>NC_092862.1:6284454-6346207 GCF_032062135.1 Pyxicephalus adspersus | reverse complement strand
GTTAGTAAAGGGTCAGTGTTGGGGTAGTAGTGGGGGTTAGTAAAGGGTCAGTGTTGGGGTAGCAGGGAGGGTTAGTAAAGGGTCAGTGTTGGGGTAGCAGGGAGTGTTAGTTTTAAACTTTCATGGAATGTAATAAAACAATAGAAATGCCAAGGTATGACTAATCTCCGGAAGTATTGTGCCTAACAGGGCCCATAATACACTGACAATATTTGTCTACACATAATCCGGTGTCCATTTTTCCAGAATATTGAGGAGGATAATGATACATTGAATGATTGTCTGCATTTTTACAATCTCTGTGTGTGCGTGTGAATGTGAACTCCATTCTCATTATTCACTGTCTATGACGAGTAGCCGTGATTGTGCTTGTGTGTCACAAACTTTACCAAGCTGTAAAAAATGATGAATATGTTCAATCCCATTTTTTTTTAAATAGCCCTCCTGTTTATACAGACAGAGATGAATAACAGTGAGACATAATTCACGGATAATCAAACACAGAGAGGACACCAAATCCCCAAGACATGAGATAAGATTGTGGAGTTCTCTATAGCTCACGTCTCGAGTTTTTCTTCATGTTCATGCAGAAGAGAAATGATTAGAAGAGAAACATTTGGGTAGATCTCAGACATGTCATCATTCCCAGAGAGCTGTCTATGAATCGGGGATGGGGAATGTTCAGTGCTCATTATGTTCTAGTGAAGAAAGAGTATTAAAATGTTTCAGTCGGCTCGTATCGGAGAGGACAATGTCAAGCTTATACAGAAAGCTGTGAGAAGAATACAATGTCTTAAGTGGTTGGCATTCTTGATTTGTAGCATTGAGGCCCTATATTCAATTATTAACAAGATAACTTACTTGAAAGAATTATTCTTTTAATGAGTTCCATTCTGAATTCTATATTTACTAGTTGGTAGGGTTGAGCAAAAATGCCCGGGTTGGGTTGGTTCTGGGTTCAGTGAATGTTCTTTGATGATCTCCAAACCCAATGGGCCTGATTTATTAAAGCTCCCAAGGCTGGAGAGGATATACTTTCATCAGTGAAGCTGAGTGATCCAGAAAACCTGGAATGGATTTCTTCACTAGCAAATGTTTTGAATCCTGGATCAGATTAATTTAGGTTTGCTGAATCACCCAGCTCCACTAATGGTAGTGTATCCCCGCCAGCCTTGGAGAGCTTTAATAAATCAGGCCCAATTTGGAGTCAAACTCCATAATATACTGACTGATAGTTGATCCTGTTCCCAATGGCTGGTAGATGTCAGGGGCTGCATATAACAATTGGAATGCTGCTTGCTGTGTATTTCAATACCTGGGTTCCGTGTGATAGTAAAAGTTTGAGCTAAACCCACTGTGGGATCTCAACTTATAGGTATAATCAAATCTCAACTTATCTGGTGGACTTATGAGCTTTTAGTCTATGGGCGACACATTAAAGTGTAGGTACAGCAACAAGGCAAATAGTTCCAGGCCCCCTCCACACTGATGAATTTTGTTGCTGTGCATTACTATATGCATGGTGTGCAATATTTTGTGTGCCCACATACAGTCCATTAATTTCCAATTGGCTGCCAAAACAAAATAATTACCGTATTTTTTGCAGTATAAGACACACTTTTTCTTCCCCAAAACTGGGGGAGAAAAGTTAGTGCGTCCTATACGACAAAGGTGTGATAAAATAACTAAAATAATATACCCGATACCCGATCCTGCGTGTGTCTCTGGCTGCAGCAGCGTCTGTCTCCTCTTCTCTCTGGCAGCAGCACGTGTCTTCTCCTGTCAGTAAAGCAGAGCGAAAGAAGCCGGCACAGCGCCACCTGCTGTTCCCTGTCCTAACTGCCATACAGTGGAAAAAAAGCACAGAGTGATCAGAAGGGGAATTTGAATGACAGAGTGATCAGAAAGGAATTTTGAATGACACAGAGTGATCAGAAAGGGAATTTGAAAGGCATAGAGTGATCAGAAAGGGAATTTGAATGGCAAAGAGTGATGGGAATACCAGTATGAATGGCACATGAGTGATCAGAAGGGGAATAATCTTTGAGAATCTTTTTTTTCTAGATTTTCCTCCTTTAAAATTGGGTGCGTCTTATATTCCGGAGCGTCTTATAGGGCGAAAAATACGGTAACAAAAAATGGATATATAGTAACCATAATCTGTAGTTACAGTACCATACTAAAAGACTGGTACCATACAGAATGCCATGCACTGCCATTGATTTTAATAAAGCAGTGTGAAAAGTATGTTTTTCTGTATGAAAGTTGAAATTGAAAAAAATATATAAATATATGGGTTTTTGCTTCAGATAAAAAAAAAAGCCATAGAGAAACCTGGCCATTATATTTTCTTACCTTTGCTTGCTTGGTCGTAACTGATTGAGATCCCTGAATACTCACTGGAGACTACAAATGTATTCATATATCATCATCATATAACAGATCAATACCTATCACTCAGATCAATATATTGATTTATATATCAAACAGATCTACAAATCTATTTATATCATACAGATGAATATATCTATTTATATATCATACAGATGAATAAATCAATCTATATATCGTACAAATCTATAAATCTATTCCTATCATACAGATCAATGTATCTATTTATATATCATACAGATCTATTCGTATCATACATAACAATATATCCAATTATATATCATACAGATCAAAGTATCTATTTATATATCATACAGATCAATGTATCTATTTATATAACATACAGATCTATAAATCAATCTATATATTGTACAAATCTAAAAATCTATTCCTATCATACAGATTAATGTATCTATTTATATATCATACAGATCAATGTATCTATTTATATATCATACAGATCAATATATCTATTTTTATATCATACAGATCTATTCGTATCATACAGAACAATATATCCAATTATATATACAGATCAAAGTATCTATTTATATATCATACAGATCAAAGTATCTATTTATATATCATACAGATGAATAAATCTATTGATATATCATACAGATCAATGTATCTATTTATATATCATACAGATCAATATATCTATTTATATATCATACAGATCTATAAATCAATCTATATATCGTACAAATCTATAAATCTATTCCTATCATACAGATCTATAAATCTATTTATATATCATACAGATCAATATATCTATTTATATATCATACACATCTATTCCTATCATACAGATCAATAAATCAATTTATATATCATACAGATATATTCCTATCATACAGATCAATAAATCTATTAATATATCATACAAATTGTGTTTCTATCATACAGATCAATATATAAATAATTATATATCATACAGATCTATACATTTATTTATATATCATACAAATCTATAAATCTATTCCTATCATACAGATCAATAAATCTATTTATATATCATACACATCTATTCCTCTAGTCATATACCATACAGATCTATATCTCCAATAATAATTTATACGTATCTATATGTATTTATATATCATTCAGATTTATATATATCTATTCATCTCTTCAGAGATACATATCTATATATCTATTAATGTGTCATACACATCTACTCATATATCCTACAGATCTATAGATCTATTTATACAGCATTCACATTTATACCTCCATTCATCATACAGATCTATACTTCTATTCTGACATCATACAAAAGTATACATGTATATATAATATAAATACACATCTATTTATGGATCATACACATCTACATATCTATTCATATATCATACAGATCTATATTTCTATTCATTTATCATACAGAGCTATTTTCATATATTTCACATCCATGCATTTATTATACAGATACATACAGTATCTCCATTCATATATCATACAAAACTTTTCATCAGATTCATTAAATCTAGGAATAGACGGCTGTAAAGAATGGGGCAGATATTTTTGCTTTAAAATCTGTAAATTTGGAATGATGGGATTATAATGTATACCAGTCTTTGAAACATTCACATATGCACATTGCATGCTAGTTCCCTGGCTGTTATAATAAACCATCAGCCTCCACATTTTACAAATCTTGCACAAACAAAAATAATCATATATTATTTTATTACTACTAGATTAATAATATTGTATTCCTGAAAACCTAAAATAAAAGCATAGACATCAAAAAAGACCCTTACCCAATAAAAGCATTTAGGTAGAACTCCAGTATCAAGAAATCAATGCCCCAGCCCATATCCTGTGTATTACATTAAAGCCCCAGCAAATATTTGCTTTTATGTATACAGTGTACAGCGGCAGCCATCCTGATCCAGTTTTTAGACTGCTTTGCAATGCAAAGAATCATCTTGGCATCCTTCTCCCAGCACGTTGGATGTTAATAGTATGACGCAGCATGGCGCTCCTATATAACACAGTACAGTAAGCTCCTTATCTTTCCTATAACCTACTGACAATTTTATAGTAAATTCCTCTAGCTGCTCAGTGCAGATAACAAGCTGGCCTCTTCTGAAGGGGATAAAATGTTAAAAGAGAATGTTTAAATAATCCAGACTTGGCCATTCTCTGTATAAATAGCACATTACTATGAAGACAGGAGTGGCTGCTGCTAATGGAGCTTTCATGAGCTGATATAGCAGGAGGTGTGGTGGGGGTGGGGAGAGATGGCCCAATGTCCAGCCAATCAAAGAGAACCTGTTATGACTGCAAAGATGTAAATTCCGCCATTGGCTACCATTGGTGACCCTCAAAAAATAAAAAAATGTCTGGATAATCAGTCGCAAAAAGAAGTATAGAGGTTAACCCCCCCAATGAGTACCCAATCCAAAGTCAATAATTTGCCATATCCCATAAACAGTACCAAACATAAAAAAACGAAAAGGGCTCAAAAAGGAAAATAGGGAACTCTTGGCGTCAATACAATTAAAAAATAACGGTTTTAATAACCCCCTGGCGCTCTAATTATGTCAGTATTTTTACATTATTTTGCAAGGAAATTGGTTGTTTAATAATTTAGGCCTGTAATTCTTAGGAATAATTCCCGGGTATGATAAACTTTGAAACACAAATCATAAATTATAATATATTAAATAATTATAAATAATTTTATAAATAAAATTTTAAATAACATAAACTTTATTAAAAAAAAACATTTTAATTTTGTCCAAACAAGGGTACAATAATAGAATAATCTTTTGGATATATCAATTGGATTTTTTTTTTATAACTTTGTCACTGTGATCAATGTTTTTTCTTGTATTCTCAACGTGTTTCGCGGATGAAACTGCTTCTTCAAGGGATAGATAGCAGCAAATAAGGGTGAATCATACAGTAACTAATTTGGAAAGACATATATAGATATTAGGAGTGAATCTTTAACCTTCTCAAACGTAATACATAGAAATATCAAGACAGAGCAAGGGATAGAATAGAAATTCAGCAAAATGTCATGTTTGGCTCACCAGTCTTTAAAAATTTGTGTCAATGGCCTAGAACAGGTATACAGATTAGTTCTTCAATTGTTCAAATCCTTGTTTGCTGATCCAAACCTCTAGGTGCTGGGCAGGAGACCAAATACTATAGCAGAGGTAATGAGACCCTTGCCAAAGGGGCAGATCATTATACGGGAAGAGTCAACGATTGGCTGACACTTTTCCCTATATACTTTTTTGCTCATCACATTTGTTATAAAAAATAGATTTTTGCATGTCATCGTAACCAGTGTTGACAAATCCTCAGTGGGATAATTATAAAAAAACATGGAAACCGAAATCTTTGCTGCAATGCATTCTTTAATCTGGAGCTGCCTTCTACAGTACTTTCTTTGCACCACTAGATGGCACTCCTCTCTGTGCTAAGCAGGCAGCATTACTAAACCCATCACCTAGGTTGTCATGGGCCTGCCCCCTAGGGTTATGTCATTACACAGCCTGGGATTGCCACTGCACCAACCTTTCATACTATCATAAAAGTAAAGGAAAGATACAAAGGACATGCCTGTGTTTGTAAATTGGCTCAATAAAGCTTGTTGTTGAAATTATAGATCTTGGGAAGGTGTTTTTTGTTTTTGACTGGTGGTATGGAGGGATCAGAGATGAGCCCTTTGAGCTGCCAACCACAGCTGGTGCCGTGTCTCCTCTGTGATACAATAGCCAAAAAATGGATAGTACGTTATTTGAATTAAAATAACAACAGCTTTCTTTCTTTAGCTCACCTTTTCTCTTAGACCTTTACTAAAATGTTAAATAAAAAAATAAAACTCCATTATTTTTGGCCACTTTGTGATTTGCCATACTGACAGTCATGAGAGTGACCACCCTTACCTCTACATAAGAAATAATTGATCACCATCCTGCTCCCAACCTTCCTACAGGATAGTAAAGGAGCAGCAACATCCTTGTACGTCATCCCCCTACTCACTTGGTTTTGACAGCACATGTGCATGCAGTGTATCTGATTGGCTGTTATTTGCTTTTTAAAGGGCCACCCTAAAAGAAGTATTCTGGTTTTTTTAAGGATTTAAAGTTTTCCCCCAAGTTTATAAAAAACAAAGGTTCACTTTAGGTACACATTCCCAAACACAATCACCATAACTATGCCAGACATCCGTAGGCAGAATATTATGTTCAGGATTCTAGACGGTCAAAAACTATTTTGAGAAGACGTGAATGTACGGCGGTTCAGGGTGCGCGACTGAGTGTCCGCTTATTGTTGTCATGTAATAAGATACAGCGACACATCGCAAATTTTTAATAGATTTGCATCTTCAGGGATGAATATCTGCATAGTGGCCGATTATATTGAATTTATCCTTTACTGGGGGGGGGGGGCTTTTTCACTGTCCTATTTCGCACCTAGGCAAGAATGACATAGCCATAGTATGTTGCCCCATCCTTCTTTCCTAATATAATCTTATTTTTTGGCGGGAGAGGGGGTGGAGGGGCTCTTTTCCTCCTTTAAATGCTTCCACTGCCTTATTTTTCCCTTAGAGGACATTACAGTAGGCTGCGGTTCCTGTGGGCACATTGGCCCATCTTAACCTTTAATGCCTTTTTTAACATAACTACTTTTTTTTTGGAAGGGAGATACTTTTTTTTTTTCTTCTGGATTCCTCCACTGTTTTATTTCTCATCTAGGCAACAATGACATAGCCAGTGCATGTGCAACATAAGATCTCTGGGTGCACACATTGCCCCATTCCAACCTTTACCCCCTTCCCTAATATATTTACTAATTTAGGAGAGATGAGGGGAATTTTTCTTCTTCTCTTTATTTCTCCCCTAGAGGAGCGTGAAGTAGGCTGTGGTCCCTGAGTGGGCACATTGGCCCACTTTACACTTTTTTAACATATTCATAATTTTTCCTCCACTGGTCTATTTCTTGCCTTGGCATAAATGGCTGCACATAAGATCCCTGGGTGCACACATTGCTCCATCCCAGCCTTTACCCCTTTTTCCTGATATTATCACATTTTATTTGGGAGAGGGGGGGCTCTTTTTCTGGATGCCTCCATTGTCTTATGTCTCCCTGGAGGAAAGTGAAACAGGCTGTGATCCCTAGGTGCCCCTTTTTAAACATAACCATAATTTTTTCTTCTTCTGGATTGCTTCAGTGAACTATTTCTTGCCTGGGTGAGAATTAGACCGTGGGCACATGTGCTGTAAGGGGTCCAAGTGCACACATTGCCCCATTGCTACCTTTACCCTCTTCTCTCACATGATAAAACACAGAACCGAAATCATTTTTGAAAAACAAAGAAATATGAAAGTGGCAAATCATCAGACGAAAAAAGGTAGTTTCTTAACAAAAATAAAAAAAGAAATTAAAGTGAACGAATCATTTACAGTCCATTTGTGTTCAGTCCAATTACCAGTCTCTGGTACTTATTCTCTCACGGTCTGTTACAGGTAGTGGACAAATGACCCAGGGGGACCATCAGCCATTTCTATACAATACTACATGTCTGGCTATCATCCTTATCCCCTAACCCCCCCAAGTCTGTCATATGAATTTATCCCAGACAGTTTCACACATAACCGCCGATATTCTGCACATAAAACAAAGATAACGTCTTTCCCTCGTCTGTGAGTTTTTCACACTCATCATACTTACTCATATGTGAGATATATCGATGACATCTTTTTTTTGTAATCTGATCTGGTTCAATGGCTTTATTACGGTTATTTATCATCATCTTGGAAAGCTGTTGCAATTTATAAGTCACTTGAGAATGTAATTCATCCTCTTCGTGTTTTCATAATGATGAAATAAACAACGTGGCTCATTAGTATTTATCATGCCTTTATAATGAGGCCCAGGCTGGTTGATTGTGTCACGCTGCAAATTAAGGCGCTCAACTTGGGAGTCACCTTACGGTAATTGTCATCAGTGAGGGGACCTAAAAATGGCGCTTTATAGTCGGGGCTTTAATGGAAGGTAAAAGAAAATGCAATGTACATTGTCATTTTAAATGGTGGCTATTGAAATACATTAAGTCAAATACACAGAGGGCCAAAATTAAAAACTTAGACAAAGCCACAGGCCAACCTTGAAATTTATTGAAAAAATTGAGGCGGGCTATATCTTATGAGTGGCCTGCCGCTGGAACTCCTTCTTCATTAAAATAGCACTGCTACTACAATTCCCAGCATTACTTGCATCTATCAAACACTCCATTGCGGGGCCACACATAGGCAGAGAGCCCCCTGGTCTATAGAGGCGAGTGATGCCAGGATATGTAGTAGCAGCGCTATTTCGTTGCAGCGACGGGCCATATTTAGGATTCCCTTGGGGACCAAAAAAAGAACGTTGCAGGCCAAATTTGGCCCATGGGCCAGAGTTTGACACCCCTGCATTAAGTGTTGCTTAGAGGGGTCATGTTGCTTAGTGTTGCTGAGGAAAGTGCCGGTGGCCATATGGCCAAATCCACAGAAACATGTTTAAATAGATTCACCTCCATGCATTTTTACCCATGATTCATTTCAAATGCCTCATAACTTAGGTTAGCATGCTTAACCATGCCTTGTTACATGTTTTCAATGCACTCATCATAATGCATATTGATGTACGTTGATGTGTGTTATTTACATGCACCATGATGAATGTCTTTATCCATGTGTCAGTCATGATGACTGATAATATTAACCTGTCACACTCCCATTCCTAAAAATAGATTCCCTTTGTTTTGATAATAGCACAGTGAATCCTGAGCAAAGAACATATTTGGCCATAAACCTATTTTACGTTATTACTTTAGCACATGGGACCTGTCATTTAAGGGTCTGGCTAAAATTTAAACACTTTTTTTAAACTTTTAATAAAAAAATAAAAATTTCACCATGTGCACCTTTGTTTTATAGACTCAAGCTTATCATCTTTTGATAGAACTATTAAAGGTGCTTAGGTCAACAGGAAAACAGTCTGTGGGTGTGTAATGAAGCCACCAACACATTTCGGGGATCAGAAACCCCCTTCTTCAGGGACAACAATATGGTAACATATATTCTATTACTCAACCCACATACTCAGGAATTCTCATGGCCTTGTGGGTTATAGCAGCCTGGACTGTCAGCTGTTCTGCCAAAAATGTTATCTGAAAGTAAAAGACTGGGTGACATAAGGTGCTACTGTTGTTTTTTTGATACACAAAAGGGTTTATTATTAAATATTTTTACCCCAAATTTACCCAACTTTATCCATAAATTACACATTTTTCTATTGGATTCAATTGTGTGAATCAACTTTTACTCATTTTTTCAATATGTAAATTTGGGGTAAAGGTTTGGTGAATCCTGGGTGGAACTATCTATAAATAGACCCCATTGATTTTTTTTTTATCTGCAGTGCACTTTTTTTTAGCAATATAATCGCTTGCAGGGTTCCAGTTCTATATGAATCCCATTAAAAAAATATCTGACATAGATCAGGTAGGTCAGAGGCAATGAAATCAAATTGTATTTCCATCATAGACAGTGACGGCGGTAGGCGGGGCTTCAAGTGACAAGAAATATTCTTTGACTTATTATTAAGCTTTGACATGCTGCTCTCTTGTCTCAGGTAATTCTTTTCTTGGCATTCAAGCTGTGCTGAACTTTCACCTTCCCTCATGTCTTCTCCTGGGCTCGGCATGTGGTATTAAAGTGACGCTCCTCACAAGGCGTCCCTCTCATTACGCTCAGACCAGGGATGATAGCGTTAAGGCGCTGGTTACTAGGTAGCTGGAGGGGGAGATTGTAAATTGAGCGCTTTCAAAACATGCTTCAATTTAATTTCTATAGCAACGTTCCACGATTCAGCATGGAGGAAACAAAATTGCTATATATATATATTTGCATCAATTTGACTAATAACCTGTTTTTTTTGTCCTTTTTTTTAAGGGGGGGGCTTGAAGAAAATCTGTCGTGAAGGGTAATGAGGGTATTACATTCGGGTGATATTAAACAAGTAGTAGCAGCAAATAAAGTTTTGCACAAATATATCTTTAACTTGCTTCCTGACCATGTGATCACTATGATAACAAATTTTAGTGACCACTATTTTAGAACACAGAAATAACCCCATTTTTCCCATCCCCATTAGTATGTGTTTTACATAAATACATTCCATACGTTATGTTTTACTACTTCACTCCTTATCTTTGCATTGTATTTGCTATATAGTATGTTATATTCCTAACCACTTCACTCTAGATAGTACTCATATATTTCATGATATAAACCTGACCCCTGCACTCTGTATTATATATTGTATGACATAGTCCTTATCCCTGCATTCATTATCATATATTGTATGGTATACTTCTTACACTCAGTATTGAATATTGTATGTTATACTCCTGATCCCTACACTTTGTATAGTATATTGTATTGTAAATACCAGCCCCCTTCACTCTGTATGATATATTGTATTGTATATTGTATGGTTTAGTCCTTATCCCTGCATGCATTATCAAATATTGTATGGTATACTTCTTGCACTGTGTATTTGTATATTGTACATTATACTCCCAATCCCCACACTTTGTATAGTATATTGTATTGTATATACCTGCCCCTGCATTGTGTATGATATATTGTATTGTATATTCCTGCCCCTGCACTTTGCACAGTATCTTTTATGGTATATACCTCACCCCTGCACTCTGCATGGTATATTGTATGATATACTCCTGACCCCTGCACTGTGTATGATATATTGTATTGTATATTCCGGCCCCTGCACTTTGCACGGTATATTTTATGGTATATACCTCAGCCCTGCACTCTGCATGGTATATTGTATGATATACTCCTGACCCCTGCACAATGTATAATATATCGTATGGTATACTCCCGACCCCTGCACTGTGTATGGTATATCGTATGATATACTCCTGACCCCTGCACTATGTATAATATATTGTATGATATACTTCTCACCCCTGCACTATGTATAATATATCATATAATATACTCTTGACCACTGGCACTATGTATATTATATCGTATGATATACTCCTGACCTCTGCACTATGTATAATATATCTTATGATATACTCCTGACCCCTGCATTCTGTATAATATATCGTATGATATACTCCTGACCCCTGCATTCTGTATAATATATCGTATGATATACTCCTGACCCCTGCACTATGTATGGTTTATCGTATGATATACTCCTGACCCCTGCACTATGTATATTATATCGTATGATATACTCCTGACCCCTGCACTATGTATCTGCACTATGTATAATATATTGTATGATATATTCCTGACCCCTGCACTATGTATATTATATTGTATGATATACTCCTGACCCCTGCACCATGTACAGTATATCGTATGATATATTCCTGACCCCTGCATTCTGTATAATATATCGTATGATATATTCCTGACCCCTGCACTATGTATAATATATCGTATGATATACCCCTGCACTGTGTATGGTATTTTCCTGATCCCTGTACTTATAGTACAATCTAATGGTATGTTACCATAGAGTATCATATATCCCCCAACATAGGTGAATATAAGGAAAAACATATGTTTTGGGTGAAGTAGGGTAAAGAGTTAGACCGATCAAAAAAACTTTTGAAATAAAAGGATATTTGCCATACAGGCAGAAAAATATTCTTATTGGACTTTTAAAACTCTTCCCTGCTCTGTACAAAACAAGAAAAAAACATTTCTGGATGGGGACATCTATAAATATATATTATATATTATCATATAATATATAATATAATATATATATCATATACTAATATATAATAATATATTATATATATCATATACTATATTACCTGTTTTGATTCTGTTACCATAGTAATGCTATGAATCTGTGGCAATACAGTCATGTGATTAGCCTATGTGATGTCATAATAATGCTGTCACATCCTGATATGTTCACGTAGTTATGTTACCATAGCAATGTCGTTCTGGTAAATAATCACACTAAGGACTTATAGGCCTTGAACTGTTCAGTTAATAAAAAGGTGACCCCGCCACCTCTTCATTTATCTTCGCCATGTCTGAGAGCTTCCATGGTGACTAGCTGGTATATGGTGAGGTTGCAGAAGCAGAAACTTGCTTCAGAAATCATGATATAGGAATGTATTAGGTGTATTATTACAAGAGTTTCCGCAACCTCACCATAACACAGCTAGTCACCATGGAAGCTCTAGGACATGGCGCAGATGAATGATGAGGTAGCAACAATATGTGTTACAAACATGGAGAGAGATCTGTAAGCCCACGGTGCCATCCGATTGACCATTTACAATTACCCACCTTGCCCCCAGCCCTGGCAACAGGGGTAACATGGATGTAGATACACATATACTGTAAGAAGGAAAGGGTTAAAACCAATTTGGGTTGACATCATTGCACAGAACGCGATGGATGACAATCCTCTCTACAGTCAAGACTTTCTGTGCCTACAAATTCTTTTCCGTAAGAGAATCCAAAATGGAATTCCTTTTTCAAGTGGCGCAGTAATTTCATTTACAATCCTCCAGCTCGCTGTGAAAGTGTCCAGCACTTGAGATCGACAAGGTAATTTTTCTCCCCATCATTCTCCTCGTCGTTCTCTGTAACGAAAGGCGGCTGCCGTCACCACAGTTCATCGTGCCGCAGACAATAAACTGGGACGCCGATGCAGGGCCTGGGTGACCTGTCGGGGATGGCGGTGACAGCCACACAGTGGAAGGGACGTACCTGTGGATTAATACAAACCTCCATTGGACCTCATTTATTGTTTTTGGACCAGGCGCCAGATCAGCTGAAAATTCCCCAAATATTTAGGATCTCCTTTTCTCAGCTCTCTCATAATCCCACAGTGAATTGGTGACAACACCGGTGCGGCTGAAAGGGGTCTTCAGCCTATCCTTCAACTTTTTCTCGTAATTTTTAGGTGACAGCTAATAAAGGTAAAATGCGTAAAGCCTCATTACGAGGAGCCCGACCACACCCTGTTCCCACTCCTGGCAGATCAATCATCCAATCTGTCGTGTCGCAATGCCCATATGGTAACAAAAACCATGCCAATAGGAGAAGAGGGAGCACGATGGGAGCTGAGCTGATCAGTCAGTTGCTTCGCTTTTTACTATCCAATCACATGCTAGGGGAGGGACAAGACCTGCAAGTGTTACTGAACTGCAGCAGAGAAAATTGAGGTCTGTTCTGGAAGGCAGAGCTGTGTCAATCTCATGACTGAATGGACAAAAATACAGATCATTTGGCAGTTGTAACAATCCCTTAATTCCTGCAAAGCGTGATATCACATTATTGCTGACACAGCCAACACCGTAATCTGTGTCCAAGCCTGGAGCTGATGGCAAAAAAAGTGAAAAACAATTGAAAGTTTTTTGGATCTTTGCATTGGATACAGTTGGTCATAGGAACACTGAGGACCAATAGGTCAAGGCCTGACCATGGCACCAAATGATACATCTCCGCCTAATTCCATGAAAGCTCTGCAGACAACCAGAGCTTCATTTTCACTGCTTGGAAGTAAATAAACAGGGATTAAACATATTGACTTCCAGATGTGCTCATTCTGGAGCTTTATATGAGCATGGGGGCATGGGGGCATGGGGGGGTGACAACATATGCTGACAAGGAGTAAATACAGAGGGGAATTAGACCTATAATCCACTTTATATTTATGTTGAATTCTGAAAAGACACAAATGAACGCCTTTCTGTATTCCTGAATACAGCAGTACATGTAGATTTTCGTCCAAGTAGTGTAGGTACATTACTGTGATCTGCTATCAGCCTTTTGAGGTCCCTGAACAGCAGAGCTCATACTAGAATAGAGAGAAGCAGATGCTTTGCTTTCACTGTCTAATCACAGGTTGAGGGCGGGTCATGACAGCCCAAGTTCTGGGGAAGTCGAGGGTGTCATTCAACCCGGAAGATTGAGGACATCTTGTGGGCGAAAAGTGAACTACAAGTAAAGCACAGGATGAGTATTGAAATATTTCATTATGAATCTTTTATTTTGGTTTCCAAGGCTGTGTCCATTGAATGGTAGTACAAATTCGGGAGGGGATATATTGCAAAAATATATATCTCTAATGTATCGATTTTGGCGGGGCTTCCACAAAACACAATTTACAATAACAACCAATCAAATATCATCTACCAACTTTTCTGGCTTCCAGTTGGTTTGTAAGGTTTACAGCTTTTTTTACACGTAACCATTTTTTTCTCTGCCCATTAAAAGTCAATCTGTGATCTTCGGAATGAGAGGCGATATGACCCTCCCAAAATGGCACTTAATAATCCCATTTTATGAACTGCCTTTCTGTATTTTCCCACTGCTGCAGACTGGCAGTTAATATCGATTACACAGACAGCCACCAAAGGCCGAAGACTGGCAACAAGAAGGAAGAGATATTGAGTGAAGCACATTGGTAACTGGGACTGCTGCACATGGGAAATTGAGACAACTCACTCAGTCCTTTATCACAGGATGAAGGGTGGGGGCACTCACTGATCTCCAGGGATACACAGGCATCAGTTAACCCCTTCCAGCCACTGATTAACTGAATTCGTGACAGGTGTGAGATTAGAGTAATGAGAGTGTTGCTGGTAGCTAAGCGGAGCGGTGTGCCTTCCACTGTGTAACATCATTTTCCTCTCTGTGGGAGAAAATGGCTAAATATCAGTGGTAGGTGAGATTCACTGCGCTCCTATCAGACGGGTCAGCAGAGATCCGTACTGACTAAAAGCTCATTTACACACATCGCGTGACACTGCAGAGAAAGCAGAGAGATAGATAGATAATGGGGTGTATAGATAATGTGACTGAATATTCACACAGGTTGAAAGATAAGGAAAGAAAAATAAAAAAGGAAATAAAAAGAAAATAAAAAGAAAAGAATGTAGTATTCTGTATCAAAATTTAAAATACTGGGTGTTATCACCAAAACAGGTATCTACATCATTGAAACATTATGGTAAATTCTGATAAACCAACGCGGTTCGCAGAAATTATCCACTTCATCAGGGATTATACATGTACAGAACATCAATGAATAGAACGTACAAGATATATAAATGCAATTCAAACTGTTACTATTATCCATCAACATTAGATGTAAGTACTTCTCTTGCTATCTCACAAAATAGAAATTAGACTTCAGCTCATTCCTATTTCCTAAATATACCTTTTTTTTATCTCCCTAGTAGCGGTATTACTCGTACTATAACTGAATCATACAAAGATTAACCCCTTCATTACTACTCTTTCACTGCCAGTGAATTGTGTTAAACAAACACATATCAACCAAGTGTAACTTATCACTAATATTGGTTTTTAATTTATCACATATTATTATTATCTTACTATTGGACTAAAATCATCACTTTATTATCCCCATATACCCGGTATATAAAGATGTGTGTATATGTGTCACATTTTGCAGACCTATCCACACTGTCAATCACCTTAAACCTTGGCTTGGACTGATTTGTTCTTCCTTTGCAAACTCAACAATAAACACTGTAAGTGTTAGTTATTAATAATATATACGCTAATGCTGCTAACTACCGTTGTACAATTTATAACTATTATATCCTTCCAGACCCAGGGAGAAACATGACATCCACATTTCTCTATAAATGAAATATATTATTCTCTTTATACCACCAAGAAAATCCTTGAACCCCAAGTACAACACCACAACTAGTAAGTTTGTAAGAAAAAATGTCCTTGATCTAATTAGATATACAATTTCTGTTTACTTATAAAGATCATAGCCCATATTAACAATATGTTGATATTAAATAATAGGAACACTATCCAGTCCAGTAGAATCCACAACAAACTTCACATGTGTCAATACCATCACCGCAGTTTTACAGACGTAAGTCTTTAATCTATTTTATTTTACTTTATTTTGTTACATTGTTAAAGATATATGTATTAACATACTCACCATGCAATACATATTCATATTAACAGTCTAACAATACCAACAATCTATAGAATTTGTTTAGCCTGTATAATTGAATTTTTTGTAATGTACAGTCATAAACAAAATCTAGTTAATATAGCACAGTGACAAGGTACTCTTTGTTATTTGTTATTTGTTAATCCAGCTAAAGTCTCAAAAGATCCTCTGAAGAAGCCAAAAGGCGAAATGTGTCGGGCCGAGACATAACCTAATTGAAAATACTGTACAATCTAACACTCTGTATATCCTGATCAAGTATGGATTTATTGTTCTTTTGTACATATGTTATATTGGATTTAGTTTAAAAGTTTGTGAATATACAAGACAAGTAAACTAATGTAAAATTTTTGCCATGAAAAAGCCGTCTTTCCTTCTTTTCAGATAGATAGATAGATGATAGATAGATAGATTCACATGTGATAAACAGATGGAAGGATAGATAGAATATGAGAAAGAAAGATGATGAGATAAATAGATATATTCAATAGATAGCCAGATAGAAAGAACAAATATTTATGTATGATAGATGGAAGAATGGAGAGACAGAAATTGAGATATATAGATGGGTAGAATTATTTGGACATCGACTCATGTAATTGATCAGTGTAATGGGGCGATATTTGGTTTTAAGTTGCTTAAAGCGTAGTCACTTTTGGACCACACTGGCTGCCAAGGCAGACTTTTTGCTTCAGGTGAATGGTGAGCTGGTATGTAGTCTTGTCAACGCTGACCAACCCTGGCACACAATGGAGACAAAGCCTTCTCAGGCCTGAACCATTGGACTGGATTTGATTGGACCTTCCAGACTAATAGCTATTGAATCCTTAAGGAAAAGTCTATACCTGGTATCAGAACATTTCATTCCCTCATCTATACCCATATAGCAGGCCCATCTGGCCCATTTTAACACTTTTTCTTTAAACTTACAATAATTAAATCTATAGGTGAATACAAGGGGGTGCTGAGAAGTTCCTGGCTTCCAGATGAAATAGAAAAATGAGTGTGGGGACATATGACAGCCTAAAACGTTAGTATGTAACTGTGCAAATATCAGGTCTTTGTGATTCTTAAAACTTTTTTCTTTTAGTGAGAAGCTTTGATGGCAGAGGCACAAGCAAGTTTCACGTTGTTGGAGTTACGGGCCTTCATGAAGTTTTTGTTTCTCCAGGGAAAGTCAGCAAAGAACATTGGGGGAGAAGTGTTCTTCCTTTCCCTCACAAAACAAAACTTCAAGACGGCCCGTAACTCCATTGACGTGAAACTTGCTTGTGCCTCTGCCATCACAGCTTCTAACTTCTCACACTATTTCATCTGAAAGGCGTCAAAGCCAGGAACTTCTCAGCACCCCCTCGTACAGGTTCTCTTTTCTTCATAAAATACATTTCTGTTGGATTGTCAAGCCGAATGTCTTTCTCCGACAGGAGTTCAGTGGAAAAATTAGGTCACTGGGTTGGCTCAGTCATCGAAATAACCATCAGTTATCGTTGGCTGGCGAGCTCAATAAAGAATGTCTAGTAACAAATGTAAGAAGACCTGGGAACTCGCCAGTAAGTGCCCAGCGCTCATCTTGCATTAGACCTTCATTGCCGACATAACCAGCTAGATATAATTGGCTCATGTGTCTAATGGGGCCCGCTCTGTTCCTGTTAACGGCACCCATGATATATTCGAGTGCAGAGTGTCACAGACATAATTATTTCTGAGAAATAGATTTTGAACCTCTCTGAACTGTTTCCAGATCTGCGGAAATGTAGAGACGAGTGAAGTTGATAATTCCGCATCCTTGGAAAGTAGCGAAACCATCAGATCTGAATGTCAGACAGAAAACCAGGATTTTCAGGTGAGCTTGGAAAGGACAAGTTTCATATTTGAGTCAACAACACCAGGTTCTGGCCATCTCTAACAAGCAAGAAACAAGTGAAATCATACAGCCAGCTCTGCATATTTGTTCGAGATAGTGAACTCCAAGCTTATCCAATGATAAAGAACCAAGCAACCAGCATTTCCACTGAACCATTCATAGAACTCTTTAAACTTAGTATGGCTTTCCTACTCAAGTGAAAGAAGGGGGCATGGGAGAAAACCTGTGCTACGATGGGATAACATGTTGTGGGGTTTGGCATGGGGGGGATCTAAGCATCGGCCAACACAATCATGTGAAAGTCAGGTGTCCCCAAACATTTTATTGAGCTGTATCTAAATATAAAACATAAGACCAAAACGAGGAACCATCATAGATTTACAATGGACAAATACATTTGGATCCAGTACTGGGAAACATGGACTTGCAGTTTCAAGTATATGTCTTGGCATACAAGATGGGGTAAAAATCCACTTTTAGTGCACCAAATGCCCCTGCAAATGCAGATATTTCTAGAAAAATGATTGGTGACATCATCAATGTGATGTAGATAGTAGAGTAGAGAGGACATAGTTGTGGGAAGAGCCCAGTAGGTCCACCCCCCACAGGCTGCCTATAGGGGGCAGATACAAGACCAGCCACCCTGCACAGGGAAAAAGAACAGCAAGGTCTGGTCTGTATTACCGGAAGCCCCTGCACTGAGGCAATGTTTTTCATTGGATTACTACACAGATCTGGAAAAAGCCCACCCGGTTATGGTTTTAAAATAAAATGGGGTAAAATAATATGAAGTAGGGGTCCCAAATGGAGAACATGGTCCCTGTCTGATGGGCCCTGGAGAGTGTGGGATCCCTTGGCAATTGCCCCGAGCACACGAACAGTACACATGCCTCTCATATTTATACAAAATGTATTATCTCAGATAGTTTTGGACTATGGTAAAAAATAAAAAAACCTAGCCCAATAAAAACATGCAAACTCCATGTGGATAGTACCCTGGTGGTAAAAAAAAAACAGTGCACCAATGCTGTCAGCCTACAGCTCCAATCCCCAAACCCCAGATTAGCTCACCATTGCAATCCTGGAAGGACTCAAAGAAGGGGAAAAGAACAGAGAATATATCAGCAAATATCGCCCATAGAACACAGCGAGGATGAAATCATCTACAAGGTTTTGTGTGGCAGATTTTGTGCTCACACTGTGCTGAGCGCCGCTGGGTATTTTTCAATCATGTATCTGACTGTCTGCCTTCAGTCACTGTCACAATTCATTCCACACTTGTATATCTCAGCTATATCTTCATTTTCAGAAAAAAAATTGCACCGGCGCTAGCAATGAGGCTATTTTTAGGCACAATAAAGGGAAACCAGAGGGAACTTTCAGACAGAACACATTGTGAGATATTGTTGTAAAATTTTCCCAAAATTTGTTTCAACTTTCTCCATTTTCACGATTTTTAGATACCCCAGGAAATCCCTTCTATGGAACCAAATACCATCCGAATGTTTCCCTTTAAGGTTGTCCTTCTTTTAATATTTAATGTAGAAAATTGAATGCCTTTTGCATTATCAATTTACCAAAATTCTATAATAAATAATAAATTCCACAATTTTAGATTATGAATTATAAATGAAATAATTCACAGTTTCACAGTTTTATGACTGAATTTTAGATTCTCTAGTTACTCCAGAGCTTCCAAAAGTCCAATTTTTTGGAACCAAATCCTTCCACCCCTCTCACTTCAAAGACTTTCTTTAATGGTTTATTAGATTTTTTTTTAATAAAAAATGTTTTTTTTTTTATTTTAAACTACTGCTCTACAGTTTTATGTTATAAAATAAATATTCTATCATTTTATGGTGGAGTTTTATCATTTCCCGCTAAGTAAAAGCTCTAAGAGGTCCCTAATTTGGAGCAAATTTCTTCACCCCTTTCCCCCTAAAGCCAACCTTTTTTTTATAATTTTTGTTATAAAACTTTTACTTCTTTTAAAATATAAAAAAAGAATTTCAACAATTTGCTATAATAAATGAATTTCCCAATTTTTTCTGACTAAAATTTTAAATTTCCAGCTACATTAAAGATCCAAAGGTCCCTTTTTTGGAACCAATTCCTTAACCCCTTTAACTTAATATAAATCCTACTTTAAATATTTGTTGTAGAAAGTTTCATTCCTTTTAAATTTCTTTTAATATATATATTATATTGTTTTTAGAAAGTAAAGTTTATATATATTTTCAACAATTGACTATTTTAAATAAAATGTATAAATTTATATTTATAAGTAATAAAATTTTGATGTAAAAAGCATAATTTCCTATCAATTAAACTTCCTAAATTCTTTATAAAATATAATAATTTGCCCAATTTAATGACCACCTTTTAGATTCTCCACACCAAGTTCCAAGAGATTTCATTTTGGGGTCAAAAACCTTTCTATGCCTTGTCTGTCGTAGCTTTCTCTAAATTATAAATGATAAATTCCACACTTATGTATTATAAATTATACATTAATACAATCTTATATATGTATTACATATTCTATTGTTGCACCAAAGCTCTGAGAAATCCTTTTATGGTAACAAATCCCTCTAACCCAATATATATAACGTCATCCCTCATTTCATGGTTGATGTAGAAAGTTTAATTTCTTTTCAATAACAAATTCCACAATTTTCTATTATAAATAGTAAATTCTATATTTTATTGATCAAGTTTCTGTAGATTCTCCAGCTACAGTAAAGCTCCAAGAGGTCCATTTTGGGGGGAATGATTTATTTTATCCCTTCCCTCCTCAATTGATGTAGATTACATTCTTTTTATATAATAATATAAATCAAAAACAAGGTTTAGATGTGAGAATAACAAAAATATTTTCAAAACAAGCAAAGCTCATGGGACATTTCAAAACTGCCCTTGCACTTTGGATTCCCCCAGACGCCAGGGACAAATGCTCATTTTTATCTAGGTTATCATTAAAAAGCCAACTTACCTTATTGATCAGTCTCCCAGGCCTCCTACACTGCCACTTCCCTTCACATTGCTTGTTAATGGCACTCTGGCAAACCATTAGGGACTAAGTTTAACCCTAAAGCAGAACTATAAGTAAAAAAATATATTATAAATAATAATAATTATTTATCTTTATAGGTGTTAAATTGTAGATCCCTCCACAATCTTAGTCCAGTTGGTCCTGCGCCGCCCTGTCTTCTTTCTTCCTCCAGGCGTGGACCAGGTGCCGCCATGTTCTTCTTCTTCTTTTTCCAGGTTTTTCTTCCTAGGTTACCCAATTTAACAATGGGTTATAGGGTGACGCGCTTTCTGTATATGTAAAAAAAATGCCAATCTCACTGCGCATGTGTTAGATTTGTACGTTTTTTTACAGTAGAAGCTCATGCCTGACCTTGGAGAAGGAGCAGCCAGCAGTCTTGTGACATTGGCCTAGTGGCCAAAAAAGTTTGCTGACCTCTGCTTTAAAAGCTGCAAGATTTGGGCTTCTCTCATCTAATTTGAGTACAATCTTGGAATTAGAATGGAATGCCAATCCGTGATTCAGCTTCAATGACTGACATACAGGAAAATAAAGCCATTGGCGACTGGTAGAAAAGATCCCCATGAGCGCTGTGTGTTTGGGGCCACTGGCACATCTGAAGCTTTATGTGAGCTTAGCTTGGTTAACCTTGACCTTGGCCTGACCCACTTTCCAGATCGACAGTATGAGCCGCAACGCTAGAGATTAGCAAGCTTGGCGATCTAGAATTACAAGGGTGACGCCGTCTCTGGAAATATTCCCTTTACCACATCCTCAGTGCCATGGAAAAACCACTTGTTAATCCTGACAGAAGCATTTAAAAGCAAACCTTTGCTTTATTTTTTTTCCTCTGGTTTGTATTCTACAAGCACCATGTTTCCAAAGATCCAATTTACTGTTCAGTGCTGCAGCATTTATTACAGTCAAATAAAACAGGGAATGACTACGTTTGTAATTCTGTGAAACAATTGATAACGGCTAAAACCGCTTTTTATGTATAGTTCAACTATATATTAGGCTGTTTACCCGGTCTTTGCACCATCCCCTCTACAGCTGTATTCAGGGGGGCAACACTGAAAGCCAATCAGAGGTTACCGCATTCCACAGTGCTGTGGTCTGCTGTAGCAAATGGAGACCATCAGGCCCTCATCCCGATACTGAATGATATGATCTCAACAGAGGGGTAACTAAAAATCAGGAACTCTACTAGCAAATCTATGGCTACCCCTTCACAACACACATACCCTACCCAATGACTACCAAGGGGTCTATCGGTGTTTATTACCTGCCAAGTGTTCCCGCATTTCTCCTTGACCTTATTAATTGCAGTTTTCTGTCCTTGCACCTTCCCCATCCCTTTTCCTGTCCAATGGCAGAAACTTCAAGCTCCTCCTAGAATACTTCCCAAATAACGTAATGCTATGCAGCCCTCCAGCCCCGTTCTCACCTACTGGCCCCTCAGGCCTATCCATGAACTGAAGAAAACGCAAGTGATTGTTACACCTTTGGATCTCAGCAACATTTTACACCAATCTATATCAGGGACATATTAGGAAAAGGACATGGCTCTGGGCAAATATGTATTAGGAGCCCCAAATGCAAAGCATCCCAGCTCTGCACCATTTGGGCATTTATTTGGGCCCTGGAGAAGGTGGAGGCCCTGGGCTATTGTCCAATTTGTCCCCTCTAAAACTGGCCCTGAAGCTACGTGCAAGGCCTGGGAACTTTTTACCATTCACCCCCTCATCCTTACACAACTTTTGACACCACTGTTTGAGGATTTAGAAATCTAAGTAAAAGAACACATAGAACTGGGACAGGCAGTTTATTTTCAGCAGGAATCTTTCTGATTTTTAGAATACCTAAGTTCCATTTTACAACCTTCTTTAATAATGCAAAAGCAAAGCAAAATAAAAAAGCTTGCCTGTATAGCAGAAGTAAAAGCAGGCCGATCTTGCCGGAAAACCTTTGCCGCTTCAGTGTGTTTGCAGAGGTTTTATGAATACTTATTAAGTAAACTTAGACAGACCCAGCAAAGTAATATTGCAGGGGGCAAGTTATTGTTTCCTGAACCTCCTTCCTCTGCAATCTGCTAACAGAAAGCTAAGAAGAAGCCCATGCTCAGGCCACGGCTCATCACACCCCATGTCTGGCACAATGTTTAGATTGGTGGATGAGCAACCAATCACCAGGCTTGCTAGGGGTGTACTGAGCCCTGAGCAAATACTATCAGAACTTTGATATTTGCATTGGAGTTTAGAAGATCTATTGTACAGGTTATATATGACTTTGCCGGATTTGCTCTGAGCATTTAAAATGTATCTATCAGCCCTAGAACATGAACCATAAAAAGTAAGCATTGGCTATCGGGATACTTTTAATGTGATTGTATACTGCCAAGGCGTACTTAAAGCACGCGCAGTGAGATCGGCACTCTTTTTTCTGTTTTACAGCAGGCAACATCAGCTGATCTCACGCCTCTGCAGGAGATCCAGAGCTTGGTTTTCTTTTGGATTGGGGAAAACTGGGTTCCCATAAAACCTGTGCTGGCAGAACACAGTTCCACAGCCAGCCCTAAGATAGACCAGATAAGGGAGCTTATAAACCAAAATGCCAACCCTTATACCCTATCACGCCACCTTAACCAGGATCTTCAGTAGAGTATAATTGATTCTGGGGTGACTCACGGAGTCTGAATATATAGCCTCTAACTAACAGGAGACAAGTATTTGGACTTCTTTGACCTCCAGGCTGATATTATACAACATGCAGTGATACCCAAACTAAACCTTGCTATTGTTCAGGGACCTGCCTTCTGAATCACAATCTTGTTCAACCCTGATGAAGCATTCTTTGCGAAACGCTTCAGTGGATCACTTGGATATACCTTGGGATCTCTAATTTATAAAAATCATTTGATATATGTGAAATAATATCTGTTCCTAAAAGTAATAAAAAGGGATTCTGTTAGCTTGCTCTATGTACAATAAATACAATTATTTGAATTTATCTATATGATTTATCCTTTGTTGAAACTGCCCAAACATTGAGTCCCCTCTTATTACACTCAACCTTATCTTAGTGATGAGTTTCTTCAATTTTTGAGTAAATTGACTTTAGGCGTTATTGAGTAAATTGACTTTAGGGGTTTAGGCACAAGATACAGGGAGCACTGCTTCTAAAAAAGGTTTTTATATATATATATATTTTTTTTTTTTTTTTAATATTATTATTATTAATATTTATATGTCTATCATCAACCACATAATAAAGATGAACAAAGGTGTACATTTAAAATTCCATTAGCACCTGACCACACCTGGTACCTGGACCACGCTCACTGATTTCTGTATTGACAGCACTGCCTTTGCTTCTTAGACCCTCCCACTAGGAGCTTCAGTGTCTGGAAGAGGGAGTATGTGAGATACAAATGAAAGAAGGATTTGGCTAGTCATGGAGGGTAAAGGAAGGTATTTTTCTTTGTTTTTTGAGGCATGTGTGTCACATAATTATTGGCTTTGGTACATGCTTAGATTTTCATGGAGGAGCTTTTAGGGCAGGTTCAGACCTGCAGTGGGAGAAAGCATTACAGGGCTAATTCCTAAAGAACCAGGGTGTGCCGGTTTGGCAGCAGGCAGCAATGAGCAATAATAAACCACTCACTATCATAGCAATTCATTTTATAGGGGCTTCCGCAGGTGGATACAGAGGTTGACTAGTGTGAGGAACCGGTAACAGCAAAGAAAAAATGTTTTTTAATTAAAAAAAAAAAAAAATTTAAGAAGGACCCCTCCCCATCTGTTTTTACTGCCACAGCACTAAAGACTGAATAGGACACCTACGTGACCTAGGTATCCCAGGCAGCTGCAGCTACCTCTGCGTATGCTCACCTCTGGGCATGCGTCATCGGGGGCTTTCCTCTAATGGGAGATTGGCCCTTTTTTTTACATTTTCTGAAAGACGTGTCACCTGATCTCACACCTGCGCAGGTATTGTCAGCTGAAGAATAAAGAAGATGGAAGCAGATGGTGCACCCAGTGTTCAGCCTGTGTAGGACCTACTGGGCTAAGACTCCAGGGGGATCGATGTACCCTGGAAAGGTGTCTTTTTTTCTGATAGTTATTCTTTAATTATTCAGTTGTAAGTACAAGATCCACTTATCCAGGAGAAGCTTGTAAAAATCGGCCCCATTTATTAAAGCTCCTCAGGGCTGGAGAAGATAGTCTTTCATCAGTAAGGCTGGGTGATCCAGCAAATCTGGAATGGATTTCTTCAAAGTCATTTGCCATTTGCTAGCAAATGTTTTGAATACTGAACCAGCTCCATTCCGTGTTTGCTGGATCACCCAGCTTCACTAAAGCAGCCTTGGAGAGCTTTAATAAATCAGGCCAATTGACTCAAATACCAATCCTCCAAAAGGCTCAGAGTTTATTCTAAAATCATATTTGGAATTATTGTTCTAACCCTACAGAAACTGCAAATCTGACACATCTACTCTGCCAGGACAGGTACACACCGTGTCTTTTACTCACCCGCTAACTAGATTTTTCCCATAGCTGGCAGATTGTCCAGACCTCAGGATATATCAGATAAGACATCCACAGTGTCAATGATACAATGTACATCCTTGCGGGGAAAAAGCAAAAATCGTTCCGGCTGCCCCCAAGCTTTACAAATATGTCATATCATTAAACACAGCACACTTAACACAATTTCCGCTGTCAGCTAGGAAAACCTAAACAACCCTGAACAACACATTACAGGAAAGGATACTAATCCTAAGCCAATGCTTTTCTATTCTTTATCCCTGCAGGAAGAAAATGACCTCGGATGATACGGGACCACGAAATGGTATTATTAGCATAATGGAAACAATCGCACAACTTCTCTGCTGCTGTATCAAACTGACATAATCATCCTGCATTGATTTTAAGCGATCAAGCATTAGCAGAATCAGAAAAAGCTGATTAAATTAGGACACGGGCCAATTCCTGGTTCGTCACGTCTGCGTTATCAGCCGTGTCCATTTTGTCTGTGTTAATGCTGTAAGATTCTTTATGAGACGGCGATACAGTAGATGGATACAAAGCATGCATGAAAAGCTGGCTTGGGGGTCACATTGAACTCCCCTTGTTTCTACTTTGCAGCTCTTAAAGCAGACCTATCATCTCATTTTATATAAAAGGGTAAATAACCCGTTTGTACTACGCATAAAATGTTTGTTTGTTTTTTTTGTTTTTAAAGATTTTAGGAAAAGAAAGGGCGGCCCCTCCCCTTTTGTCTGTACTGCCGTGGCAGTAAGGACTGAATGGATAGCCCACAGCCTCCCGGGATACATACAACATTTTGGGGCTGCTCCTTCTGCGTATGCCTGATCTTGGCCATGCATGGAAGGGGCTTTTCCCCCCAATGTAAAAAAAGTTGCTGATCTCACACATGCTCAGTGAGATCGGCATGTTTTTTTTACATTCACAGGAGGATACATCACCGGATCTCGTGTTTGCGCAGTGCAAGATCAGGTGACGTAAGCAGAAGCCGGAGGAAGATGGCAGCCGCCAGTGGTCCCTCCATGCCAGGACAAAGAAAAAATCCAGGACAGGGCAAGACCAAGTCAAATCCAATTGTGGAGGAATGAAGGACCTTGTGGAAATAAAGGTAAGTGTGTTTTTTTTTTTTTTTTATATTTTACTAAAAGTTTTTTTTTAAAGTGGCCACTGAAACACACATGCATAAATATATAAATATTTTGTTTGTTCCCTTACCAAGTTGAATTTTCCATGTGCAAGGGATAATTGACTTAGTTTAGTGAATTCGGTGAGAGTTCATTTTTCAAAGAATACCCAATCACACGCAAGGGAACCTGAACAAAAAGGATTTTCCTTGAACATGATTGGATGGTTGAAGGCAGCAGAGATTCATCTTATTTACTAAGATAAGTGATATCTTCACATAAGGATATAATTCACATTGCTTTGTGAGCAATGCATATATTCATTGGTAAACCAACCCAACTGTTTTCCTTTAATCCTGATCATAAATGAACTATTATTCTTTTTTTGGAAAGTGCTGAAAAGTTAATGGGCAAACTGCCAGTGGCCACAACCAATCCTGATGACGTGGCTACTCAGCACTCATTACAGTACAAGAGCAATGACCTGGGTAAAAAGGTCAGAACGGGGCTGGTTTTAGGGTAGGGCAAACATTTAGACCAAATAGGCCTAATTTATTAAAGCTCTCCAAGACCAGAGAGGATAGACTATCGTGGGAGAATCTAAGTGATCCAGCAAACCTGGGGCGGATATCTTAAAAACTCATTTGCTATTAGTTGGCAAATGTTTGGAATCCTGGACTAGATCCATTCCAGGTTTGCTGGATCACCCAGGTTCCTCCACGATAGTTCTCTCCAGTCTTGGAGAGCTTTATTAATTCAGACACAATGGGAGCCACAGATGCAACATGAAGCTGGATTGCTATGTATTTGGGGCCTCCACTTTATATTTACCCCATTTTATCTAAAACAGTCCCTGAGACCAACGTAATTGGCGGCTTCAGTAGACTGGTCATCAAACTTAGACCCGCCAAGGATGAAGATTCTGGGATTATGAGTCGTGCTCAATACTAAAGATTGCTTAGCTTTACTCTTGCAAAAAAACTCAAAAGATTCTTTGGTCCTGATTTAATAAAGCTATCCAAGGCTGGAGAGGATACTCTTTCTTCAGTGAAGCTGGGTTATCAAGCAAACCTGAAATGGATTTCTTCGAAGTCATTTGCTATTTGCTACGAAATGTCTTGAATCCTGGACCAGAGCCATTCCAGGTTTGCTGGATCACCCAGCTTCACTGAAGAAAGAGTATCCTCTCCAGCCTTGGATAGCTTTAATAAATCAGGCACTTCATTAGATCTGGGGTTAGCCGATCATTTTTTCTTTCCATAAAGAAGCATATTAAATTGTATCAAATAAAAAGAAACAGCTTATGCTGCAATACACACCTCCTCTCTGGCACTGGCCTACATAGAAAGTCCTCACTGAGGTCCAATATTGCACAGAAGTTATACAGCTTCTATCTGCAACCAGAGCAATGTGTAGAACAACATTCACAGCACTATATACTGTAAGTCCTTTTTCTGTATCATTAAAAAGCTCACAATTTAGGAAGACCTAAAGGGAAAAATGGTATTATGCACCACGGGGCCACCTAGCCTATGGGGCTGAACTCTAGGGTAACAGTAGTAGTACCTTGTATTGAAGTGGAGTGAAAAAAAAGTGAATGGGTTGCCTTGTTGCTGCACACCGCATTATATATAGCACTGCACAGCCCCAACACAAGGGATCGCTAGGATGTGAATGGGCTCCTATACAAGGCTTTTCGAAAAACTTTTTTTTTTTTTTGTTCTTTTATCATCATGTCCCTTTAAACCTTTTCTGCATGAAGCCTGTGAATAATCACTGAGGTCCCTTACATGGAAACCAGTTTTCTGTTTAAGCCAGAAAAGCACTCAGAGGGGTTAATGCATTACACCCAGCTGCCTATGATACTACTGGAGTCTATTCTTAGCACAGAGCACTTCAGGCTGCGTACTATAGCGGGAGCTGTCCACTCAGCACCGCCATCTGAACCACCGCTAACTGCTGGACAAATGTATTCACCATGATGAACAGTATGATGAGACGGGGTTCATCGTGTATTATGTGAATGATGCAATAATATTACCAACACCGCGGGTTCATGTACGCTTAAAGGAATCTTTCAATGTCTAGAAAAAAAAGTGTTAACACGAAGGGAAGAAATACAAGACATCTGACATCCTAATATTGATATATATATATATTGCTTTAAAAATATATATAATAACAAACTAAAATATATAATCAACATAATATATATAAATAAATAAATATATATACAAGTATATATATATATATGTATAAATAATAAACCAGCAAGCCAATCACATGTAAAGAACCCAGGGAATTGTTAGAAAATGTATATATATATATATATATATATATATGTATGTAAAAATAAATATAAAATGTAATGTAAAAATATATATATATATTTACAGTTCCTTGGTTTCCCTGCATGTCACGCCAGCACAAAGCTACAAATACAATCACATACAGTACATCCAGTTTTTATTTTGCTATAAAGATTTCCTTTACTATACTATTTTTTATCTTTTTCTATCCTTTTTTACTGCTGATCTCAAGCACCGTTTGCAACCTGCATGAAGTCTCAGGTTGAGTCCCCTGATGTGACAACATTGCACCATGCCTCCATAGTGTGTGTTCTAGCCTCTATTAGAAGCCCAAATGGAAGAGAGAAACAGGGCACTGCCACCCTAAAACAGCAAGGAAGAAGGATGCAAGGATCATGATTTTAAAAACTAAAATTCTTAGATTGTAAGCTCTTCGGGGCAGGGGCTTCTCCAGTTTCATTGTTTGTATCTGTCTGTTATTTGCAACCCCTATTTAATGTACAGCACTGCGTAATATGTTGGTGCTATACATGTAGTCCCCGAGTTAAGGACATATGGATGTCTCCTGGATACGAACAGGGCTTCCCTGCTTGCTCGTGGGCAGGACGGAGGCTTGGAGAGGGGAGGAGGCGGTTTGCATGACTTGCAGAAGAAATCTTTTGCTAAACACCGCTGAGGTTATGGGTGATCTTAAGAGCTGAGCTGATCTGCAGCCTCTTGTAACTCTTTAATGACCAAGACAAACTCTGCAGTTGTTTCTTTTGGCATATCAAAGCACAGCTTGCTCCAGAAGTTAATGACTGTCTAGGCTCCAAAAAAATATTTTGTGGTTGCTTTGTTTGTGATTAACTCACAGTGAGGATTTTATACAGTAACTGACACCATACTGCCTAATAATATGTTAAGACAAACATCTGTACTAATTGTATTCATTAAAACAATGTACCCGTTCTAACTTACATACAAATTCAACTTAAGAACAAACCTACAGTCCCTATCTCGTAAGTAACCCGGGGATTACCTGTATAAGCAATGTTTATTAATTATAATAATTTAAAATGGCAAATATATTGGTAAACATATATGAGGTTGATATATGATGGTTACTTTCATGGAGCATTTACTGTTAAGGGGTTCTAGTGTTACCACATTTCTAGTAAGAGCATGGAAATTGATCAGATAGTTTTAAAAATGGCATCCCCCTCTAGCTTATTACTCAGTTCAAAAAGCTTCCATAGTTCTTTGCTATGTATATATATATATATATATATATATATATAGTAGTTGTTTACCTAGAGTTTTATATTAGCCAGGTGAGAACCTATGACATATGGTCGTGTCTTTTCCCAGGGACAAGGGGACTGCTGTCAGTTAAACAACCAAAGTTCCCGATCTGTGCAGCAAAGCTGCTTTCAGCAGCTAATTCAGCACTGATTGGCAGCAACAGGTGTTTTATCATCAATGTATGTTAAAATGCAAACAAAGTGAAATACATTGTAATTAGCAGCAACTCTGGGGATCAGTTAATTACATGCTTGTTATTTAACACAGCAGAAAAAAGGTTTGATTTTAATTTGTTTTTGACCCCTTGGCACCTTTAACAAGTCTATGTTAAATCTTTCCCCACCTGACCCCCAAAGCTGTTTTACCTTTTTTTTTTGTATAGCAATATTGTAATATAATAGGAAAAACTATGCAATAAAAGAATTAATTGACAAAGAGGAAAAAGTGTATTTTTCCTTTTTTTTAACTTTTTTATACAGAAAATGAAATAAATCGTAAAATGAGCAGCACAGTGCCTCAGAGGTAAGCGGTATGGCCTTTACAGTGCTAGGTTTCTGGTTTGAATGGTGTCCATTCCATCCCCCCAAAAAAACATGCAGTTAGGTTAGTTACCCCTCCCTAAAAAAAAAAATTACCTTAGTCTGTATTAAAAAGACATATGACTGAGTAGGCACATTAGATTGTGAGCTCCTTTGAGTGTCAGGAAGTGACATGACTATGGACTTTGTACAGCGCTGCGTAATATGATGGAGCTTTATAAGTACTGTGTAATACTAATAATAAAAAAAAGATACCACAAAAAAAATGTTCCAACAGCAATTGCCTTGCACTTTTAAGGGTGGGTTTCCTGATCCAAACAGCAGAACAAAACTACATTATAAGCATATAGACTCCTCCAGAAGTGTACATGGCAGGGTGGCAACGCAGGGGAGCAGTGAGGAAACAGGGACAAAGTGTTGTCACCCCACAGGAAGTACCTTCCCGAGCATCCCCATGGCACCACTACCAAGTAATATTTTAGTGAAAGTTGATACATTTTAACAAATTATTAATATGTTTTAAATTAACAGTTTATTTAGTTTTTTTGTTTTTTTAGTTATTGGATTTATATCTCTTTAGTCGGATCATAGCTGAAAAAAAAAAAAAATATAAGGTATGAAAATAAAATCACAAAACAACAACAGAAGCTGTGATCACACAAGTGCTCAAGTGAATAACACTTAAGGCAATGAGAAGTTCTCATTCTTGTTGTAAAAGAGCAGAATCCCCGGGGCTGCGGGTGCTTATTGATCACTTATATGGCTCCATTTCTAAAGCAGGGAATCTTACATCCCCTCAAACATTCCCTGGTGGAAAATCAATTACTGCCACTGCACATAGACCTGGAAGATTCCCACAAGGAAATATTTGAGGGAATGTATGATATATGTATATATAAAGCCCATTATATTAAAAAAACATAATATAATAATATAAACTTGGTGATCTATATGTAATTTGCTGTACTATTTCCTAGTGTTGGTTGAATATCTCACTATTTGATTCGAGAGCTATTCGATCGAATAGGGGGATATTGTTCGGGTTATCGAATGCCGAATTCGAACACCATGAAAGTCAATGGTGGGAGAATTCGGGTTATTTTTAGGGACTATGTAGAACTCCAAGAGCAATCAGGGAGCAGAGCTCCCCTGATTGCTCTTGCAGCCCTAGTTTTATGTGTTCTTGCATAGAGTTTCTCTATCCAAGAACACAGAGAGTTTTGTGTTCCTGGATAGAGAAACTCTATCCAGCAATAGTAATAGTGCTCCCTGCTTGGCTGAGGAAAGCTTTCTTCAACCAATCAGAGAGCACTAGAGTTTTTGAATGGGGAGACTTGTCCCCATTTACCCTCTAGTGCCGCGGATCGCACACTGTTCTCAATGAATGCGACTGTGGCCACATTAATTGAGAAGATCCTCGGGGCACTAGAGGCTAAATGGGGACAAGTCTCCCCATTCAAAAACTCTAGTGCTCTGTGATTGTCTGCGGAAATGAAAATCCTGATGACACTTGACCTGTCATCAGGGTTTACCTTTCCTCAGCCAATCACAGAGCACTAGAGGTGATGAATGGGGAAACTTGTCCCCATTTAACCTCTAGCACCCGGGGATCCCACACTGACAGGAGGATAATCATCCTTTCATTGTGAAATAACCTGCAAATAATAAAAGTTAGTTACACAAATCACACACATTCAATAAATTACTTTAACATTAATTTTTTTAACACATTTTTTTACACACGAAGTTGCGCCTTCGAATCCCGTCAGGTCTATCCAAATTTGAACAGCCTTATTCAGGTCGAGTATAAGGACAACCCGAATTCGAACACCAACACTACTATTTACTTAAATTTCACTGATCTGAGCTATTGATAGAATATCACAACCCTATAACGTTCTGTAATTATCTGTGAGAAAGGAAATAATTACCAAGCACGCCATGTTAGATAGCAAATCTCTTAGATGTGAAAACAGGTATTATAAAAAGTTAGAAAAATAAAGTAAATTTCACAAAACATTCAGAAGAACCAACATTGCATACTACAGAGTGGTGCAATCTCTGTGTTGTGCTGTACATCACATAATTCACAATGCTGCTACATTGCTTTACACTGTGATGTACATTACACACCCCAGACCCCTGTACAACATCTTCATTATGTATAATATCATGCTGCACATTGTTACTTGTGCTGTATATTAATCACTCCAGACTGTTCTATTCTCTACACTATGATTATTATTACACATTACATGGTGGCAATATTGTCCCAGGAAAGGTACAGAGGAGAGAACACCTAAATAGGACCAGCAAAAAAAGTAATAACAGATGGAGGTTCTAAACCTTCTGCAATATATCCAAAACTTAAATAGTGATAATAATATTAGACATTCTATTAGTGGTAGTATAAAAAATACTAGTAGTAGTAGTAATAGCACTAGTACATGAAAATGTATTAGAATAAGGTAATAATAACATTAGTACAATACATTTTAGTCTTTTATGTTATATTCGTTGTTGTTGTAGTAGTAGTAAAAGTAGTATTTATCAAATTAATAATAGTAGTAGAGGAAGGAGAAATAGTAGTAGTGCATGTAATATAAAAAAAGCAAAATAGGTATAGTAGTGATAAAAGCACTAGAGTTAGTAACAATAGTAGTAGTAGAAGTAGACATAGAAAAATAGTGATAGCAATGGTAATAATGATTATTTGAGAGAGAGTAGAAGAGGTAGAAATAGAGTGTAATATTAGCTGCATTATTATTAGTATATGTAGTAGTAAATGTAGCATGGGTAATATTTAGAATAGTATTAGTACTAGAGGAAATAATTAAGTATTAATACATGTATTATTAGTGATATAACTATTAGTAACTGTAATAAGTAGTAGGTGGAGTAATGATAGTATTTACAATAGCAATAGTAGTAGTAAAAGTATTAGTACATGTAATATTAGTAGTTTATGTTGTATTATTAATAAAAGTAGCAGGTGTATTTTTTACATTACCAATAGTAGTAGAAGAGGTAGCAATAGTATTAGTACATGTAATATTAGTAGTTTATGTTGTATTATTAATAAAAGTAGCAGGTGTATTTTTTACATTACCAATAGTAGTAGAAGAGGTAGCAATAGTATTAGTACATGTAATATTAGTATTATAAGTTATACCAGCTTTAGTAGTAGTAGTAAAAGTAGTAGGAATATTTGGATTATTAGTAGTAGAGGCACTGGAAATAGTATTAGTGCATATAGTATTACTATTATAAGTTAAATTAGTTATAGTAGTAATAAAAGAAATAGGGCTAGTATAGGGTTAGTATTTATAATAGTAGTGGTACTAGAAAAAAGTAGATGTAGAAAAATTAGTATTAGCAATGGTAGTAGTGGTACTAGTAGTAGAAATTGTAATTCTAACAGTGAGAATACTAGTTATAGTAGTAATATTAGTAGTATTAGTAAGTATTACTAAAAGTAGTAAGGGTAGTATTCTCAATAAAAAGTAGTAGAAGAAGCAGTATGTATAATAGTAGTATTAGGATATATAGTAGTAAATGTAGTAGGAAAGTACTGGAGGAAGTTGTAATAGTATTAGTACATGTATTTTTAGCAAATTTATGTATTAGTAGCTGTAATAGTACTAACAGTAGTATTTATAAAAAGAAAATAAGTAGAAGAAGTGGTGCTAGAAGAAGTAGTAATAGTATTAGTACATGTAATATTAGAAGTTTAAGTTGAGGTAGTAATAAAAGTAGCAGTGGTAGTATTTCTTTAATGGTGGTAGTAATAGTATAGGAAGTAGTAGTAATAGTAGTAAGTAGTAATTATAAGAAAACAGTAGTGGAAGAAGAAGAAATAGTGGTAATAATGCATGTGATAATAGTAGTATAGGTAATAATATATATAGTTGGGGTTGTATGTATAGAATCAGCACACATAATTTTAGCAATATAAGTATTAATAGCTGTAATAGTAATAAAAGAAGTAGAAAAGTAGAAATAGTGATAGTGCATGTAATAGTGGTGATATAAATAATAGTAGCTGTAGCTGTAAAAGTAGTAGGGTTAGTATTTATAATAATAATTATTATTATTATTATTATTATAATAGTAGTAGTAGTAGATTAAGAAGAGGTAGTAATAGCAATAGTAGTTGTATTAAAGCAGTAACAATAAACAAAATATTAAAAATTTAAGTAACAGAAGTAATGGTAAAAGTGGTGGAGGGAATGGTAGTTAAAAAACCAATAGTAAAGTTACTAGTAGAAATAGTATTTTTACTAGTTGTAATAATATTAGTAGCACAGGTAATAGTTAAAGTAACAGCAGTAGTAATAGTAGTATTAATATTAGTAGTAACTGTAGAAGTGATAGAAATATCTTTACCAGGAGTAGTAGTAGTAGATAAGAAGTATAAGATAGAAGAAGTATTAGTATGTGTAATAAAATTAGTATTAGTAAAAGGATTGGTATCAGAATTAGAAATAGTATTATTAGTTGAAGTATTAGTAGTTGTATTAGTAATACTAGCAGTAGTTGCTGAATATGTAACAATAACTGTAGCAATTCTACAACTAAACATGGTACCAGCACGTAAAGCAAAAGGTATAGGAATAGTAGAAGTAATAGGAGTAGCAATAAAAGTGGCATTCGTAGTAATGGTATTAGTAATTGTTACAGTAATATAAGTGGATACAGCAATTATAGATGTAATATTAGTAGCAGGAGAAATAACTGTAGTAATACTACCAGTAGTAATAGTTTTGGTGGCAACACCAGTAGTCATGGTAGTACTAGAAGTTGTTATAATAGCAGTATTAGAACTAGTAGCAGCTTGTACAGAATATTTAGCCAGCATGTGACCAATAAATAAAATTAGATGTGATATCTAACAACAAATGTTTATTTGATCGCCACTCATCTTTTATTTGGGAGGAAAAAGTACTTCCAAAAAAGTACTTCCAAAAAAGTACTTCCAAAGAAAAGTACATATGGGGTATATGTTTCCCAGCTACAAACCAGCAGACCTGTGGATAACAAAGTATTAATACACAATATGTAATCAGTTAAACTCATATTTATTCTTTTACAAAATGTATTTAACTAGAAACCAGCCATTTTAAAATAACAAATGAAAAAATAGAAAAGGTTGGATAAAAGTTTAGGTGCAGTAAAATTCTTCTGATAAATTTGTATAATATATTTTGTATATTATATATTTCTATGTATTACGGTCTCTTCTATGGATTGAGCTGTTCTTTCAGCACCACATTCCCTCCTATAAACTGGATTAGGCTGCATTGACACTTTAGATCTGTGTTCTTCTACTCATGTGCACCATTGGCCTATTCTGTCCTCTCATTCCTAAAAAATTCTAGCTGCCTGTCTTCTTCTTTAGCCACTGACACAGAACAAGTATATTGCCAGTGGTTCAGCAAGTCACAAAAACAGAACATACATCGATGGAAGTGAGTTGTCCATTCATCACAACTCTCCTCATTACACCTGAATAGATTTTAGGGGAACAATAAACCAATAAATCAGCCTATGGCTACCCAGGAGGTGAAAATATAATGGTCCAATGTACAGTGAGCCATCATATTGGTCCATGGTCACCCAGAAGCTCACAATGTAATGTTTTGAAGCATAGTAAACCATCAAATCAGTCCATGCCCATGCAGGAGCTAACAAAGTAATGTTCTGTGGATCATAGAACTATTATATCAGTCCATGCCCAACCTAGAGTTCAAAATCCAATTGTCCAGGGACCAGTAAGCCATCATCTTAATCTATGGCTGCCAAGGAGCTTACAATATAATGTTCCAGAGAACAATGAACCATCAAACCAGTCAATGTCCACCAAGAAGCTCACAATGTAATGTTTCAGGACTATTGGAACAAAAAATCAGTCCATGCCCACAAAGATGCTCACAATGTAATGTTCCAAGGTAAAATGAACCATCATATCAGTCCATGCCTTCCAAGGAGCTAACAATTTAATGTTCCAGAGAGCAGGAAACCATCAAATCACTCAAAGCCCTCCAAGAAGCTCACAATCTAATGGTCCAGGGACCAGTGGATCAACAAATCAGCCGATGCCCGCCAAGGAGCTCAAAATCTAATTTAACAGGGATCAGTGACCCCTAAAATCAGTCCAGGCCTACCAAGAAGCTCACAATGTAATGCTCCAGGTAGCAATGGATCATCAAATCAGCCCATGCCCATAAAAGAGCTCACAATCTAATGTTGCAGGAACCAGCAAACCTTCAAATCAGCCTATGCTCGCCATGGAGCTCACAATCTAATGTTCCAGGGACCAGAGGACCATCAAATCAGTACATGCCTGCCAAGGAGCTCACAATCTAATGTTCCAGGGTAGAGTTAACCATCATATCAGCTCAAGGCTACCAAGAAACAAAATGTATAGTTCCAAGCAACAGTAAATTATTGTATCAGCCCATGGCTGCCTAGGAGTTCCCAGTGTAATGTAACAGCGTGGAGTGAACCATCATAGTAGTCCATGACCACCCATGAGTTCCTTCTTCCAACCATACACTAACCATGGCCTGATACATAGTAGAAAACCCCATAAAGAGATCCATTAAAACACTGTATATCATTAAATTTAATGTTACTTTTTGTTTTTATATAGGAGCTTGTTTTCATCCTTTATTTTGCATCTCATTGCTGTTTTTTATGCTGCAGCCTATTTTAACCACTTCTGGTCTACATTTACTAATCAACTACATATGACCAGCTTCCCAAATATGATCCATTATTATCACAATCAGGAGTTCCCATTACACTGGGAACTCCTGATTGTGATAATAATGGATCATATTTGGGCAATATGTATCGGGACAACCACCCGGATCAGGGAGACAAAGCAAGACCACATTTGGAAGACACATGTACCCTAAACGAGGTCACATCTATACAAGGACTTTCATGGCAGGACCATCAAGTATTATATTAATAAAGTTGGAGATTTAGAAAGACTGAAAACAACTTCAGAAAACGCAGAACCAAGTTGAAGATTAAATATTTTGTAGTGGTTGAGTAAGGGTTATTGTTTTAGAATGTTAGGCTGCAGGAAATAAAGAAGAGCATTGATAATAAAGCGTAACTAATCTTAAGAGAACATATGTCATACATTGCAGTTTACCAGTTCTTAGAGATGGTGGCTTGATTCATTTTTTCTATTTATTTATGTTATTGTTTCCTTTATTTTTTTGCCTGGTGATTTTGATAGTAGTAAGCGTCCTGTACTAGGGTGACAACGATCATTGCATTGTATCATTGGAGGAGCAGTGTTGTCACTCAAGGACAAGGAAGGTGTTAAAAGTACATATTGAACATTTATAGACTTTATATTGTGAAATACCGGTATGTTTTATTGTGCTATTCCTATTTCTGTGTTGTGTATATAATGCGTGGAGAATTCCATTCAGCACCGCACATAGACCAGATGAGACCTCAAAGGATTTATTTGCAGTTGATATTACTAGTATATCCATATGCGCCCCTAATTATTTATTAAAGCATGACATTTGTGTTGAGCTAGTATATGCCATAAGGAATCAACATATGGATTTTAAAGGAAGCCGAGAAAAATGAAAACCACAAGAGAAAATGACATCAGCCCTGCAGGTCTGGTAGATTATGTAACGGAATGAAGGCCGACATGGGCAAAGCCAAGGGGAATGGCAGAGAGGGGATGGAAGCACTGAGACGTTCACAAAAGCGGCTCCCACCCCCTCGACAGCGTTCCACGGGCTGGAATTTACTTGTAACGCGTCCAATTAATGCGTTCTTCTCAGCTGGAATGGCGAGGCTGAAATGCGGTTTAATTGCAGAAGCAGTTAACAGATTCCTGGAATTATTATTGCACTACAGAGAGCAGAACCGTCCTTGTATTCATGAATATAAAAAAAAAAAAAAGTAACACTTCTCATAGCGCCTTTTTGCAAGTGTCACACTTCGGGCTCATAAGAGAATAGGTGAAACTACAACAAGTAATACAGCCAGAGGATTTCTAGTGAGGAAAACAAATACACAGCGGTTCCTCTCACCGGGAGGAGGCGGCAGCTGCAAAATACCTAATTCTCTACCGAAACGCCATGGCGCAAAGTGAAAGTCAACTAGTACCAGTTAATTCCTTAATTCCTTAATTATCATCTTTTTCTATATACACCGCCTGGCTAAAAACAAATCCTGAAGGGTCTCGGGGGCAGTGTCATGATATGGGGTGACTTTAGGGGCAGTGTTATGATCTGGGGTGCCTGTGGGGGGGGGGGCAGTGTTATGATCTGAGGTACCTGTTGGGACAGGTGGTATGATCTGAGGTGCCTGTGGGGGGCAGGGTTATAATCTGAGGTACCCCCAGGGGCCGGCTCCACCTACTTAAAGGACCAGCGCCTACACATTTGATAGGCAGTAGTGAGTGTACGGAATAGCCCTCTGCCACCACCAGTTATTTTCTATGGGGCAGCCGTGGGTAGAAGCTACATGTAGTGTCACCCCCGAGGTTCCCTGGTGTAAGGAAGCTGTAACCTCACCGCAGCCTCACTGTCCTAAAGTTATTAGAGAAGAAAGCTGAGCTCATTGTGCAGCATATGGCATGGGGGGTTACACCCGGAGCAGCAGAAGGTTGCACAATGGGAGCATTGCGTCAGAAGAATAAACTTATGCCATCTTCAAGTTGTATCAAACGCTATCCTCCATTTCTGTCCTTCCATTCCTGCACTTCCTAAATGTTATACAATAAAGTTATTTTATACGAATATCTTCTAACAAAGCTACCCCGGGCCGGGATTTATAAAAACGTCTCTGAGGACACGAAGGGGAATGAAAAACAATCCCAGCCCCTGTTTACTGCAGGACAGTGAGCTTGGATGGCAAACATTACAACTCACAAGTGGTCTTGGAATGAAGTCAGTGAGTGCATGCCAAGAGATACCAGCTGCCACCTTGGCTGCAGAACAATTCCATGTACTCAGATCTGTTTTATTTTTGTCATTTGTGCAACAAATTTAACAAACAAGCATGAAAAATGCATTGCAATCCACATCCTGTGTTTCAAAAACTTTAATTACATCACGCCTCCTGGTGGGGAGTATTGGAAATGTTTGAACTTTATCATTAGGGCTGTACTTTAAAAACTTTTATTACATCACGCCTCCTGGTGGTGAGTATTGGAAATGTTTGAACTTTATCATTAAGGGTGTACTTTAGAAACTTTAATTACATCACGCCTCCTGGTGGTGAGTATTGGAAATGATATGAGGTGCCTGTGGGGGGCAGTGAAATGATCTGGGGTGCCTGTGGGGGCAATGGTATGATCTGGGGTGCCTGTGGGGGCAGTGTTATGATATAGGGTGCCTGTGGGGGGCTATATTATAATCTGGGTTGCTTCAGTTGCTCAAGTCTAGGTTTAGCAATGTTATTTGCCCAAAAATGAGGTCAGCTGACTCCCAGAATATACTGAATGACTTTTTTCATTAATAAATTTGTTTCTTCTCTGATGGCATAGACATATTCCAAGATGACATTGCCAGGATTCATCAGCTTCAAATTGTAACCGAAGAGCTGAAGAACATATGCTTTCATCAGTGAACCTGGGTGATCCAGCTAAGCTGGAATGGATATCCTTTATTTGCTATTCGTTAGCAAATGTTTTCAATCCTGGACCAGATTAATTAGCTAGCTGAATCACCCAGATTCACTGATGAATGTGTATCCTCTCCAGCCTTAGAGAACTTTCATAAATCAGGCCCAGTGTATACAATTTTCCTAAAAGCTGAAATATGAAAAGTTTAACTCAAAGCTGAATTGCAGAGAAATTTTAGCTCCACCATTTATATTTACATTGCATTGTATATGATGACGTAAAAAGTCCTGGCTACCAATCAGAATGGTATTCTAGATAAGAATCGCTATATGACATTTGCATGGCTTTTTTTTTTTTCAAAGAATGCAGCTTTTATTATATTCTTCAACATCCATAACCCACTTTGTAGGTCCTTTTAAAAGATTTACCTTGTAGGATCAATGATGACATTATCACTGTGATGTACATTGCCGGTACACAGAGCAGAGCTGTGGGAGGGACCCAGAAGGTCCACCCACTACAGAATGTCTGCAGGAATCCACTGGAGGGGGCGGATACAAGACCAGTCACCCTGCACAAGGAGAGAGAGCAGCAATGACTGGTCTGTATTATAGGAAGTTCATACACAAATACAATTTTAGGAGTTGTTTTATGCTTCATTATTACACAGAACCAGAAAAAAAATCACAACAGCATTTATATGACAGATTTTAGATTTAAGCAAACCACTTTACAAGGTATTTTTGTTAATCTGTTCCAAACAGATCACTCACAGCATTTTTTAATTGCAGGGTGACAACAAGCATCGTACCTTTGCAAATAAATGTCCAGTTAGGGCTTTGCTGTACTCCAATCTCTAGCCTATTATTAGGAAGTTGCATAGTGACAACAGATAATAGATGCCAATTCCAAGGTTACTTTTTTTGTGATGTTTTGACAATAATTTGGATACAAAGTTGGTTAGCTGCTTCACATTGAAGATATGAATATAGCACAGGGCCAAGAGACAGTGTGAAGAAAACTGTACCAACCATTCATTAACAAGTTATTATTGGAAAAAAGAATTAAAATGATTCCTGATTGGTTGATGGATTATTGCACATTCTGGTAAATCTCTAAAGAGTGATAAGTTCAGAGGTTTAACTGATAAATTACAATATACATAATACGTATATATACTTTTGTGTGGGCCCTGTGTGTAAATAACAATCATTCCTACTTAACCAAGGCACTATCAGCGTCACAATGTATGGAGAGGGCCCAGGGATCACAGAGAATTATGTGTGGATTGTAAGTGCAGAATACAGTGAGCAGTGCTGGGTCGTCGTACTCCCCCATTGTCCTTAGAAAGTCTGTTTTCCTATAGAATGTGAGAGATTCGTCATCTATACATGGAGTGGATATCTCATTATATACACCTTATAACAAAAGTGTGATGTTTGGTCTGTGCGTATCCCGTACATACATTTGTATCATGCTAAGAATGTGTATCTGATAATAGATCATTCAGGATTGATTCTTTGGCCCTCATTTATTAAAGCTCTCCAAGGCTACACTTTCATCAGTGAAGGAGTGTGATCAAGCAAACCTGAAATGGATCTGGTCTAGGATTTAAAACTTTTGCTGGCTAATAGCAAATGATTTTTAAAAATCCTTTCCTTCATCAACAGATATTCTCCTAATAGAATGAAGATTTTGTTAGTCTCCTTCCTCATTTTCCTATTTCTCTCCTATTTTATCCTCTCATTCTTTTCATCTGCAGAAGATCTGTTTGGTCTCATTCACTATTCCATGGCTCCGTACATACAGGAGAGAGATATGACACGGTGTTCAGGAAGTCTAACGGGTTAGCTGCCTTCATTATATTGCAGATACATTCAGAAAATCTTCAAGAAACAAATGATTATCTTTAGAAGAGAAGGGGTGTCTGGCCTTTAGAAATGACCTCTGAAATCGCATGCATGGGCAGGGGGAATTGGGTTGGTTCTGAATCCTGGATCTCCAACTGCTCTGATATTGGGAACATAAATAAATATTAAACATTCTTCTCATTGAATAAAAGAAGAAGAAACTTGAAAATGTTTAATTGCTCGTCCAGGGATCACTGGTCAAGACTAATGGCCATTATTATGCACATAGGATCCATATAGTGATTTGCTGACAGGCTTGAACATTGTCACAGAGAAGAAGGTCTTCCATATCTATAAATAATATGCATGGCACCAACACTGAAATGGTTGTGCTTTGCATAAATATTGTCAGTTTGCCATGTGAGGTATGTCAACATGTTTTATTTTCCCATGTGACAACCCAGAAGCATAATTGGAAAAAACAGACATAGTGTTGTCACGTCATACCAGGAAGATTTTAAAAAATCTGAATCACCAGTTTTGTTTTAACAAAAACTAAAAATGTTTTAAGCCAACTCTAAAAAATTTGTAAAGGTTTGTATAGGATTTATTTGATTTTTGGTCTTATATCTAACTGTTAGGGCTGCTCATAGTACACCATAGGAATCTCTACTTTAATTTTGGTGACTGCACCACAATGAGATCTTCCATCACAAAGTATGTAAATATTGTGCGACCAGCCGCAAGACCAGACCTGTCCAACTTACATCACGGGGGGCCACATACAGGCCAAGATTTGCATATTAAGAATCATTGTTTACTCCTTGTACTGAATCTACAAAACTACATCCATGTGTGCAGATCTTGGACCTCGGGGCCTAGTATAGGACAACCCTACATTAGACCATAGGAGTTCATATTGCATCTGTAGAAGCATAGAGTTTGTAGGTTCTCCCTGTGTTTGCGTGGGTTTCCTCCCACAATCCAAAAACATGCAGTTAGGTTAATTGGTTTTCCCCTAAAATTGACCTTAAACTGTTTTAGTAACATATGATTATTGTAGGGACATTAGATTGTGAACTCCTTTGAGGGACAGCTAGTCACACGACTATGGACTTTGTACAGCGCTGTGTAATATGATGGCGCTATATAAATACTGTGTAATAATATTATAGTCTCTAGGATAGGAGTATCACTGCCTCTTCTATGGATGGAGCTGTCCAGCACCCCAGCCCAGGAGGGAAATCAATCCCAGCTTGGAAAATGACAACTCTCTTGGGTAATGGTCCGATAACAGGATCGACACACACACAAATCTGACCACTTGGATATGGATCTCCTGAACAGCAATCCATCTACATTACAAAGATCACAGACTAAGCAGAATATATCAACCAAATGATCACTGCCGACGAAGCACAAACCTAAAATAGCACCCAAGAATTAAAGTCCAGGTTTACAAAAGTTAAATATTTGTGGTTAAAGGAAACCATTACAAAACAGGAATCACCACAATCCATCAATGATGGTATTTTAAATGATCATGTTTATCTCTGTAAAGCCCAGAATCAGCCCCATATGGAGAAGATTATTGTACAGAACGCTAAAATATTATAGAAATTGCAATTCATTTTAAAAATCCTTCTGTCATTGCTAATAACCAGAAATGACAAAATCAATAAGTTTCCTCTCCATCTATTTAAATCTGATCCAATAGCATGAAGATAAATTGATGATCTAGGCAGCAATCTGGGAATAATAATTCAATATGGTCTCATAGTGAGATGAATGTTACAGTGTAACTTTTCTGCAAACACCGAATCCTGAATATTTATCTAATTAGTTAGCAGCTGCATATTTAAATACTTTTTCACCGACGCCAGATTCAGTCTAACCAACAGAGATATATGGTTATATGTTGGGTGGGATGAGTCAATCGTTGTCTTTTTATATATCTTGAATACTAAGATATCTCTTGTATTTAATTCCTGACTCTGTTCCTGGCCACCTGGGAATTTTGGTGATTCCACCCAGCTTTTGCATGTTCTACCTTCTCCCGTTTCTGTTTCATAAAATACATTTAAATTCCAACAGGGAATATTGGGCACAGCAGGCGTACAGACCCAGAAACTCATCACAAGGATGGTAGGAGCCCCTCGTAATGGGCACAGCAGGTGTGCAGACCCGGTAACTCAGTGCAGGGGTGTAAGAACCTAATATATTGGGCACAGCAGGTGTACAGACCCCTAATATACTGGGCACAGCAGGTGTGCAGACCAGGTAACTCAGTGCAGGGGTGTAAGAGCCCATCATATTGGATATATCAGGGGTACAGACACAGGAATCCAGCACAGAGATTGTAGCGCCTTATAATGGCCACGGCAGGTATGCAGACCCAGTAAATCAGTGGAGGGGTGTAGGAACCCATTATATTGGGCACAGCAGGTGTACAGACCCAGAAACTCATCACAAGGATGGTAAAAGCCCCCTATAATGGACACATCAGGTGTGCAGACCTGGTAACTCAGGTGCAGGTATGTAAGAACCCATTATATTGGGCACAGCAGGTTTTCAGACCCAAGAACTCAGTGCAGGTATGTAAGAGCCCATCATATTGGATATAGCAGGGGTACAGACCCAGAAACCCAGCACAGAGATGGTTGGAGCCCCTTATAATGGACACAGCAGGTCTACAAACCTGGGAATTCAGTCCAGGAAGGTGAGAACCCCTCATATTGGATCCAGAAGGTGCACAGACATGGGAATCTAACACAGAGATTGCAGAAGCCCCTCATATAACCAGTGTGCAGACCCAGGAACTCAACACATTAAGAAATGATCAAGTGGTTCACCTCTCCAGCATCTATGATATTACGAATATCACCTCCAGATAAATGGATCTAAAAAAAGAACCCAGACTCTAGGAACATTTTTGAATTTTAATTTTAAGTGTGCTGATATGAAATAAATAAAATAACCATTTGCTGTAACCATGAAATTATCGTTTCCAGATCACATCAGACTTGTTACGGTGAAGAATCGCTTAGGTAGCATTTAATGGCCGTCTAGAGCAGGACTTGAGGCTGGATTTGTACACATTTGAGTTAATGTTAAACCAGATCACAAGTCATGCAGATGATAACTGGTATTGTGGTGTAGAAAATGATATCTGAATGTAAAATATGTCTAAGGCTGCTGGGGAACTACAAGTCTATGCATGGCAGATTTCATGCTAAAATGTGGCAGTAATGTAAAAGATATACGTCAGTACGCATTACAGATCATTGTGTAATCATACATTATAGAGATGAGTGATAATTGTGATTTTACACTTTCTAGGTATTTGGCTGCAGTAGAACTACAAATAAAAGTACAACCTTTGTCTCCATTTCTGCTTTTTCTAAAGTTCATCAAAAGTTCCCAATATTAGTTATTTCATAGAATAGATTCTGCACAAATGTTAATAAATTCTAATCATTAATATCAGGCTATGCTTGCTGCAGACTTATATTGCGTTTAATTTTATCAGGACAACCACACCGCTAATAATCCCCGAATAAAAGTAATACAAACAGACACAGCGTGACATTTATTTGATTAACATAAAGGGCTTGAAGCAAGATCCTGCTGGAGAACTATAAGTCAAAGCATGCCTTCTGCACAAAAAGGGAAACTTTACACAAGCCTACACATTGCAACCAGTAATTATAATGATGGTAATGCAAAGTCTGCAAGAGGCTTGATAGACCCTTTATATTGCAAATGTATTGATGACTTCTATTCACATTTCGGAGATTGCCAGGACACATTAAACATACAAATGTGCTATATGTAAATGAATATATGTGATTGGGTATATTTATATCATTAGCCAACCTAGCTGCTGCACAACTCCTTGTCTAAGCTTTTTCTTCCTTTACAACATTTCCAACCCCAAATTAAGTCAGCAGTAAGACAACAGAGAATGTTCTGTAACAGAAACAGTCATTGTGTTTGCAACAGGCTTCTGACAGCTAGCAGCTGTTGAACTACAAGTGTGAGCAATCCTTCTGTACACAGGCTAATGATAAAATAATAGTCCAGCAATGCAAAAGACAACAGCTGCTCTACTATAAGATCATACTGTATTTCCTTCAGGCTTATTCAATGTTAAGAGCTTCAAGTGTTTATATGTACACACCACAACTAATGTAGCAAATGATGCAATAGATAACTTATGTTATGGAGAGACCAGGCTGTGCTTGCTGCAGGCTCCAGCAGATTCCCCTTAATGGGGACTACAGGTCTAAGCATGCACAAAGTATTGTGTCACAGTGACAATTGCTATCTTAAAGGATTAGAATGCTAATTCTAAGGCTGCTGTGGATATACTGGGGTATGTATTAGTTTTATTATTATTATTAATAATACACAAGACTTATATAGCGCCAACATATCATGCAGCGCTGTACATTAAATATGAATCTAGAGATACTTTTAGTTCTTTAGAAAACTTTAGACCTACAACTTTCTCTGATTTGTCTAATTAACAAGCCTGAGAAGTCCAGCAACTTATGAAGTTATCTATCCTCTTGGGTTGGTGTCTCAATTCTTCAAACTTTAGCCAACTCTGTGACCACACCATCCTCATACAATGGTGGTGATGATGACATAAAAATTGATGCACTAAAACTGATGCAAAATTTAAACCAATAAACAATTTACAGGCTTTTGTGCTCTTGCTGAAGGACTGAAAGTCTAAGGATGTCCTCTTGCGACATTACAGTTTCTTGTAAATCACATTGCTATAGACAACTGTGACTTCAATGATTGGGTTATTAAGTCTTTAGAACCTACAGAACTCTGAAATGAATGCTTAGATCTCTAGTTCTTCATCAACTTTCCACTCACAGGTCACTCTGATTTGCCTAATCCACAAGAGTTGGCCAAACCTAAGAAGAAGAACAATTTATGAAGTCTTCTTGTTGGGTTGGGGTTCTTCAAAAGTGACCCCAACTCTGGACACCAGCTACCAACCCATCCATTAGCCATACTTAAGATGGTCACTTACCTATAGTAGTGATGACAGTGATGGCAAAGTAGAAGGAACCAGCAAATTTCCACTGGACCCCAGCTCGGTGGGGTTCTGATTGCATGATGACCAATTCCAGCTGTCGGTAGTCCTCGCTGGTGATATTATATTTCCCTTTCAGGCGAATTTCCTCGGCTTTGAGCTTCTCCTCTTCCCTCATCTCATAGTCGGACTCCAGGGCATCAAAGACTGCGGCCCCCACCAGCAGATAGGTGAACGTGCAGATGATGAGGGACAAGGTCCGCACGTTCTGCCGCTTCATGGCCGCCAGCAACCGGCTGCTGAGGGGATCATGTCCCCCAGTCCTGATGGTGGAGAGGGCACTGGGAAGTTGCAGACAGCAATGGCTGGGTTGGGCACCTGGAGAGTGGGAGTGGAGTGGGTGGTTGTGATGGTGGTGGATGCAGGGTTGGTGGTCACCTCTCCCCACTCCCTGCTCGTTTTCCTGGGATGAAGAGAGGCAAAGGAGGCTGCTGGATCTTCTGGACCAGGTACCCTGCAGCCTGGAGGCTCTGTGCAGGACTTGCCCAAACCAAGCCGTGCCAGTGCGCAGTGCCATCAACAAGACCACCTTCTGACTTGTCTCCTGCCTGCGTTAGCAAGACCACCTTGTTAGCTTCAGAACAAACTTCTACAGCTCTGATTTTTTTTCCTTTTTCCCCAATACCCCCCTGAGGCTTTAGATGCCCTCACTGATTCTAAACCCAATTGACCCAAAGAGTGTTCTTTTCTCAAAGTCCTCTTAGCTCACTTTAAGGCTTTTGTGTCTTTAAAAGGACCAAATCTTGAATTCAATTCTTTCTCCACAATGTCTCCAAACTTGGACTTCCAGCCTTCCACCAATTCCAGTCTATACCCCTCTCCACACTTTTTGCTGGCTTACTTTCACCCACCAAAGCCACCTCCGATCTTTCTCTTTTTCCTAGACAACCAGATCCTGTAGTCTAAGCACAACCAGTACTGAAAGCTTTTGGACCCCTCAGTCCAATATCTTCTCCTTTTTTGTACCCATGCAGAGCAAGCAGTGCAAAGGGCTGGCCCTTGGGAAGAGAGCTGTAAGGCTTCCTGGGTTAAAACCACGTCCTTCTGTCTTAATTTAAGTGAATCTGGACAATGAGCAAACATTTGCCCCTGTGTGATATAACCATTGGTGGAGGCTTTTAAAAGACATAAGATGCATCCAAGGGTGAGAAGGTAAAGGTGACCTCCAGGTGCCTCATTCTAAAATAAATACTTGGAAGATACATAAAGGTAATTAGGAGCAATTGAAGACTTCCTTTAGCAAAATACAGCTGAGACTTGTCCATACAAAGCTTCTCCTACCTTGAGCATCCTTGGACCAGCAGAAGAAAATGTCAAGTATCAATGTCTCAAAGTTCTTAAAATTCCAAAGTTGTCCTGGTGGTATTTAAATGTGTCTTATAAGTAGGAAGGTAGGCACAGGTAAATCCAGAAATGCTCAGTTAAACAATGACTGAATAAATCTTTCCTGGTATCAGCAGCTACTTGTATAGAGAATCCAGCAGCAAATAGTCCTGCAGGTAAGGATGGGGATAGATCAAGGTGCAATGGAAAGCTAGGTGGACAATGAAGAGACTCTCCCCAGTTTAGGTTACATTGGGAAATAACCAAAATCCAGTCTGACTTTTTGTCCTTTTGCCCACATAAAAAGCAAGGCTGCAGTTTCTCAGGGCTAGGAGCATCAAGACCAGGCAGACTAGAGCTCACAATAGGCAGCCAAAGCAGGGTGGTGTCCAGACAGCCTGGTCATCCCAATGGTAGGCAGCTAAGCATCACCATCAGAATGGAGGAGCCCATATATCTCAGGTATCTGCATCCTGGCAAGCTTTCTTCCTTTGCCTCTGATTAATTATTATATTAAAGACTGGCAGGTGCTGCTGATCAGAAAAGTGATGTCAGAAGGATTTTGAGGATAAGGGCTTTGATGCCCTCTGTATGGCTCCAAGCACTCCTCTTGCTCTGTATTGCCTTATTCCCAAAAAGCCAAACACCTGGTTCATTTTTATTCTTTTTTCCTCTCTCTCTGCGATCAGACCTCTTGCAACTCTACACTAGCTTCTGTTGCATCCTTTCTCTTCTCTTCCAACTCTCCTCCCCCAATGTCTTGCTGGGACCACTCCTCCAGAATATATTAATCCTTTAGGGAATCACTGGAAGCCAGCACCATGTCGTGTGTTTTAAGCTGGGGTGTGTATGTGTTGGGGGGGTAGTTTGCATTAATGATGATGAAGCATACAGAAATAGGGAGAGAACAGGCAATGTCAAACTGAACATCACTGCTTCTGCTCTGACTGCTGGAGGAGACAGAGAGTGGAAAAAAAACCATAGAAGATTCAATGCAAACTAGGACAGGGGAGGTTGTGACTTTGCAATCTGTGTGAGATTAATATGTGCATCTGTTGGCGGGGAGTGGAGGATGCATCTGTTGCTGGGGGTCTGCAGCACGGTCTGGTGTGTGTGATAGGGGATCGGAGCCGGCTGCAGGCTGAACGCCGCACTCCGACACAGTTTAGGGAAAGGCGTTCGTGGTTCATGCACACAGCAAAATTATGTTTGCTTGCAATCGTGAGCATTAACCCCCCGTTGGCGTATCGCAAGAAATGTGACTGCCAGCAAGTGTACCTAAACTCAGAATTTTCACTTTACATAAAAGGGTAGACAACCCTGCTTGTTAGTGTTTTTATTAAGTGTTTTCTTTTAAAGAGTGCAGCACGGCCCCTTAATTCTCGATCACCTAGGCCGGGGGTGTCAAACTCAAATACATAATGGGACAAAATTAAAAACTTAGACAAAGTCACGGGCCAACTTTGAAATTTATTGAAAAAATTGAGGACATTTTTCCTTCTAGATATGAAACCTTTTCATATTGAAAATTTTGGAACAAGCTTATAATAAAAAGGCATAAAAAATAATTTTTTATTTTATTTAAGAAAAAATCTGCCTCTTTCTCTATTTATAGTCTTCTGAGTTAAATTTCAATGGTAACCTTTTTGCACAGGCTAACAATATTAATAACAATATTATCTATACAAATCCAACCATTTAAGTCCATGCCTTGGAGTAGCAAGGAAAAGCTGAGGGGGAGTGCTGGAAATGCCAGACGTGGCCAATACTGAGCTAAATATTATGAATGGTTTGCCACTGAAACTCCCTCTTCATTGAAATAGCGCAGCTACTAAAATTCCTGGCATTATTTGCGTCTATAAAACAGTCCAATGCGGGGCCACGCATAGGCAGAGAGCCCCCTGGTCTATAAAGGCGAGTGATGCCAGGATGTGGAGTAGCAGCGCTATTTCATTGCAGCGGCCGGCCATATTTAGGATTCCCTAACCCTAGAGGGGTCATGGTCTTAGAGGGGGCCAGGTCTAAAGATGCAAGTGATGCTGGGTCTTGTAGTAGCAGCGCTATTTCAATGCAGTGGTGGACCAGCTGCAGGTAATTTTTAGGATTCCTTGGGGGGCCAAAAACAAAAGGATGTTGGGGGCCAGATTTGGCCCCCAGGCCAGAGTTTGACACCCCTGACTTAGGCGATCAAGAATGAATGGGTGCGCAGAGCCTCCCAGGATACCTACGTCACGCATGTGGAAGGCTCTTGGCTGCTCCTTCTGCGCATGCCTGGGCATCTCAGACATAAGTAGGAGGAGCCCTTTCATCAAAAGGGAAAGATTTGCTGATGTCACACATGTGCAAGGTTTTCCCATCTATGTCACCCGATCTAGCGCCTGCGTTGGGTGACGTAAGAAGAAGAGAGGAGAAGATGGCGGCAAAGACGGATACCGGGACAATGATGGAAGAAACCTCCCGACAGATCGACTGCTATACAGAATCGTACAGAACAGGAAGTTATTAATCCTACCCCATAATGCCAGGGGCCTTTGCATAGAATTTGTATGTTCTTCAGGGTTTTTTGCCTTCCTCTGGACCAACTATGTCCATAGGGTTTTTATTTGGGATATGCTTTTTTCCTTAGTGGTTGAACTTGATGGATTTATGTCTTTTTTCAACCTGACTATGTAACTATGTTTGAGTTTCCTCAAAAAAAAACAAAAAACTATTACCTAGCCCAATCCAAATTCAACCTGTCTATTGTGCAAGATGTCTAAAAAACTGAACTCAACTAAATATACAGATGAAATACATACATGAGACCTGTTTTACCTGTCTATCCAGTTCTGAAATGAACACAGCACGGTCCTGTCTGCCAGGGAAGCAGACCTGATTTTTCTCTGTTGCAGTGAAGAAACAATTACAAGTCTTGCTCCTCCCCCGGACTGTGTTTGGTCAGTTTTTAGAAAAGCAGCAGACTGATGAGCTCATCTCCCCTACGTTGCTCTTTTTTTTCCTATCAGTATGTTGCTGCTGTACAGGCAAAATGCTGATAGTTGATGATTCAACTTCATATATTTTCACTGTTTATATTAAAATTATACAGTTACTTATGTATTAATTAATATAGAGCTTTATTAAATAGAGTCCTCTTTATATATCTGCAGTAAAAAAGAGGACCTGACTTTGAAGCAACTTTGTCACCTTATTCAACTATTGACCAAATACAAACACAATGGCCCTGATTTATTAAAGCTCTCCAAGGCTGGAGAAGATACACTTTCATCAGTGAAGCTGGGTGATCCAGCAAACCTAGAATGAATCTAGTCCAGGATTGGAAATATTTGCTAAAAAATAGCAAATGACTTTTAAAAAATTCAATCCAGGGTTGCTGGATCACCCAGCTTCATTGATGAACGTGAATAAACTTTGATAGCTTGGAGAGCTTTAATAAATCATGCCCATGCATCATGGTTCAAATAAGGTAATAGAGGTCAGACAGTGGATGCCCCGTTCACCTTCAATCTGACTCCCAAGAGTATTAGAAAGAAATGAAAGATTCATTCTGCATTTCTTAGCAACTCTAATGCAGGCTGGGAGCGAGAGAAGGAGATTCTCATTGTCTGACACTAAACATTACAAAATATGAGGCCAATATCCCAATGTCTTCTTCCTTGCATCTGCCATGTGAGCAGTGCCCGGGTCTATGGGACGGAGAGGTAAAAGCATATGTTGAATCCACCTTTGGTATAAATAGGATCCTAAATTCCAGGAAGGCCCTTGTACATCTGCACCCCTGGCTACTAATACAATGGGGTACATTATGTGGCCAAAATGTATGGCCCCCTAACTATCATATCTACATCTTATGGCCAAAAGATTCTTCCAAATGATAGAGTTTGGGTTTCCAGTAAAGGGTGATTTTAATGCATACAAAGACATTGTGTACAACTGTGCTCCTCTACCCCTGTGGTCACAGTTTGATGAAGACCCTTTTCATTTTCTCCAACACCATGCCCCGGTATACAAGGCCACCTCCATAAAGACATGGTCTGAAAGGTTTGGTGTGAAGAACTCAAGGAACCTTCATAAAGCCCTTCAAAATTTTGTGAAAAGCTTTCTTAGAAGAAAGGAGGCTGTTATAGCTCCAAAACAACGTAATAATAATATCCATGATCGGGAATGTGATGACCAACAAACTCATATAGCTGCCATAGTCAGGTGTCGGCAAATGTTTGACCATATGGTGAAGGTTTCTACTGCTGACCACCATTTGAAACAAAACAATAACCAGCTGTGTCTTTAATGCTTGGCCATAATAATTAGATATTAGCTGTCATGCTGTTTTGGCACAGGTATCCATGGGGGGGTCCCATGTAGGACCCCATGAAATAACACTTAGGTCTTGTGGAACCCCTTCTATAATTCCTATATCCACAGATCACAGTAAATGAGTGTGGTGGTCAGTAGGAAAAATGCCTCTTATAATGCTGGCCATTGAGAAGATTGTCACCCTTACAGATCATCAGATGCACAAATTGCTCATTGCTCAAGGTACCCCTAAGATCCTCTGGAGGAACCCTGGTTGGAAAATGCTGCCTTAACCCCTTGTTTAGTAGGTAAATGTTCTCAGCCCCCCCAATGACCAAACTGCAACAATATATCAAGGTGAAAGGTGTTGCTGTTCCCAAACTTGCACAATAGTGTGCCAATAGGTGGTGAAAAAGGAGTGCTGCACTTTAGCAGATGTTGGTAAAGCAGACGAGAGATAAATCAAATGCATCTGACAACACACATGCTAGTTATTGGTTGGTGCTGAATAACCACCATGATTGATGAAATTGCCCTGGAAGTTCTTGAAGACCCAAATATAGGCATTTATATATCCATAGGAAAATATATATCTGTATATTAGAAGACCTGCAGTGTGATAACGTTTTCCAAACCACCTCCACAGCATTACTTCTCACATTTATCCTTAACGCCTCCAAGGTGTTACTATCGCATGGATACTGCAGTTCTGCATAGAGGGCGCGGCTGGCAGGTGATGGACGGCCGGCTGCCTCTAAGCCTCCATCTCCTTGGAGACCAGATACAAATCTCACCGTAGGTTTTCATAGTTAAAGATGTGTTTAGAATAAAACCTGAGGGCATATCCATTTGCAGAACACCTTGGTAAATTCAAATTAATTCCTATTGGTCAGGGTTTGCTGGCAAAGGGTCACCAATGGAGGGGTATGGGGACGATGAGGCCCCATTTACACTTGTGGTAGCGAAACGTGTGGTTGTCCACACCCAGGTGCATAGAAAATTTCTGCTATGCGCCCAGGAATGGCAAATGACTCTGCAAGTTATCATGTTTGCACCAATTGCCCTTGTGGTTGTGCAGTTCTTCGTCCAGGAACTATACTGGAATCCACTGGCGTTGAATGAGAGTGGTTGGGGACACAGTTTAGGTCTGCAGTAGAATTCTGGGGTCAACCACAAGTCCAAAATCGCGCTGCCTGGGACTTAAAGTGGCACATAGAGGTCGGGTACTTACATGGCACATACTGTTACAGGTTGTCAGGGGTAAACCTCTGCATTGCACTGATTGACTGCACCTATGTGACCACCTTTGGTTGACCATTGGGATGGCAATATGACCAAATATGCAGCCCAGGGGACAACTGAGCGCACGCACACCATGCTGACAACACTGCTGCCATTTGGGCGGCAATGGATTAACAACGACAACCTGAAAGAGGAAGTGAAAAGATTTAAATAAATTGTTTTAGAAGACTGTATACAGTGAGATATCAAACCTACTGTACAATAGATTGAGGGTTTACTTATACTTCAAGGTGATCAGGGCCGTAAATAAATGAATGTGCCATTATAATTTGTATTGAGGGAAGATGGATGAGTAGTAAGGAGAGGTACAGATAGGCAACATAGGGATAGGAGAGAATAAGAGAATGGGAGAGAAGGATAAGAAGCAGAGCGGTGGGGGTAAGAGAGGCAAGGAGTGGTGGAGATGAGAAATAAATTGAACAGAAAGAAGGGGGCAGAATAATAAGGAGAGAAGAGAGGGCAAAGTGGTAAAAGTGCATGGGGGCAGATATTGAAAATGTATGAGGGGTAATAGAAAAAAGAGAAGGGAAGGGAAGAAGATTGGTAAAAAAGAGGATATAGAGGGACAGAAGAGAGAAGGAAGAGGCAGCAGGGTAGTAAATAGGGTAAGAGGGAGAAATGCTAGATAAGGAGGGCCGAGTGGTAAAATGAGGGGTAGAGGGGGGCACATGGACAGAGTGGTAAATAGGGTATTATAAAGAGAGAAAAGGCAGAGAAAGAAGGTGGGAATGAATGGAAAGGATGAGGGGGGTAAAGAGGGATAGAAAAAGAGAATAAAGAGGAAACAGGAAAGTAAATGAGTGGCAGGAAAAAGAAAAAAGGGGTTAGAGTGGTAAAAGGAGAAATATAGAGAGGGAAATGGAAAGAAAGAAAGAAGGGGGACCAGAATGGTAAAAGGGGGAAAGAAAAAAAAAAGAGAGAACGAAGAGAGAGCAAAATAGTAAAAGAGCAGAAAAAATGGACAGCCTAGAGAAAGAAGGGAACAAATTGGTAAATGGGGTTAAGCAGAGAATAAATGGGGGAGCAGAATGGTAAATGGGTGATAGAGAAGGAAAGGGGAGAGAACGAAGGGGGATCAGAACTGTAGAAGGGATATAGAGAGGGAAAGTGATAGAATGAAGGGGAGCATAGTAGTAAATGGGTAATTAAAAAGGTCAAAGAATAGAATGAAGGGGGAACTCAGTGATAAACGGGGGATAGAGAGGCTAAGATGGAAAGAAAGATGAGGGAATGGAAAGGTTAATGGGTGGCAGGTGAGAGAAAAATACAGACGGAGTGGTAAAAAGAGTAATATGGAGAGGGAATGAAGGGGGGCAGAATGGTAAAAGGGGGGGGGGGGAGAAATGGACAGGCAGGAGAAATAAAGAAACATGGTAACGGGGGGTTTATAGATACAGCAAAAGCAGAGAAAGAATGAGGGAGCAGAGTGATAAAGGGGTGATATAGAGGGGAGAGAAAGAAGGAGAAGCAGAACTGTAGAGGGAATATAAAGATAGAGAGGGAAAGGGGGAGACATAAAAGGGGCAAAATGTTAAATAGGGTAGAAAGGGAAAGGGAGAGACAGAAGGGGAATAACATGGTAAATGGGGGTAGATGTGGAAAGTGAGTGATAGAAGAGGAAGCAAAATAGTAAATTGGGGTATAAAGGGGAAGGAAAAGACAGAAGGGGGAGTAGAATGTTAAATAGGGTAGAGAGAGAAAGGAGGAGACAGAAGGGGGAACATAATGGTATATTGGGGTAGAGAGGGAAGAGAAGAGAGAGAAGGGGCACCAAAATGGTAAATGGGAGGTAGAAAGGGAAAGGGAGAGACAGTAGGGATAGCAGAGAGTTAAACAGGGATAAACAAAGAAGAAAAAGGGAAAACAGAGGGAAAGATCATGATGGGTGAGCTAGAAAGCTGCATGGGGGATGGAGCCATAAAGAGGGGTAATTACAGTAATAAAATCTAAACATATTTCCCTTTTAACATGTGCAGATCCTGTTCTGGTTCCCAGCATACATCACTGAATTACACTCTGCAGCTCCAGCCAATATGTCAGATCTTCTTGGGACTTGGAATAAGTTAATGTTAAACCCCAGAGGGCTCTGTCTGTAAAATCTGCTGGTTTCATCATTTGCATATGCCAGGCTATGCTGTGGCATTTGCTCCTTATGTAACACAATATTGTATAATAAGAGAGGAGATCTTCATCAGGAAAAATGACACAACAACTTTTCTTCCCACTGTTAAATTTCAGATTCTAGAAATTACCAACATTTTAGTGGTGAGTTCCTATTTGTGGCAAAGCCTATTACTATAACCAAACTTCCTTCTGTGTTGTGAGTGGCCCTATTCGGTGTTAGAAATGCAATATTGGCTGGCCAATGTGGGATCTGATTCAATAAAATGCACCATGGATGAGCAGACACTTACTATTAAGGGCCCATTTTCCTTTTATAATACAGGTGCGGTCATCACTTGGCACTGACATTGACATCAATTGGCACTTTTGTGTGAGAAATAGAAATCTATATGGTAGTAGTGCACCTGGAGTATTTCTTATTATCTTAGCAATTTCAAGATGCATTGCCTGCTCCATTTCCTCTCCACCTGCCCCCTCCCTGGAAACAAATTCTGCCATCAGGGGTGCTACTAGGATTGGGTAAGATTGGGGACACCTTAAGGAAAATATTTTAACTAACAACTGTGATGAGACACTCTTCTTACGCTCTTGGTGCACTAATCCTATTTTCCTGGCAGCGCCTCCAGTCTTGCCTACTCTCCAGCCCCCTGGGGCACCACCTTCATGGTTTCACGTCCTCTTCCATTTCTTTTGCAGCACCCCTCCTTTCCATCTCCAGGTCCACTTCTGTCCTGATTGTACTTCCACTTCTACCTCCTCTGCAGCACCCCTCCTCCCCAGTCCCTGTTCCAATGCCTTCTTTGCTGTGCCCCTCCTGTCTTGGGCCCCAGGCCCATCACCTTGATATGTGCACTTCCTCTTCAACCTTATCTGCAGCACCCTTCCTCTCTGGCCCCTGGTCCACTGCGTTCTTTGCTGTGCCTCTCCTGTCTTGGGCCCCGGGCCCATCACCTTACTATGTGCACTTCCTCTTCCATCCTCATCTGCAGGACCCTTTCTTTCCGGCCCCTGGTTCACTGACTTCCTGGCTGCACTTTGGCTTCTGTGTCCTCTGCAGCATGTCTAGCTCCATGGTTCCCTGCCTCTTAGGCTGCACTTCCTTTTCCCTTCAGTGGCTTCTTGGTATATTTTAGGATTTCCAGTGCCAAGATCTCTCTAACATCCTGGTCCTTCCCTTGCCCATCTTCTCTTTACTTCTAGAACAGAAAGTGCTATCTAAATCAGTGTTCAGGCGCAGTTGGAGGAAACAGAAGTAGTGCTAGGCTTTCTTATAAAGACCATGGCAGCATCCTATAAAAAATAGAAACTTTTAGAGTGCAAATTAAGAGAAAAATTTAGTTTCCAGCATTCGTGGGAAAATTATTCTGGCATCAGATTTATATCCTCAGTCTTCATAATGTACAACACCCCTAACAAGTAATCAATACAAAGATACAGCACTCCTCCCAGACAACACCTTCAATCTCTGTTTCCTCCAGTAAGATGGGTCCTCCTTTGTTTAGGCATCATTCAGGCATTGGACATTTAAGAATGGCCTTTAAATGATAAAAAGTGGAGTTTTTTTGAAAAATAATCATGTTGGTGTATTTAGTAAAATCTCAAGAGGTTTTCTTACGGATTAAAGTTATCCAAAGGTCAACATGACACACTTGGGACCTCTCATTATGGTAAAGAAATATTTATAATAAGTGTCATTTGTTAATATGCTAATATGTATATACAACATGTGTTTTTCCTTCCTGCTGCCATGGCTTTCCAGGTCGGCCAAGACAAATCTCATGCTGCAAACCCAAAGATTTAGCTGGTGCTGTTGCTTATCCCACTCTAAGGTCCTTCATTAGCAGAGCCTCAGGGGTCTCTTGCTCTCCCTATAAAGCAATTAGCATACAATTCGAAGCCCTAATATATTGGCTAAATTAATTTTCAATGCCTGCTTCTGCTGAAAGGTAATCAGTTTACTCGCAGCACCCTCATATATCTTTCAACCAGTTTAAGGTGCAAACACGGTAAAGGGCAGAAGATTTAGTCTGTGGGCTATGGGGAGGATTATATGTCATAGGTAATGTTGCTGTAGGAATTCGAGGTAATGTCAAATTCAAGCAGAATATTGGCTATTTGGTTCTATTCTATAAAAAACAACTAGTGCTGATATTCCGTGAAAGAGTCCAAGATAGGAGTAGTACATATAGGGGGCAACTGATGATTTCTGCTGCCCTAGGGTACGAGAAGTGGGAGTATAGAGTTCTTGTTAGATTTTACTCCTGGGAGTGACCTTTACAAGGCTGGCTTGACTATGCTGCAGGTTAAGGGTGGAGTGGCCTTGGTGCAGAGTCTAAAGAGCAGCCATTATGGAGTGATTGGCTTTTCTGTGGATGACTCCCAGTTTGTGAATCTTAGATACACTGGAGAAAGCAGTCAAAAGTGAAAACAGTCTTTCTTAACCTTTTCACCATGGTGGAACCCTTTCAAGAATAACTTTTTGGTCTTAGGAAACCCCTGCTATAATTACCATATCCAAAGCTCATATTACAATAGCATGATAGTCAGTGGGAAGAGTTTGGAGGTCACAAGAGAAACTTGGAATTGCAGGAGACATTATTGCAAGTCAATTCTAAAGGCCAGGAGTGGCAATCCCAAAGGGGGCTCACAATAGCATAGAAATAAATTGCTTTAACACCGAACAAAACATTGCTACAAGGTTAAATGGGCAGACCATCAAGAGAGCCACCTCCTCAATGGCTGTGGCAACACACTGGAAGTCAGGGGAGCTGCATGCACTAATAGGAAACCCAATGCTGGAATATTAAATAGTGTAACAGCAGGCAAGGTCAGGCTGGGGCTGTAGAGATAGTGATAAATATTGAACACTTAGGTGGGTCAAACACCAGCACTGTGGCTTTTTCCGTTCCTACAGTAGGATGCTTGTTGACAATGCAAAGATATCACAATTTTTTAAGTGTTATATATCAAGTTAATATAGAGGAATCCAAAAGAGCTGTGCTAAAGTCCAGGAGACTCTACACTACAGTAATCTCTACAAAGGTGGAACATTTATGGAAGGTTCAAAGATACCCAACACAATTCAAGGACCTGCACCTCCTTCGTCTCACCATTTTATGATGTATTGTGATGTAATAATGTGTGATAAATCATGTTGAATTTGTTGAGAATTTTTTCATGCTTTGGTTTTATATATATAGATAATGAATATATTACTATTTTTAATAAACACTGTTTGTAACAAGTTGGAAAGCCTGATTTTGAATGGTCATGAACCTCAGGTCAAAATTTTAATTTTAAAAAAAAGTTTAAAATTCTTACTTTTGGTTAAAATTCACGAGATTATATTTTTAGTTTTAGTAACCTCAGACAGCATGGGGTCAGTCTAAATCCATTTTTTCTGTTTCATTCACTTCTAATTGTACTGGGAAACTGGGTAAAATTTTATGCCACAATGGGAAAAAAATTGCTTATGTGTAACTGAAGGTTGAAATAAAAAATGAAAAGAAAGCCAGGGTGTTTCAATTGTGGTGAAATATATTCAATAAACAGTTTCAAAAAGAAAGAAAGATTGTCTTCCTTATGCATATAATTACAATATTTACAAAGGCTCTGGTCCTCCCCACTAAAGACAACTTCGAAGAGGGAAAAAACAGCAAGCCCGTGCACTAGACAATAAATTGCTGCTGGATTTTATATATATAGGTAAATAGCAGTCTTGTAACCCGACGCATTTCACCTACTTAGGCTTCCTCAGGGGACTTGGTAAAACACTTTGTATAGTCAGATTTCATTTTATAAATGATGAAGAGATGTAATAGAGGAAAGGGTGCACTAAAGGCGACACCAATTTGATCTGAAGGTTGGCATTAGTGGATGGAAGTAAAGCATGGCGTACAGCATAGTGAAGATCAAAAGGTATAAAGACTAAATGCTGCAATTTCACTTTAACAACAGACACAAATAGTTTTCCCCATTTTTGATAATACAATTTGTCTTTTAATTCATTTTGTGACTGTTATTTTTGGTGGAAAATTTCCATAAAAGGTTTCTGTAGCCAATTTTAGTTACCTTGGACAGCATAGGGTCAGTCTGAATCCATTTTCCTGATCAGTTCACTTGTAGTTGTGCTATTGGTGGCTGAGGTGGTGGCTCTAGGGTTGTTGTTGGTGGTACAATTATTGCTTGGTATCTAGAACAGGTGGGCTCAAACAGGTCACCAAACCAAGACTGCTTCATTTTAACCAATGTCAATCACTCCACTTTGGTGGCAGACAGTGTAGTCCATTTGGGAGCAACAATCCCACCTGCCACACAGAAAACTCTCTCTGACATGACATTCCAGAAAACCGAATGGCACACTGAACAATTCTGGCCAACATATAGTTTATTGGCCCAGTATGAGAAAAGGGGAATTTTATTGGCAACAGTGAGAAAAAAATTGCATGTGTGTCAAAATATGAGAAACACTGGTGAATTTTATTAGCAACAATGAGAAACAAGCCTTGGCATAACAAAATAATTGCTGTAAATGAACTTATTTTAAATCCTATCTTCATCTAAAGGTTTGTCCATTATTACCATTAGGGTAAAATGGAACTTGGTAAACACTCTTTGGCTTTTTTTTTATTGGATTTACCCCATTAGCTGCTGGAAACTGCCCTCTAGGTGGGCTCCATCATTGCTGCACTGATGTCAGTCCTCTGTAGAAGGTGGAAGGCAGGCCAATGTGGCTGCTGGATGATTTCCCCACGCCTGTTGATATCCAAAAGTCAGATTGCTAAAATTCTGATGTGAGGTCAGAATAACTGAAATCTGAGTCCAACTGGCACTATCCAAACGCTAATCAACATGATCAAAGTAGCAATCTCCATAGACCCTTATGAGCTCTCAGACTTGATTGCCACATTAATAACTGCAGCAGTTACAATACTGACATTATTTAGGCAAAAATAATATCATTTTCAGGTAATGCAATAATATATCCTTATAAGTTTTACATTTTGACTTTATTTTTT
>NC_092862.1:6250023-6283272 GCF_032062135.1 Pyxicephalus adspersus | reverse complement strand
GTGCATGGAAAAGCATGTAGAAAACTGTTCATAACATGATGCAGCACTTTAGGTCAAGAAAGTGCCGGGCTTAATGTTATGTTCCAGTGGCTGGAACTCCCTCTTTACTGAAATAGCACCGCTACCACAATTCCCTGTGTCTATAAAACCATCCAATGCGGAACCACTGAAATTGAAATTGAAAAAAAAATTTTCAATAAAAACTCAGTTTCATAAAAAAAAAAAAAAATGTATTAGTTCATCCTTACAATGGCCTACTGGTGCCAATGCTTCATTTGGGTGTGTGCCCCCATGCACATGAAGCATGCTCACACACACATGTGCATAGGCAGAGAGATGGAACCAGTGCTCCAGGTTCTAAATCACTAAATAAGTCCGCTTTTGCCTATGATGACATACTCACTTTAAGTTACAGAATTGAGTTGCTTACCTACAAGCACTAAGAGCCACCTGGCTCTGTGTAGATTGAAGATTTTCTGTGTTCTTTGATTCCAAGATTTGGCCCCAGTGCAATGTTTATCAGGGAGCCAAAGACAGGCTGTCTAAAAGGGACTCCATGTTGTGTCTCCAGGGCCAAGCTAAGAAAGTTATTACATTCAATTGATAAATGAGTTGCAAATGCAGCACGTTGTGTATCTAATTAACAGAGGGTGATGAGGATCAATACATGCAAAGAAGACGTTCTAAATTTAGCAGGAAAACAGGACTCCAAGCCAGGGGCAGATTTGATGAAACTGTCCCATGAGTAATTAACCTTTACTCTCATTTTTATAGAGGGGGAGGAGGAGAGCAGAGAAAATTGATCTGAAAGGTGAGATACTGTATATTAAACCAAAACCCCACTTTATCAAATGTGTCCTTTCTAATTACATTTGTGATAAAGACATATATATATAAAGGGTGCAAGACAGGAAGATAAAAAAGCATAGGAGGAGAGAGAATAAGGATGGAAAAGGGAGGAATACTGTATAATAGAGCAAAACCTGCTTTATCAAATCATTTCATGGCTAATTCAAATTATGGTAAAAACACTTACTATAATAAAAAATCATGCAAGGCAGGAAGGTAATATAAAAAGGAAGAAAGTGGGGAAGGATAGAAAATAGAAGGTGGTGGACAACCCAGAGGAATGAGGGAAGAAGTGGAGCATAGAAAAAGGAAGGAAAAGGTGGAGAAAAGAAAAGGAAGAAAGAAAAAAGAAGGCAAGAGATGGAGGATGGAAAAAAAGAACGGAAATGGGGGATAACCAAAAGAAAGGAAGGAAGAATACGGAGATTTCGGACATCTTACCTATATGCTTGTTGGTTCTTTTTTCTATACAGTGATTGAATCTAGTTTTTGGAGATTATTTATTATCACTCAATAAAGGAGTGAGTATTACCAATAATATCTGGAGAAGTACTGAATATCGTTGGAGAACATATATGGGATACCGCCATCTCTGTGTGTTGTGATTTTAATTCTGCCTTTTGCCTACCTTCATACCAAGAGACTAAGCATACCGGTGAATGCAACATCCTTTGGTATTTACAGAATAATTTGGTTGTATTGAAGAATTGATGTATATGATAGAGCTGTACCTGCTATATAATAGAGCTGTACTTATTGTGTTTTTTTGTACATGTTGAAGTGCTGATACTCCTACTAGCTGTACCGATTACATCCCTGAGGAAGCGGACACAGTCTGTGAAACGCGTCGGATGATCTCATCATATGTAATGTGTACAATTTATCTAGCCCATGTATGCTAACAATGTTGATTAACTCTTTCTGAAACTTGGTATAAGGGAAGAAGCACATATATTTTTTAACTGTTGTTTCTTAATGAAGGAAATAAAATGTATATGACAATTTTTTATAAATCCACTGTCGTTAAAGGCCCGTATGTTTCTTGTATTCTTCAAAGGAAGCAAGAAGTTGAGCATAAAACAGGTAAGAAAGAGATAGAAACTGGGAAAGGAAGAGTAGAGGGGGAGGGTGGAAAATGAACAAAGAAAACAAGAAGTAAAGGATAAAAAAAAGAAGTAGGAGAATGGGGATGGAAAAATGACAAAGGCGATAGAGGATGAAAAAAAGGAGAAGGGAAGGGTGGAAAAAAGAAAGAACAATGTAGAGGATGGGGTAATTGTAAGGAAGAGAGGTAGGGCAAAAATGTAAGGAAGAAAACGGAAGGTGAAGGATGGAAAAGGGGAAGAAGAGGAGAATGAAAAAAGGAGGGGGAGATAGTGAGGGTGGAAAAAGGAAGTAATAAAGGAAGTAGGAGTGGTAAAGGAAAAAAGGGGGATGGAAACAAGAAGGAATTAATATTGTTATCAAACATTATTTATATAGCACCAACATATTACACAGGGCTGTACATTAAATAGGGGTTTCAAATGACAAACAGATAATGACAGTGACACAAAAAGAGGAGAGGACCCTGCCCCGAAGAGCTTACAATCTAGGAGGATAAGGAATGAGGGATAAGGAGATGGATGGAAACATGAAAAACCATAAACACAGCAAAAACACAAAAACATAAAAAAAAATCTAAAAAAATAAATAAAGCAACTAAAAACTGAGAGGCAAACCTCCTGCAACATGAGCCAAAAAATAATCACACCGGCGTGTTAAATGCTAGTGCCAGGGCACACTCACAAAGAGCACCAGACGAAGAAAGACCCAGGTCAATCTTCATCAGGAGCAAGTTATGAAAGATACATAATAAAAAAGGAAATGTGTGAGAGTGAAAAAAGTGAGCAAAGAAGAAAGTGAGAAAGAATTGAATTAAGGATCACTTTTATAACCTGTGAAAAGAGCAGCAAAGGATTATGTATTATGTTTGAAAAGGACTACAATCCCCTACTCTTATCCTCATCCCCATCGCATTTAGAATTGCTGCTTTGTGATTCCCAGGAAAATAGCTAATAGGCTGAAGATATTTTTCGAGATTTCAGTTCAGTACACAGGAAGATTTAAGGACTGTTTCTGTACTTGCAAAAAAGAAAGAAAGAAAACTAGTGCAGCCACCAAATTTTTTAGGCTGCAATATGTTATTACTATTTTTTTGCTTAGCTGTATATATCCTTTTATATTATGTTGTACAGAAAATTTGATTCCAGAACATGAGAATCCCCTGCAAATGTCCACGTTAACACCCAAATAGATAATCAGTGTTGGCTGCTTCTTCATTATCTCAAATCCATTGCATTGTTTTTTATTTGACAACAAACATTCAGAATTGCTAAATATCAAAGCAGAAAAATGAGCAATCCCAGAACAGAATCCCAGCAAATGATGACAAAGTGAGCTCAGTAATGATCAATTGGGCCATTTCTGTAACAGAATTTGGATCAATACCATTGATCGACTATTGTTAGGCTAAAACCTTGCTTGGGGGATCCCTGAAGTTCTATAGATTTACATTCAATGCATTTATCTACTTTTGGTCTCCTGGGAATGTGACAATGGTACAACAAAAATGAGGATTTGTAACTCTTTTGTGTGCAGAAACCCCATGCTATTGGAGATGTCCACAACCTACGTGATCATAACGGGTCAGTGTAAAGCCCAGCAAGGATCTCTAAATATATATATGGCTGGTCCATATATATAGTGCAGTATAGACATGAATTGCTGGCAGCATAAAAAAACATGATAATAATAAAAATAACAAAGTATGGAAAAACAGATATCAGATATAAGCAGGGGGAGCTATTATTAAAGAATTACACACATTTACGCAGTTATCCTTTTTCTGTTCCATTCTTTTAAACATATGTCATCCTTTTAACTGCATGTTGCAGTGACTGCAAACTAGTAAGAATTGCAAATTTGGTTTCCAAATTCAAAATGTTTTGGCAGAAGTAGAAGAGTCATTGTAATCAATAACTTTTAATGGTCTTAATTTATACTTAGAAGCAAGCTTTTGGGAATAAGCCATTGCGTTTGGGGGAAGCCATTGTCTATTGGAAGCTTGGCTATGCATTTCTGGCTATGTTCAGCCAACAATATTATGCAACTGGATTGTTTTGTTCTACCCCCAACCTTTTTGGTTTTATAACACCTTTGGTTGGGGACAGAGGTTATCAATTGAGAAATTGAGTTCTGCAACAAAGTTTGCGATCAGGCAGCTTCAATATTGCAGAAGGGACAGCCGATGTCTCTTCTGCAATAAAAAGTATTTGTCATCTTTTTAAGAAACAAAGATGAGCTGTGCATGATGTCTGGATGTACCAGGTACCCTGGCACCCCCCCAGGGGCTGCTGGCACAGAATAAACTCCTGTGTGCATGCATGAGAGTCATGTCATCCCCAGCCCGGCCAATCAAGATGACCAAATATCAAAACCCGTAAGAGATGAACATGCTTATTCGGGGGCAGGTGAGTACATTAAAAATTTGTGATTGGAATGATAAGGTTATTTTTTTATATTAAGGTTTTTTTTTCATCACCTGTCCCTTCTGCAAAAAAAAGCCATGCCTGATTGCAAGTAAAGGTTTAGTTCAGATTTAGGTTAGTTAGGGGATGGTTTAGTTCCTTTTTGGATTATTCATTACAATGCAAATTTCCACCCGAATTTGATTGTTCTTTTGTTTATACATTCTTACAAAGTTTTCTTGGTGGTATTTACATTGCTAGCAAACACAGTCATTCTCTTTTAGATAATGTTTTCTGCTACCCCAACATTTTTTTCTTTTTTGTTTTGTTTTGTTACATCTTTGGATGGGGTGCAAGTTGGTCAATTTAAGGTTGTGAGGGGTGGGTTTCTTTTTTTCCTCTTAGCTTATCTCCATCTTCTTTCATCTTACCAGCAAGGACAATGATTCTGATTCTGTGGCATTTGGTTAGTTGGATGGCTTCCTGGGTTAGGACAAATCTTCTTTTGTGCCTTGCATTCTATGTTGAGTCTGACCTTCTCTATATCTTGAAGTTAGCTGTTGTTATGGTTTATTAAACAATTTATCATTTAAGATTTAAATAGTTGTTAATCCCATCAAACTGATTGTAACTATCATTATTTACCTGTGAAGGGTCAAAGTATTCTGTTTTATTGTAGATTACAAGTCTATGCTTTTCTACAGTAAAAGTCTCTTTTTTGGTCAAAAATAAAGATGTTACTCAAATGAAATAAAAAAAAACTGTAACAGTTATACACACACAAACTACAATTTTAGGGGATTTATGAAGGAGATGTATCAGATCAGGTATTGGATGAGGAACATAAATTCGGCACATGTCAATAGTAGTCAATGGCAAATGGTTGGTCAAAGTGGAGGTGTGAAGAGCGGCACCATTGGATGATGATTGTCCATTCTACTCACCTAATGAGAGTTTTGTATAGATTAGAAGATGCACTTCAGTAAAATTATATGCATGCAAAAGAACACTAAACATCAAAGAATGGGTGTAAGCTAAGCAGAGATATTGGATGAGGTGCAAAGATATTGACCTGTGTGGCCAGAAGTCAGTCATTGAGAGGATTCATAGAGTAAAGGTGTTCAAAGCATCAACCTTGAGGCTGACTATTTGTCTGGTGTTAACCCACTGTGTGTGTAGGCCATTAAAGATTGGGATGAATTGGTTCTGAGTTTCCATTCCCGAACTGGTAATAGTAATGGCTTATAAAGCTTTTTAGTATACTGAGGCCATTCTGCATTGGCTCCCAACAAGCTGTCAGGTGCCGGGGAGATGGGGTGGATACTAGACCAGGTATGTCATTAGCTCATGAGACAGAGTGACAATTCAGGGACACACCTGGGACAGAGTGTAGTAATCCTATATCAGGAAATGTCTAACCAAGGAACTCCACAACAGGATCACCAGGTATTATTCTAATGAAAGCTGCAGATTTAAAATATTATATTCAAAAACAAATAATGTTAAAGTGTATAAGATTTAGTGATTGACTTTAATTAGATTTGTGTTCACCAACAATGAATGCATTGGAATTTCCAATGCCCCCCCTCTGCTTTTAGTATATTTCTATTGCACACCCCCATGTTTGCGCCTACGAGAGGAAGCCAATTCTTTTCATATACAAATATCCCTGTGCAAAAAAATGTCCTCGGAGTCTTTACAAAGCAGCAGGGACCTAAATATAGTGGAATTCAGTGGATTAAGGGGGATTCAGGGATTAAATACTGATATGAAAATTAGCATGCACTTCTTATCTGCAGTCATATATAAACATGGGATAGAAAGATGGTGGAGCTGATCCCGAGATGGAGATTTGTAGCTGTGCCCCAAATACGATTAAAGCACACATAGATACATGTAAATACAACTCTGTAAGCCTATAGTATGAAACTGGGGCGGGTCAGTTTAAAGGGAACCTGTCACTATAGGAATAGAAGGAGGCACCTTTGCTTGTTGGTATAGAGTATTGCAGTAATTAAAGGATATCTATCATATAGTCCCCCTTAGGAATGCTTGTTCGGTATGGGGGATGCAACAATCTATAAGGCCCTATTTAGAAAATGTGTATCCTAAACTTTTACATTTTGTTTTGTTTTTTAATAAATAAAATAACATGGGGTAGGTTCAGTCCAGCATCAGGATCAAGAAATCCTGTGAGGCTCCTAGAGGCTGGAACCTTACCAGTTGCTTGGACACTCGCAACACAAAGCTGGTTCCTAAAGAACCAGTGTCTGTAGATTTGACAGCAAGTGGCAATGAGCCATTGTACTGCTCTGCGGGGCTGCCATGGGTAGAAGCTACATGTAGCATCCCATGCCAAGGCAGTGGTTCATTGGCATGACGAAGGGGTAACCACACCCCAACCCCACTCCCAGTCTGAATCTAGTCTTATGCTTTCTTCTGAATTCTCTCCATATGTAAAAGCTGTTCCACAATATTGCAATATATTGCCCTTCTATTAGTTCCCCACAACTAAAAGTTTCATAATACAATGTACATATGTGAAAGGATGAGGTTTAGTATCAAGTTTGGGCTCTTGTTTAAGTCTTGTTCTGTCCATTGCTGCTGAGGGTTCCCTTCCCTCCTTAGAATGGAATAAACAATAAGGCTGCTGCCTCTAAGGAGCATCTTTAAAATTTAGAAATTCGATAAAGAGTGTCTGGTAGGAGCCAAGAGAAATTGACGCTTTGAAACTGCTAAATGATCTCCCGACTCATGGAAGAAGAATTGCTAGAACTGCAAGGTTGGGTCTCCTGATAAAAAGTGTCTGATAATAGCTAAAGGGAAGCCACTCCATGATGTTGAAGGATGGCCTCCAGACTCATGAAAGGAAGAGAAATATCAAGGATCATTCCTCTGCTGAAAAGTCTCTGGTAAGGGTCAGGAGAAAGCCACTTGGCTTGCAAGATTTCCGGACTCATAAAAGGTCAGGAATTGCCAAGGTTGGATCCTATGCTAAAGAGTGTTAAATAATAGCTAAAATGAAACTGCTCCATCATGATTTTTCTGCTGTTGAGTGCCTGGTAAGGGTCAAAAGGGGGCCACAAAAAGATTTGTAGAAGGACAGGAATTGTCATTGCTGAGTCTTCTGCCAAAAAGTGTCTGGTAAGAGCTAGAAGGAAGCCTATATTGTAAAAAGATATCCAGACTCATTGAAAGAGAAAAATCACCAAGAGTGGGTCTTCTGCTAAAAAGTGTCTGCTAAGAGCCAAAAGGAATCCACTCCATGATAAAAAACAAAGATATCCAGACTCATGGAAGTAGGAGAAATGCCAAGGATGATACTTCTACTGAAGAGTGTCTGGTAAGGGCCAAGAGGAAGCCACACTGTGATATTACAAGAAGACCTTCTGACATATGGAGGGACAGGAATTGTAGGTTGGATAGTTGGATCTTCTGCTAAAAAGTGCCTGGCAAGAGCCAAAGGGAATCCAGTCTGTGATATTATACGAAGGTCTCCAGACTTATGATTATGATACTTAAAGAGGAGAAATACCAAGGATGATTCTTCTGCAGAAAAGTATCCGGAAAGGGCCAACAGGAAGCCAGTCATTGATATTCAAGAAGACCTCCTGACTCATGAAAGGGCAGGACTTGCCAATGTTGGGTCTTCAGTTAAAAGTGACAATAGCCTAAAAAAGCCATTCTTTAACATTGTAAGAAGATATCCTGGTCCATGGAAGGAGAAGAATTGCCAAGTTTGAGCCTTCTGCTAAAGTGTGTCGTATAAGCTAAGAGAAAGACACTCTATGACATTGTACAAGGACTCCTTGCTGTGGTAAAGGTACCTGATGTTGCCATACAAAAATAGAAGTAGCCCTCATATGATCACAGCTCCTTACAGTGGTTGCTCACATAGAGTCATTTGGCCTGAATTATTAAACCTGTGTGATCCATCAAACCTGAAATGGATCTGGTCTATGTTTGAAAACATTTATTACCAAGAAATACATTCCAGGTTTGCTGGATCACCCAGGTTAACTAAAGAACGTGTATCTCCTGGAGCCCTTGAAAGCTTTATTAAATCAGGCTCATTGTAGTTTCCAGACACCAAATGGACCCATAACCCAAGGAGCTAGAGGTGGGAAAATTCCTGTGAATGAGTGTTAGTTTGGTACTTTCTGAGTTTCATGCACCCTTATTCTTTTCTCCAAAATCCTTTATGCTAACACATACAAAAAATGTCTAAAGTGACTGGCACCCAACTTACTTTTCAACACTACATACCAAGGACCAGACACAGAGAGTGAATACATTGCGGATATCCAATACTGGGGCATTTTGATCAGCCTGGTTCTCCACCAAAGAAAGAGGAGTTCTTCAATACATACATCAATAAATGTTTTTCTTTTTATTGCATCAGTGCGTTGCTTATCTGGTCACTGTCCATTCATTGGCTGAGGGAAAAACAGGGTCTGAATAACAGCAGAGAAATATCAAGTCACCTAAAATTCTAGGTAAGATGTGGTGTAAGTCTTAAAGCTGGATAAACAGAAATACAACTCATGAAGCCATTTAGGAACTGGCAAGGTGCAATATCTTACAATTCATTGACCCCCCAACAGGGTGGGCATAGGAGCCAGAGGGCTAGCATTTTCACAAAGATGGCAGCCCCCATATACTCCCATGTAAGGTGTACTTTAATTTAAATCCTTCTGCAGAATTAAATCACACATATAAATTGCAATCTACTTATCTCTAACTGGCTTAAGCATCTTCGTGCTTAAAATTATATTTCAAGAGCCCAGGAGGGCACGTGTCAATTGCAACAACACACCCAGCTGGTAAACATACTCACATCCCTAATTATCATCTACAGGATGGATTGGTCTCTACTCAGAGAAAGCGTTGCAAACTCTGCCGCCATTCCCTCGGCGCGGACGCATATCTGCCACACTGGGGATCCTATTTATTTCTAATCTTCTTAAAGCAGGAAAGATGTGAACAAGATTTAAAAAAATGTCAACAGGGGAAGGAAGAAAATGATGAGAGAGAAATATAGGTTAATGCTCTGAGAGCGATAAGACTTACAGAATCCTGGCCAGGTTTGGGCATTGATGTATGATGAGATAGCAAATACAAAGTCTGAGTGGTTGGACCACACAGAAGAGCACCTGTCATGGGATATATATAGATGCCAGGAGTTTTATTCCATTGTATCTGTTATGTAGAAGAATTCCAGCCAAGCAATGGAATGGAAGCAATCCATGGCCAAAAAGTTGATGGAAACCTGGCCATCACAACTATATGAGCTTTCAGCCACTGGACTTCAGCTTCCATCCTTCTAGCTTTTGGAGTGTGTTTGTGGGAATTTGTATCCATTCAACCAAAAGAACGTTTGTGAGGTCAGGAACTGATTTTGGATAAGAATATATGGCTCCTTTTTGGAATTTCAGTTCATCTCAAAGGTATTCAGTAGGGCTGAGGTCATGGCTCTATGGAGAACTCTCAACTTCTTCCAAACCACAAGGGTCAAATCATTTCTTTTATAAAGCTGGCTTTGGTCACAGTTATGGCGGAATGAAAAATGGCCTACCCGAAACTGGCGTCACATGGCTGGATTAACACAAATATTTTAAATGTCTTGGTATCCTGAAGCATTACAATAACTTAAAATGAAGACACATGAACTCAATATAGGGGGGGTTGTCCACAGATATTTGGATATATATATATGTAGTGAAGTATAAAAACAATTTCAGATTCCAAACAATTGGCAAAATGGTACACAAACTTTTCAAATACACCCATGGAGGCTATGAACAGTACACAGTTCTTCAGGTAGAAGCCACTGCCCCACCACCTACAGGTTGCCTATAACAGCAGTTGCCAACTGGTGGTCCGCAGCTCTGTCCCCAAAATAGACACAACCCGCCCACTCTCCCATCACAGGCTCAGACCTGCTTGCTACACATCCTGGGAAACAGTAGCGCCAGGTTGTGGACGCAACTTTTGTTGCGTTCACAGCCCTGTGCTACTGTCCTCCAGGATGTTTAGCAAACAGGTCTGAGCCTGCGATGGGACAGTGGTTGGGTTCTGGCATTATGACGTCACACTGGGGGACGTTTCTCCCCGTGCATGTGCTGTCCGGATTCCGTGGATTTAGTGGTCTGTGAGGTCCAAAAGTTTGGCGACCACTGGCCTATAATACTTGTTGGTGTCACCATTCTGTATTTGGATCCCCTCCATCCCGTACCCCTGTATATCCCATGACCCTTCACCTGGTTTGACAACGACCAGTAACAGAAGCAGCAGGCACCTATAACTAACTAAAGTCATGGGTAAACTAATCCCTTAAAATCCCCTTTAGTAGGTCCCAATATCCCCAGTTTGACTAGTATTTAAACTGGATAACAATGGGACTCAAGTCCAAAATTAACACATGCAACATAAGGAGCAATACAAAACCCAAACAGAGATTCTAACTTTTTTCTAATCTTTAGGTTCTATTTTTTAAAGAATATGTCATTAACTATTATCTGGTTGAGAGACATCCAAGTCCATGTGTTTCAATGGAAATGATGATTGGCTACCAAGAAACTTTTGTTTAATATCAGTTTCACTCCTTCATAGTCTCCTATGGGACCCAAAATGAAATATTTGGCTAAAGTTCCACTTTAAAGTGTATCTTTGGCCAAAATCTTTTCTAGTTTTGGGTGCAGTAGACAAATGTTGGGACCCCTGCCAAGTTTGTATTGTTTTCTTTCTCTCCCTTTATGCTGGTCACCATTATCACTGGGATTGGAAAAATCGAAATCATAAAATTGTCACCGGAACACAAATAGAAAAGATCTTCCAACTAGAACAACCTGTTCCAGAGAGCGGATTTCCTTTTCTGTGATTTCCTGTTGCATGCCTGGGACACAAACGGAAACAGAAATGTTAAAAAATGTTTGACCATTCCCCCCAAACATTTTAGAATAAAATATACTGTTACACTATAAATTCACATGAATTTTTCACAGAGAATTTTCAATTCACATTCCTAACATTGACAAATATATCACACACCACATTGCTAATGATAAAATAGCACAGAAAGACGCTGCATTCCTATTATGCCACAGAGGCCCCCCCTTTATGATGGATCCTGAAAAATCTATAAAAATTACAGGTAAGTTAGGTGGACCCTCCAACTTGATCAATGCAATCTCACATATTGCAAAGACTTTAAATGGCAGCAGATGAAACAAGAGCCATGGAAAAATGCTTCACCCTCATCAAATGATGAAAATATTCCTCGCCCTACTTTCTACCGTAAAGTCGAATCCCAAGTACTTATCCAATAGAATTTAGGAATACATGACGGGGTTGTATATAACTCAGCAATATGAGAACACATCTCAAGCATGGAATATTTGCACAGCTTAAAAGAAAAAAAATCATTTATTTTTCATTATTTTGAAAATGATTCCTCTGTCTCCGAGGACCGGATAATACGCTATGTAGGCATCACAGGCCGCGCATCCGGCGATTTTCATAGACTTACGACAGCGCGCCGTCCCTGGTGGGCTCATAATGATAATTATGAATGAGAGACAGTGAGACTTGACTAGACAGTGAGCAGAAATGGAACCGCGTCCTGCCGCTGAGTATTGCTACTTTTTCAAAAAATATCTTTTCAAGAATGGCGTTTTATCAACTTTAACACAGGAGAAATGATTGTGTGCGTAAATTGCAGAGGACGGCTGCAGAGAGGCTGTTGGAAAGAAAAAAGAAGGCCAGGAACCCGTAGGAATTACCAAGATTTCTCGTTCCTTAAAGCAACCATTACAGACATGACATAAATTAATACAACTCTGCACTCATCATTACATTTATTTTAACAAAAGCACCCAGTCTGAATACCTGAATTGGAACTGAATTCCCTGTATAGCAGAGCATGGACTCGGAGAAGAAGAAGTCATTAGGTTGCTTTAACTCTCAATAAATGAAGAGCGAAGTCATCCATTCACCTGCAAATAAACGTAAATACAATGTAAGAATATTGTTTTTTGTATTTACAGAAACTGCTCAAAAGTTGTGCTCAGGAGTTTCTGTAGTTGCTGTTGTAATATACACCAGGAAGAAAGGCATAGGACAAGAGGTTCAAGGTGTGCAATATGTGCAAGGTGTGCAATGTGTGCCCTATGTACTTCAGTAACATTTGTGGGCTATACGTAGCACACCCAAACACTGCTACAGAATAAATATTATGTACCAGTCCCACTGACTCAAGTCTTCAATCTCATGTCAATCTACATCTAACACAGGTATCTTCATCATTTGACATTTTCAGATGTGTTGGATGCTTAGGCCTTCCCAGTGCACTCCATGGATCTATCTGCTGGCGGCTCCGCCATTAGAGTGACTTATCAGTGCAGGGAAACTAGTGTGTGGGATCCTTGCATGCATGTTTAAAATGTAGGCATCCAACCCATCCAAAAGTGTAGAATGCTAAAGGGTTGATTGATGGGTGCAGCTCTGCTATGCAACAAAGACTGGCGTTACCAACAGCAGTGTTGGTAAAAGTTGGTTACGAGTTGTTTTTTTTTTTGTAACAATTTTATATGCAAATGTAATCATTTATACCTAAATTACTGGAAAACTGCAAACAACAAATGATTACCACCCTAAGCCAGAAAGTATTCATTAGTGCTCCTCTCTGAAATAGTTCACAAGCCTTGGCTATCACAGTGTCCAATGGCTGGATGGTGGACCCTCCATGTCACCGGCCCACTTGGCAGAGATGTGTATGGGGTGCAGAGTCTAGGCAACAGCCTGGTTTTCTCCGGAGCTTTCGGAGGTGAGGATGTTGCACAGCAGGGGTTGGTAACTGCTGATAGTTAGGACCAAAGTGTAGTTCAGGAACGTGGAGCAGAAGCAGGTGCAGAGCCAGAGGTCAGGGCAGGTGGCAATTAGGAATAGTCAAAAAGAGGTGTGCTATAGAGTCAGGAACAAGATTGGGAATGCAGACAGGGACCTGGGAGCAGGGCTTAGGAGAACCCCCTGTTCGATCAACATCCTGTTGCCAGGATAAATAGAGGAGAAGGAGGGGAGATCATGTGGCAAATGGTGATCATGTGACCAGCAGGTATCTAAACCTCCACCAGAGGGAGTGCTGGAGCAAAGGCAGCATATATAGTATTGTCACCACTGCCAGCAGATGGAGCCCTTCCACAGAATATTCTGGTCCTATGGGGTAAGGGGGCAGCTCTCATGGAGTCACATGACTCAGACAAGGAAGCAACCAGGGGAAAGGATTCCTGAACAGGGCTGCTGCCGGCTGCAGAAGAATGTAAAGTGGGTGACACAGACAAAGGCACAGATCCACTGATCTTGCAGGTATCTGTGACATTGTCTTTCTTGACTTCATGGCTAATCGCTACCAACTGCCATTTGGCTATGCAAAACAAGACAGAACTGCCTAAGTCGCCAGTAATGGCACTCTCAATGAACAGAAGAAGGCTAACCTTGCAGGGACATGGTACCATTCAGCCAGTTGTGCACAGGGCAATAGAGAGGAAATGTAAGTTAGGCACTGTGTATGTTGATTTTGTGTCTGTACAAATGCAATCGGATGTATCAGTAGAATAGAATAGATGGATGGGGGTGCAAAAAAATCAAGTGTAGGGGTGCAAAAACAATATGGCTTAGGGGCACACAAAAAGAATATGAACATACATGATAAATCGTGTCCTTTACATTGCAGCATCAGAGTGTCTGTGCATGATATTAGGAGCTACGTATAACATATCCATTTGCTGTTGTATCTGGGCTAACATCTGTCAGATTATTTCCGTCTTACAGATCTCTTACCAACTATGTCAGCACAATCCATCCTTACTTTTATTTACATAGCTACCTAGCAACTCTGAGATTACATTCTTCACTCCAACCCGTGACCATCATTTGTCCAGGGTTACCGCTCCTACTAAGGTCCAGGCTGTTCTTTATTCACACACGGTAAAGTCACTGCCATGGATAGTGAAAAGAATCTGGGATATTTAGGAAAAAACTTCAACTATATGTACAGCCAAACATTTTGGAGAGAGTGGGGAAAGATGGGAACCCTTAAGTGAATTGAACTTCCCATCAGCAACACAGGAAAAAAAAAACTTGCTTTTGAAAAGTAGGTAAATCCCATCTCTGAAAAAAGTTTTAAGGGTTGATATACAGTATAAAAAGTGCAACTTAATATATGCAAATAAGTATAGATTGCAACAAAGAGACTCTTATTATAAGGTGTGTTTCCAATGCATTTTGGCAAAGTGAAAAGGAAATAAGAACATTGCTATGGTCCTTAGGGGAAGCCCATTAACCAATTGGCAGGGCAGAGGTCGGTGAAGGTTGAAGTCCGGCACTCCTAGTATAAAAAGTTGTGTCTGGCTCCATTTCTCCCATTTATAGTATGTAGATTGACAAGGACTGGTGCTGCGCAGGTCAGTTGGCTCACTGATAGTAAGTTATCATTATATTTTCCCAAAGATATTTTATTTAAAAAAAAAAACATTTTGGACAATTTTATTAATTAAAATCAATTTATTCTTCCAAATACTATTAATATTTCCGGCATCATCACGTTACAAATCAGATGTTCAGATGAGAAAAAGTGATTTTATTTTGACAAATACTTTATTGTTTGACTTGTGGGTTCTTTTAGCTGTGCAACATTTACTGCTCACTATAAAAAAGTGTCCAGCTATTGAATTCACTCACTTACCTGGGAACACCGATCTGAATGGAGAACCCCCTCCTTCTTTATGGTTTATTAGATGAACAGTTGGAAAAACAGGCAACCCTTACAGTCTCATTTCATTGAAATGATGCTGCAATCCTCAAAAACTGTAAAATGGTAATTCTATTAACCACTTCTCATTTCTTGATTTTCCTGAATATGCAAATATTTGCCATTTCCACAAAAGTAAGCTTCTTAGTTTCGCTCATGGCTAGTCCTTTGGACTTGTCCACTTTCATAATGGCTGCACACTCCCACCACCGAGGGTACAGTCCTTCTGCCTTAACTCCATGGCCTCTGATCAGGTTGGACCAGGAAACACAAGTCTGTAGCCCTTCCTTGTGACTAGGAGTGTTTTCATTGCTATGTTGTTCCTGAGAGACTGAAGGTAAAAAAAGAACTCCCTTGTCCAATAAATTGAATTTTTAGCAAACTTATTTTTTAGGTTTTATATTTTGTGGAGAATGGTGTTAACTGTTAGCCTAGGCTCAAAGAATTAACATTCAGTAGAAAAGCCCCCCTACCACAACCACAGACAGAAAAGGTAGAAGACCAAAAAATGTCACATGAGCAGTGAGAAGAACCCTTTGTATGTAATAAAGTGGACCTACTTTACATAAAAGGGTAGACAACCTTTATAAAGTAAAAATATTATTCTTTTTTTTAAACTGCGCAGAGCCTCCCGGGATACCTACGTCACCCATCCCGGAAGGCTTCTGGCTGCTTCTTCATGCACAGAAGGAACATTTTCCTACGCTGAGGGGAAAGAGATGCCAATCTCACTGAGATCAGCACTGTTTTTTCCACCTTACAGCAGGCTACGTCACCCGATTTTGCACGTGCACAGTGAAGGAAGAGGAAGGCGTAAAATGGCAGTGCCAGGCGCTCCTTCTGCGCCGAGACAGAGGTTATTTCCAGGATTAAAGGTAAGGGATTTTATATTTTTCAGATTAGTTTTGCTTTAAAGGAATTCTTTTTCCAAAACATTTGCCAAAAGGTTGGTGACTGGGCGTATTTTGTGCTGCGTCCCTGAGTCAAAAAGTGAAGAATTTAACATGGACTAATATGGAGAAACGTGGATAATAATAAACCACTGGGTAATATAATCCATTTTAGCCCACCTATTACAAAAATTTCAGTTCTCTATGCTGAGAACTATTTAAAGTATCTCTGCAGCTGGAGGTCATCTACATCAGGCATTGGAAAATGTATCAAGTTATAGCTATCAAGTCAAGTTGTATGTATCAAGTCAAGTTCTTCCTAAATTAGGTTTACAGCATTTCCTTTTTAAAGTTGTACTAAAATCAAATCATAAATATTTCTCTTTGGAAAGGCTCTGATAGAAACTCTGAAAACTGCCAAAGCTATAATCAAAAAACCATAAACAGCTTTTTAAAGGTTCTCAACATGAGCACAAAGAAATCCAACTTTTCAATTTCCCCCCGGCTCATTACATGAATGACTAAAGCAACAAATGAGAAATTGCTCCGAAGAAGAACTGAAGAGGAGAAGTGATAGAGGAAGGAGGTCAGCCTGGAGGAACAAGGACATTGGAGTGTCGTCTGTTCACCGCCATCTATCTCCAGTGCCCTTATTATTTTGGAATTATCTGCTTGACCAAAGAGAAGCAAATGTGTCACTTGCTTGCATGTTTTATATAAAAATCAAGTTTTACTTTTGAAATCTTTCTTTTACTACTGCAGAATCAGAGGGTCCCAGATCACCGAAAAAGGTCCAAGGTTGCCTGGATCTGAAGCCCTTGACAGGTAGACTTTGTTCTCTTTACATATCTCAACTTTTAACTCGAATGCAGTTTTAAGAGATCTTCTCAAAATAATTCATACGTTTTAATTTCTTGCTACTGCATATTTGTTTAAAATTTTTGATCAAATGAGCCGTGATAAAAAGGAGTTGAGGCCAAGCTGGAGATAAATCGATAGTGGTATTTTTAGAACGCAGTTTGTTCGATCTCTGGATTCCGGAGCTTCATCTTGTTTTGCACCAAGGTGACATTGTGCACTGATCACCATCATGTCTTTGTGACAACAACCATGTCAGGAGGAAAAAAGAAGCCCAAAATGGGCCACAAGAGCCACCCAGCTGAAAGATCTTCACTGATTGCAAAGAACACATTTGTGAAAATTTCAACAACTAATTTATCTGCACACTTGGAAATTCTCACAATGTACATTAGACACAGCAGCAGGTTAGATTTCCTGGCTGATGAACATCCGGCATTACCTAGTACTTTCCTCCCCAGGCTGACCGTCACTGACCCACCCCTTTCATTTACTGGATTTTATTTTTTACATTCCTGGATTATGATAAATAAAATAGCCCCTTTTGAATCAATTAGACAATAAAGTGCCATATCCCTAGAATAATGCAATTAAACAAAGAATACCCTTCTAGATCAACTAGACCATAAAAGGAGTAACAGAGCAAGGAATTACTGGCAACTGTATACTTAAACATCTAACATTTAATTCAGCATCATTAAAAAGCATTTTGTAACAAACAAGTTAAAAATAGGGACATTATTCAATATAGAATGGTCACTATATCACAATTTCCAATATTTGGCTATCAAAATTTCCAACGTGTTTCGCAGGTGAACCCACTTCTTCAGGGAAGCTTTGCACACTTTTTGTTTTTGGAATGTGTGAAGGGGTATCAACACATCACAGGCCACTGTATTGCTTTATTATTTAGGTCATTTTTTTGAATGACAAACACAACTCAAAACAGCTTTAATTCAGCATTACAAAACTAAAATCTAAAAGCAGATTGGTTGAGTGAAACAAAAATATCTTATATCAGCAAAAAAAAGGTCCCAAATGGTTGTCAAATAAAGTCCTGCCGCCCTCCACACCTGGTACTCAAAGGTAGCACACATTTCAGTTTCAAGCTTAAAATACCATGCTGCTCAGTCCTGCTCCCTTCAAATCTATAGCTTGAGCTCAGACGGTGACACCCATCTGGGGTATTGGTCCCACAGATCTAGACATTGGGAGACACAGGCTGCACAGAGTCTCCCCACCTGAGCCACCTGGCCAAGGGCTGCAACTTCTCTCTACAGCCAGGCCCACGTATTCTTTCCGGGACACTCTGGGCCTGAATCCTAAATAAAAATCTGCAATCCTGCAGAACAACATTTAAATACAGCCTTGTCCAGGCTCAATGTCCTCCTCCAGGTGAAGTTAAAGAAAATACATTGAAGTCCCCTTTAAAACTGGCCTTACAACTCCTTCTTTGCTCCAAATGTAAATGCTCTGACCTCTTTAGACATAAGTGTAATGAGCTCCTCTGCACAGCTGACACGTACTCTTTAGTAGAGCGGTTGAAATAAAGTCAATGAATGACATAAAATAGGCTTTGCTATGACAATGTACTGATGACTGTTTGAAGGCAAAGTTTTAAGTCACTCTCAACCCTGATTTCTGTTTTTCCCCCAGAGGGAGCAGAAAGTTACACTTTGTTCCCACAGACGTGGGACTAAGTCTACAGAATCTTTTGAATGTTGAGCAGGATGTTGATATCCCATGCATTCTAATCCTGTGTGTGAACACAGCTCCCGAAGATTAATATTCCATGTACCATCCATAAAACTAAACAGTAGGAAAACGGACTCTCTTATGGGTAATATTTGGAAAAACGCTGTTTCTTGAGGATATCTGAGATGACTTTAGTGGTATGGGGCCTTGCTGTCTTGTAGGAAAATGCATATGGACGGCGGGGGACATGGAACTTGCTTCTAGTGATAATGGTTTTCGCAAAGACAAAGGAGTAAAGAATTGTGGTACCAGGAGCACTACAGTCCATACCATGTTTTATCATACAATACTTTATTCTTCCCTAAGCCTGTTGGCTTGTGCTCTACGGATGAATATGGGAAGGTGGCCATGATGATAGTAGAAGGTCATTGGTAGGAGCTATAGAACAGCCCTATGCTAAACATTTTTATGTAGTATAATGATAATATTACACATAGCAATACAAATACCAGCCCTAGTGGCCATGGAACCCTCAGGCCATGGCCTGGGAGGCCTTGAGAGAAATCGTGCCCTGACGTTATGGGTAAATATTTCTGGACATCTGACTTTCTAAATGAGGTTGTAGCACATCCCATTCTTATGATGCTGATGTTGGATGAAAAGACCTGGCTTGCAATCCAAGTGTTTGTTCAGCTTGTTTTTGTTTAGCAGATTGTGGTCAAGGCTCTATGGAGGCCACTTCAGTTCGTCCAGGCTCAAACTGTGACTATATAGAGATCTCTCTGTGTACTAGGGCAAAACAGAAAAGTTTCTTCCCTAAACATGCTTGGAAGCTCTCAAATGTATTCTTTACTGGAAATACCTGAACTCTATCATTTTGATGGATGGTCTCACAACTTCGACTATACAGGTTATGTCCCTCCATGCTGTTTGTTGCTTGCCATTTTAATTTATGTTAGGAGATTGGGTTGTAGAAGGTTTCAATGCTGCGGGTCCATTTGTTTCTCAGAATATATCCACAAGGCTGTGTCTAAACATCATACATGGAAATCAGTAGGAAATCAGGGGGCTATTTGAACAGCCTGTATTCCTTTTGTAAATTACCCCCCTTATCCCTTGCAAGAGGTTAAATCACCTTGCTATGTGAGCCGCCTATATTCCATTAATAAATCAACCTCAATATCTCTGTCAGGCAGAGAATACAAGTAAATAAAAAAAAAAGTGTTCCTCAGAGGTAAGGCTACTTTAGTATACCTATTCAAGAATGGATATTCAGATTATTACCAATGGTCACTTGCTCCTTGGGCAAGCCAAAAAATGAATTTGAATAAAGTGATGTATTGGAGGCTATTTACAGGGCAACATAAATTAATTTGCGGTTAAAGCTTATTTGAATTAAAATCTCAACTTTTGCTGTGAAAGTCATAACTGATCCCACCCTCCTCCCTCCTATGCCCCTGCCCATCTCAAGAAACAATCAATTGGGCCAACAGGGAGTACGGAAGATGGGTGGTGCATGGTGAAGATTAACAATGATCTGAAAGGTCAGCATTCGTAGGTAACCATTTTCCCTTCCTTTATTTGTCTGTTCATTGTGTACTGCTCATGATGTGCCCTCCCCCAACGTTCACATATACAGGTATAATGTCTGTAAAACAATAATGAAATCAAATAATAAAGAGCCAAATGCCATCCTTTCATAGTTTCCATTCCAGCTTCAGCTGTAATAAATGTGCATTTGCCATTTCAATGGTTGAAAAGGCAAACCTTTTCCATAATGAAAGCATCTCAACAAAAGAATGAAACTATACTGTAACTTCCCCCCCAAATCTCAAAATGTATAAATTGTTGCCTCTGAATTTCCTTACCTAAGCTTTTGTCATCTTTTTTTTTTTTTTTTTAATGACACACAAGCGCTTAGCGTTTTCAGTCCCTGTTAAGGCCTCGGGCTCTGTCTATCAATTTTTAATCACAATAAGTACTAACAAGGTTTGGAAGCCGGGATGCTTATTCATTCAAACAAATGGTGAAGACTTTGGAAAGTTTATCATTAATTTTTATTACATTAATGTAATCTTTATGTTTAGTTATATTTAAAAGGGCAACCTATCTGTTACCATTCTGCTCATGTGTACACCTCCTTGCATGCTGTACGCCCATCATCTGCAGCTTCTATTGTTCATGATGATGAGTAGGTGCACAAGTGTGACCATGTATGAGACTTTACGTATGCAAGTTGCTTTGTGCTCATGTTTGTGCAAGAGTATTCAAGAACATGCATGTCAAACATGTCCACCAAACATGGCAGGGCACAAGATTAGATGGGCTATTTAGTCCTGTCATTCCTGGCAGATATTGCTAGATCCTTAGCATGCTTACCAATCATTCTGCCCAGCATTTATTCTGCCTGACCCTGTGCAGGACTCTGCTTCCTTCTTGCCACTTGCCTTGACATTGGCTTTTCCAGGACTCTGCTTCCTGATATCAACCTGTTCACGACTCTATCTCCTGCTTGCTGCCTTTAGCTCGGCCTGTCCTTAATTCTGTTTCCAGCTTGCCACCTCTCCCGACCTTTAGTCTGTTCATGGCCCAACCCCTGCTAGTTGTGACCCCAGTAGGCCTTGTATCTGCCAGGTCAGCTGTTCCTACACCTAAATCATCTAATCTTCGTAACCACGTCTGCCGGGGGGGAGCCTGGGTACTACAACCCATGACATCCTTGCTAAAAGTAGTTTGGTACTCACTATAGAATTGCTTGGACCACCAATGGCTTGGTGCTTTGGTGAAGACCAGGTATCATTGAGACTCCATGCCTATGGTAATTCCGCAAATCCTTAATACTACCCAAACATACTTTTTCAGTTATAGCTAGAACTTGGTTTGCTGAGTAGGGCCCTAGCTTCCTAAATGTTTTAGAAGATTCAAAATAGAGAACTCCGGGCCATAATTCCCTACACCTGTCATCCTGAGAGTTTTGGGTGTTCCTGGCCACCTTTGGACATCCCAGCTCCTCCTGTTACATTCTCTATAATATAAAACAACTAATAACTCAGTAACAATCCTCCATAAAGCATTCATTTTTCAGATTGTGTTTGCTGTCTTTCTATGCAGCAACTTCAGCAGCTGGGCTTTGTGCTCCCAAGTAAACATTTCCCCTAATTTCTTTATATACTTTAGTTCTTTCCTTTGCTGAGGGTTTTCTCAATCGATGTTTTGCTGCATTAGGTATACAAAGAGGTAGCAGAGAATATTGGAGCGGAGAGGTGGTGAATCGCTGTCACATTCCCTGCAGTAAAGATGAAGCACTCTACGCTTTCTAGTAAATAAAGACTTTGAATAGACTGTAGCAGCCGGCTTATTATTTTTTATTCTTTAAAAGGTAAATAAATGGAGACACAGTTATTCCTGACCAGCGGCTTTGGCACAGAGGATAAATAAGTAGAGCTAAATAGCTGCTGGAAACCTACAGGAAAGAGAGCAGAATATTAATGGGGGATGGTCTAAAAGGCCTTCAGCCACCAAAGCAAGGCTTAATAAGGTTTCATGGATCAGGCTAATAACGATGGCAGGTAGCCACCAGGATGGGAATTGAGGGAACCCATGCAAAAGTAAAACTATGATATAGGTCTAATAGACCTGACCCCTTGTCAAGCCTGGGTGTTGGTCTGGAACAATTGTAAAGATTTGTGAAGACAGGAAGACTCAGAAATACCTTTGTTGGCCATTCAGGCAGGTCTCTGGCTTCCAATAACCCCACTACTACCTGCACATCCCTGCACTATTTAGCTCCATGCATGTCTCCTTTTTTTCCACTACAATTGTACCTCCAATGACAACTTCTCATCTTTCTCCAGCACCAACCCTATCTCAGAATGGCTTCTGTAAAAACTTTTCTGATTGTCCACACTCCCTGACTGTCTAAGTCGAATGTCCTCATTTCCTCACTGTCTCCTGTACATAGACCTTAGGTTCCCACTGTCAACTTTAGAATGTCTGAAATCCCTGATTGCCCATGTACAATGCCCACACTTCCTAACTTTCTCCTGTGGAATGCCCGAAGTCCCTGATTGTCACCTGCAGAATGTCTGCAGTTCTGGGCTAGCTTTTGTCCTCAGTTCTCCATTCCTCCTGCAGAAATTTCCCTCACCCCAGAATCTCCGGAAGAATGTCCACAGTCCCCGACTGTTTCCTGTAAAATGTACACAATCCCTGATTGTTTCCCATACAATGTCCAAAGATCATCAAAACCCAGGTAGAATGTCTACTATAGACTTTCTCAAGTCTATAGTATTTGACTGTCTCCCATGAAAGTCAGACACTCTTCTGTCCATGTAATCAGACAGTCACCTAGTTATTCAAGATAAAAAAGACACATGTCCATCAAGTTCAACCACAAGGGAAATGAATAAACATGCTAGAAAACCTGAAATATTCCAGATAGAAACCTAAATGCCAGAGAAAGGCAAAAAAAACCCTTATGAACATGGTTCAACTCCAATGGGGACTCTTGAAGTCAAATATTTCCTGGATCATTCATTTTCAGCTTTCAATACTTAGTTATATTCGGTGCATCTAGGAAGACAACCAGCTTTTTCCTAAAACATCTATAGAACTTGCTAAAACTATTTTCTGATGGAGTCTAATCCACATTTTCATTGTGAAGAATCCCTTCCTTATCCAGAGATTTACCTTCTTCTCCTGCATATGCAAAAAGGGCACCCTTGTTTTTTACAATGACCTTATAATGCAATGAATAATTTTGCAAGTTCTCTATATGGACCATTTATATATTTATATAGGGGTCATCATATCCCCCTAAACACCTCCTAAAATTTGCTAATTGGAAACTAATTGTTAAGTTTGCTTGAGCTGAATGTTTTGTGAATTGAATACAAGTTTTGCGAATACATGTTTGTGAATTGGACATAATTGGACATAATAATCAAATCAGATATCACACTGATATGGCTTTCTAATTATCCAAATGAGTTCGTCCATTAAGATTAGGCACAAAACAAGTAAAAATTACCCTCATATAAAAGTCAATTTTTTCATTCTTGTTTGTTTTCTTGTGTTTATCAGTGACATGTTTCTTTTTTTATGTACAATAAAAGTGGTTTTGCACTTTAATAAATCCTCTCTACACAATGGTTCTTAGATTGTGTAGTCCTACTTGCATAAAGACCTGGATCTGATCTTCAAGAGAAAGCGGTATTTCTTTAACAGAGGGGTTTCCGCTGCTTTGCTGTGTACAAAACCCTTACTTTTATAGAGCTGAGGGATATTTTTGTGTTTCTCATTATCTCGTCTTTTCAATGATATATATATATGCAATAAACCTGGAAAAAAATACTACACATATCCTTTGATCAGTGCAGACTTTTTTTCTGAATGTGGTTTTCACTTGTTTTTATTAGATGAATGGTAAACCTTCGGAATGTGCAAGTCACAAAATTGTTATTTGCATTATTAAAGTCTGTAGATACCTGAGCACCATAACTGAGCTTGTTGGACATTACATCCAAAACCATCGATTATAATACTAAGTCCCCCACCCCCTCCTCCCATCGATTTGTAGTCAGAAGAGCCTTCTTTATTCTGGGAAGGCTTTCCTCTACATTTTGGAATGTTTCTGTGAAAATATTCACTCATTTAGGCCAGGTACTGATATTGGATGAGAAGATCTGGGTCCGAATCAGTGTTCCAGTTCATCCCAAAGGTGCTTAGTAGAGTGGAGGTCAGGGCTATGTTCTCCATACCAAGCTGGTCAATCCATGTCTCTATAGAGTTGACTTTGCAAACAGGGGCACAGTCATATCGAAATATAAAAAAAGTTTTCCCCAAACTGTATGCACAAACCTGGAAGAGCACAATTGTCTTGTACAGTGTTTGTCAACCTTTATCAATGCATTAATGTATTTAATAGTCCAGATCAGTCCTTCTTAACCTTTTTAACCGGGGGAACCCTTGAAAAAAGTTTCAGGTCTTCAGGCAACCCCTACTATAATTATTATATCCACAGCTCACAGTACATTAGTGTGGTGGTCAGCAGGAGGAATACCCAATGGATTGCTAGCCAACGGGAAGAATACCAGCTATACAGATAGCCAAAAAGATCATTTAAAAGGATTACCTAAGAGGCAGAAAATGCCTATTGCTCATGGAACCCCTAGGGTTCCTAAAAACCCTGCTTTTGAAACACTGGTCTAGAATGCCTTTGTATGCTGTGGCATTGACTACCCTTTACTAAGAGGGATCTGAATTCAGTCTTTTGGAGGGATGCCCAGCTTTTAGCCATGTAGTATAGATGTGCTGATGTTTTCAAGTTAGGATTGATCATAGGATGTGTTCTTCCTTAGGAATAAGTATGCAATAGGGAAGCAGTCAACCAGTGGTCTGCAAGAAAATTTTGGTGGTCCGTGGCTCTGGCAAGTGCGCCCCCACAGCAGGGTCAGAAGAAGGACCCCTCTGGGTGGGCGCACTGGTAGAGTCAGGAACCATGTCCCCCGTACGGATTGCAGGGAAGTGGGCGGGTTGTGTCTCTGGACATGCAGATCTGAGCCTGCAATGGGAGAGTGGGAGAGTTCTGGCAACATGACGTCACTATGGGGGAAGTTTCTTCCTCTTTGAGTGACACCAGGCTCCGCGTGACTGGGGGTGTGCATGATGTCTATATCTTTGGTATTCTTGCCTTGCTTCCAACCAAGGATAGCACCTGCATGGAGTTTATATATATGTATTTGTATGGATATGTCTGTGAACTTTGGTCCCCTGCCCCAATCCAGAAATAAATTGGCCCTAGAATGTGACAAAGTCACACAAAGTGACCTCTCAGGACAGTAGATTGTATGCTTCTCCGGAACAGGGCCTGATGTGAATTGTTTATTGTTATAGGAAACAAACTGGCCATTTTTAATTTTGGTTCTAAATACAGAATCCTCCGACAGCTGAGTATTGTATTTTCTGGCTCTAGAGATCCCATAAGGACCACAGTTGTCTAAAGGCCTAGGGGGTACATTTCACACTTATATGATATTTAGAATGAACTGTACAAGGCCCCCTCACACACAGACTTTGCTACATTTGCATTTTTCTAGTTATTTACATCACAAAATCCAGATTAGAATTTCCAGAGTCCTGGCACGCTTCTGGCAGTTTGCACAAGCAACTTTCTTCAAGGAAAAAAATCCATTACGTATTTATAAAACTGTGAAGTTATGAAGAAGCTGATCAAGCCTGGGGCGAGAAAACTTTACAATGAGCTGGGATAAGCCAAGTCTCTGCTAAGTTTAAAATATACAGATTGTTCCAGGCTGATTGTAACTCCTATGGAGGTGATTTCTTAAAAGTTGCTTACAGAATCATTTGTCTCCGTCACCCAGATAGTCAGTAAGGCTGAGAATATTATACTAAAGCAACTGGTGGAACAAAAAAATAGCAAAATCCTTGTTGTCAGTCGCGGCTGATGATGCAATCAGACAGCATGTTATTACTGGGAAAAGAAGCTTCTATACCACAAACATCAATAGGATAATTATTCTTAGATGTAGCATTGACCAGTCATATAGGATATGTTTATAAGTTCATCTCAACCTTAACTGGATGACAATACGTTTGCTAAAGCTTTGAGTGCAATGTAATTACTTTTTTGTTTTAATAAAATACAACCTTTTTGCCTTAGTTTCCAATTTCAGCTGCAGATCTGCTAAAGCGTCTTTTAGTTACTTACCGTCAATGTGAACTCATGACCTGACAGCGCTGATGTCACTGCCCCGTTTATTTCCCTTTTCCTCACTCTTACCCCCGGAACCAAAGAACCTGAAGGTGCTCAGCTTGGAACCTTCAATGACCATCCTTGGTGCTGTTTTTTGACCCAGCAAGAAGCTGAACACTGGGAGTTTACAACGCTGAGAACCAGTGTTAATCCTTTATGCCAAAGTCCGGAGAATTCCTATCTTCTTGCTAAAAATGGCTTAATTGATAATGAAGATTTCCACAAAACCTTGACATGTAGGCAGTACAAACCAGCAGCTGGGAGTCCTTCTGCTTGGAATCCTCAATGTCCACCCTTGGTGCTGCTTCTTCTAACCCAAATACCCTCTGAAATTGGCATCACATAGGTAATTCTTCTACACAATTCACTGCATGGGGCTTTCCCCATTAAAAAAAAAGATTTTTATCATGCGTTATGCTATTGTATTGTCACTCTCTTCATATTAGCATGTTTCTTGTGAGTACAGAGTACAGCTAAACTTGTATATCTGCATGGAGTTAAGCTTTAAACTTTATGGATGTTTTTTGCACAAATAACTTTTCTGTCCGCTTGTTTCTGCTGGTCCGGTTTTTATGAGCACAACGCACCATAATTATTAATGTTCTTTATACTTATTGTCGTCGTTCAGGTGTTTGGAACACCATCCAAGTTTTCTGAAATGTATTACAAGTTCTCCTAAATGTGCCAGTTTTCAGCAGAATGAAATTCATCACCTGGAGTATCTGTAGGAGGCAACTTAAACGTTGGGCAGATGCCAGGGCCCTACAACGCTTGGCACCAGCCTATGGGATCCGGTGGCCTCTGGATGTTTTCTAAGCAAAAATAATGAGATCTGGGCAAGCTTTCACCTCAAGCAGACACAAAATCTATGATTACTGAGTGATACTAGTTACAAGGTGTACTGATAGGCATTAGTGCTGCTTGTAAATATAAATGCAATGCTATATAAGGGAGAATGTATTCCATTTTGCATGGGCATGGAAACCATAAAGTCATCCATTCAATGTAAATGCTTGTTGATTAGTCCCATGTGAATTAGCATTTACACACTAGGTCAGGAGCTATTAATCTTGAACATTGGATTAACTAAACTTCAAAAAATATTCATCCAAATTCAAAGAATGTTTGTCTAATTTGAAAGGATGGCCACTCAGCTTTGAAAAGCATTCACCAAATGTCAAATAATGATTGCTCAATTTGAAGGTACGGTCATCCAACTTTCAAAAGTATTGACCATACTTTAAAGAACATTTGTCTAATGTAAAAGAATGGAACCCAACTTTCAAAAGCATTCACCCAACGTTAAAGAATGTTTGTCCAATTTAAAGCTACAATCACCCAACTTTCGAAAGCATTCACCCAATGTCAAAGAACATTTGTCCAATTTGAAATAACGTCATCCGATTTTCAAAAGCATTTATCCAGCTTAAAATAATTTTTCACAGCTTGAAGAAATGTAACCCAACCTTCTTAAAAATTCATCAAACTTTAAATAAAATTCACCCAACTTCTTACAAATTATCATGACCAGCTTGTCTGTCCATAGTATAATGTAACACACACATACAGTGTATAAAATACCCCCAGGTTGCCATATTTTTATAAACTGAATCTTGAATTATTGGACAGTTTACTAAGTCATAACTGGCTGCAGATTGAAATGTACAGTAAATGCTTAAAACCCAACTGCATGATTTAAAAAAAAATGCATTTGTCCAGTGCCTACTGAACTACAAAAGCTTTCCGTGCAATATCCACATCCTCTTCTTCCTTCTTCCCAGCAGATGATGCTCCTCATTGTGTTGCTGCCACTGATCATCTGGTGTGAATGACAACAATAGTTTGCAGCCCACCACACACTCCTTGTGGGTGTATTATTTTCCGGAAATCAGTGAACAGTCTATGTGCATATTTATGTGAGCAGAAGTAGGGACTGTGCATGGACAGCAGAAAAAGAGCATTTTTCATGTAACCTAAGAGAAAATGTCTTACATAAAGTTATGCAAAAAATATTAAATAGGGGATCCTCAGTTGAGGTGACAGAGTGGAGCCGTGCACCTAACTCAGAGTTAATTTTTTTGATGTTATAATAAATGTGTAATAAACCACAAGAAGAGGCATTCAGGACACAGATTGGGGCACAGACCAAACACAGATTGGGACAAAGTTTGACACCAACTGGTCCAGAACATGGACCAGGACACAGGCCAGGACACAAACCAGGATTAGGGCCGGGACACTGACCAGGACAAAGGCTGGGACACAGACCAGGACACAGGCCAGGACACAAACCAGGATTAGGGCCGGGACACTGACCAGGACAAAGGCCGGGACACAGACCAGGACACAAGCCAGAACTTGGGCCGGGACAAAGGCCGGGACAGGGACCAGGACAAAGGACGGGACACAGACTAGGACACAAACCAGAACTTGGGCCGGGACACTGACCAGGACAAAGGCCGGGACACAGACCAGGACACAGGCCAGGACACAAACCAGGACTTGGGCCGGGACACTGACCAGGACAGAGGTGGGAACACAGACCAGGACTTTGGCCCGGACACAGACCAGGACACAGGCCAGGACACAAACCAGGACTTGGGCCGGGACACTGACCAGGACAAAGGCGGGAACACAGACCAGGAAAAAGGCCGGGACACGGACCAGGACAAAGGCCGGGACACAGACCAGGACAAAGGCCGGGACACAGACCAGGACACCGGCCAGGACACAAACCAGGACTTGGGCCGGGACACAGACCAGGACATGGGCCGGGTCACTGACCAGGACAAAGGCCGGGACACAGACCAGGACTTGGGCCGGGACACTGACTGGGACATAGACCAGGACACATACCTCAGCTCTGTATTAAAATCTCTATATATAATAAGCTCCCATTTATTTCTAGAACTTTACAACAGACAGAAACGGTTTGAAAAGATCCATAAATCATATTCTCAGCAGTAGCAATAAATAGCACAAAAAAACCCTGCACCTAAAATTATTTTAAGGTAAACATTATAATAAAACCTCAAAATACACACTCAGGAAAAATAAAACACTATAATTTTATTTTTAACAAAAGGCCGCAAAGCAGTAATGTAGTCTTGATAGACCACTTATGGTGAGGGATTGCCGGTATCCTAATGTAGGGCAGTGCTCTATGCCAGTCATTGGTGTCTATTGTGTCTAGCGTTGCTTGTGTCGCTACAGATCTGCACACACTATAGGTGTATTTTTATCACGGAAGGCATTTGTGTTTTTCTAAATGTCTCGGAATTTCATACTAAGATGTAAAAAGGGTTAATTAAGTTCTTCTTTAAAATTGAAACTGTTGTATTAACAGGTAAAAAAAATTACATTGCAACGACAACCATGTGCAAATGTGTTATCTGTGGGGCAGTTTGATGCTCCTTGATGCACAGCTGCAGTTTTCTATATGGACAGAAGGAGCCAACTGTGCAATTTTTTTACTGCAGATAGGAAAGGGTTCTAAGGCAACTGCACCCAGGATCAAGATTCACGGAGAAAGGGTCCCACCAACGCCACCCATATGTATTGAATGGAGAGTTACCAACCTTTGCTGGCCAATCCATCCAAACATAAAAAAATACTTAACCATGAAGACTTCCAGCCAATCAAAGCCCCCTTTGATGGCTACTTCCAGCAAGATAACGCTCACAAAACTCAAATCATCTCAACCTGGTTTTCCAAACATGATGATGAGGTAATTGAACTCAAATGACATCCATAGTCACCAGATCTCAATCCAATAAAGCACCTTTTGGATGTGGTAGAATCAGAAATTTGCATCGTGGATGTGCAGCCAACAAATCTGTGAAGCTATCATGTCAGTATGGACCAAAATCTTGAACAGTGTTTGCAAAAGCATGTTCAATAAATGCCATGAAGAATTATGGCAGTTCTGAAGGCAAAAGGGAGTTCCAACCCAGTACTAGCAAAGTGTAAAGTGGCTGGAGAGTGTTTCAATTTAACATATAAACTAATATACAATAAAAAATACTATACAATATTACAATATATAAAAAAACAAAAAAAAAGTCACAGCATCTAAAGACTACTAAACTGCAATATATAACATTGTTTGGGTTATTTTAGGAATTCAGGCATTGAAAGGTATTGATGTTGAGGCAGAAAGAAGTTTATATAGATTTATATAGTTTATAGAAAAAGGCTTTCCGCTCCAGAACAATGGACAGAAGACAGACTGGATCTTCCCAATGGCACCAATAGAGAAGACCTTAATTCTTTCCCCCTGTGTCGTTTGCACTCTTTGATCCATCTGAATGAAAGGTATAGAAGCTGACAATGGAGGGTGTTTTGATCTGTCTATCCAGGTGAATCTCCAGCAATGGATACATTGAAGGCAATAAACGATACACAAAGTCTATTTGCTGCAAAAATGGAACAAGCCAACCAGCACTAACAGGCGAAGCAATGATGTCTCCTCTTCTCTTGTCATGGCGTATTCTTTCATTATCACCAGGGTGTTTTCTCTTTTCTGCCCCTGACCCTTTTTCTTTCACCTTCGGAATCTTTTTGACAGATGTTTTTAAACTCCATTTGATGCCATTGAACATCCCCATTCATATCACTTTAAAGGGAATTTATATACTATAGATCAGCAAGCCCATATTTACAGATCTTGCTGCAGATTTGATGCCCCCATTTTTCAAGGATTTTCCTTATCATACGTTTATTATGGCATGAGAAATAGAAATTTGAACATTAGACACTAGAAGAAGCAAATTATCAGATGTTTAAAGATTATTTATTCCATATTGGTAAAATATTCTCATTTAGTTCAATTAAGATTGTGTACTATACCAAGTATTTTGCAATACCTGAAAGCCAAACAAAATTCCTGTTGATCCAGCCCAAAATCTTGAATTGAATTCTTGAACTTCCTGGCAGTGCTCTACAGTTATTTGTGACATTGTTCTCAGTAGTGGTTCCCAAAACGGTTGCATGTAGTCTTTTCCTTTGAATAACCCTTAAAGTGCAACTAAGGTCTCACTTTACAAAATTAAAAATCATGCAGTTGGTTATTGCAGAAAGGGACAGGCGATGCCCCTTCTGCAATTACCCAACCTACCTGCTGATCGTACCTGTGAAATGCAAAAAAGCTGAGCTGCGCATGTACACCATCGGCTTTGGTTGCAACAGAAACATGGCACTTCCGGCTTCTTATGTGCGTGCTGGGGAGGATGGATGAGGAAGAGAAGAAAGGAAGACGAAGACGCCATTACTCCCACCAACACAAACACAAAATTTCTCCCAATGACAGCAATGATGGGACACTATTTTCCTAATGACACCAATAAAAGGGCACTGTTCCTACAAATGATAGCAAGGAATGTCCATTATTCCTTCAAACGACACAGATGTGGCATTATTATTTCTTCTTCAACTGACCACAAGCACCATTTTTTTTCCAACAGTTGCCCAGCTGTGGGGCATTATTGAGTCTCATTAACTACTGAGCTGACAACTACTCCCACCAGCCACTCCAAGCTCTGAAGGGCACTGAAATTGCTTTCTGTTCAAAAGGTTTGAGGCCTCAGGTCTACGGGAACTAATAAGACCCGAAAACCTACCATGACAGTTGTATAATCGGATGCTCTTTGGCAGATTAAATGTGGGACAATGTTTTTATTAGGTGGGAATTGGTATGAATTGCTATCATGATTTTGCAATGCTAATATTCTGATACAAATACTTTTATCTGGGTACCATCTTACTTTTTGGACAATTAATTTTGAGGGGTAGGCTAAGCATTAATGCAGGACCATCAGAGTCTGTACAAAAGTCTTATATTTCCATTTTGGGTAGTTGATGGAGGACTACTGCTTGCTAGTTTTTGCTGCCAGTAAGTGAAAATAAACCGAGAGCCCAACATTGACAAAAAGCTCTTTAGGTTGATTGACAGAAGAACATCATATAAACCTCAAGTGATAAATCACCAGATTACTGGAGCACAACCCTATAGAACCTTTCTGCTCTCCCAAGAGGAAGATGGTAGATTGAATTTGTATATGATATATGACCCAGAGAGGTGGACAGGACCTGACAGGTCCCCCCACTCCTTGTCTTTCTTTTAAAATTTCAGAAAATATTTTTGTGTCTGTCCTCGTCAGGTCACCTTCCGTTTTGAAGAAGAAAAAAATTCGAAGAAAAAGAAGAATTTTAGCTTCCCTACCCATATTAGATCACTTTACGTACTATATGCATATTCTATAGCTTAACTCTTTGAAATGTCTTTTGGTTGGTTTCAGGACTTCTACCTCTTCAACTTCTCTTAGTGGAGGGCCTTGGAGTTGGGATTTAACAATTCACATTTATTGGAAAGCATTGGCTGGCAGGATTGTGAATGCTGTGTAAAGACCCCCTTCCAGATTTCTCACATACACATGGTGAGGATTCTAGGGTTTAGAATACTCAGAATACTGTTAGATCCTGGAGCCAAGAGGCCTTGGTGGAACTTTGGGTGGCAAAAAGTCTCCATTCCTAATTCCACCCGACCTGGTATCCATACCTCATTGTTTAGTCCTACCCTGTTTCCCCTATGATAAGGCACTGTCTTATATTTTTTGAAATGTCAAAATATGCCCTAGGTCTTATTTTCAGGGGGATGTCTTATTTTTCCAAGAAGAAGACTACAGTACACATATATTGTTGAAATTCACTCATGATCACTCATGTGCCATTCATTGTCCCCTTCTGATCACTCTGTGCCATTCATTGTCCATTTCTGATCACTCATGTGCCATTCATTGTCCCCTTCTGATCACTCTGTGCCATTCATTGTCCCCTTCTAATCACTCTGTGCCATTCATTGTCCCCTTC
>NC_092862.1:6226592-6249868 GCF_032062135.1 Pyxicephalus adspersus | reverse complement strand
TGTGCCATTCATTGTCCCCTTCTGATCACTCATGTGCCATTCATTGTCCCCTTCTGTTCACTGACTCACTTTTTTACCGTACGGCCGGGTAACAGACTCCGTTAGGGCAGGGATCAGCAGCTTGCTTGTTCTTCCTGGCGCGGAGTCGTGGGCCCGTGCGCGGCGTTTGAAGTTACTTTCTGTTTCGCTCTGCACTGCAGCCAGCACCGAGGAGTCACACAGAGGCACACAGTTACCCACCGTACCACCCGCATGGGAGATTCTTTCAGGGGAAGGTATAGGGGGGTGTCTTATTTGGGGGGGGTGCTTTATTTTATTGTTTTGGGCAAAATCGGGGGGGTGCCTTATTTGATGGGGATGGCTTATCATCGGGGAATCACGGTAGTTGTTCATGGGCCTTATATAAGTGAACTGATTCATGGTTCTCATGCACTCTTTCTTTGTTTAGAGAGTCTGCTGTTTGGTGAAAAGGCTGACTGTTGGCTGGACATTAAAAAAGATATAAATTAGTGGCTCCTGACTTGAGTTCCATATTGTTGTCATGGAGAAACTAGCTATCGTCCTTGGTTCCTCAATGCCACGTAGAAGGTTTTCGGATAACTGATGTTTTAGGGATGGCACCTTCATTTTTGCAGTTCATTTGGGTTGATGTTTCACCATCTGGCCAAATCCAAAGTATAAGCAGCACTGCCTCCTTCTTACCCATGCATCAATGCATCCTTGCACCATGTACTGTTGCCAGGTAGCTAAAGACTTTTTGTCAGTAACATAGGGATTACCATAACAACCACAGCAGTTGCTATCGGACCTGAAACCAATTAAGGGTCTGTAGAGACCTGACATTAATAATACATTTAATAAAAATGTGTTTTCCTATCTTGGACCTCTTCCTTTCATTGTCAGTGTTGGTGAAGAGGTGTATCATAGACTAATTGCCTGATACCCCACTACCCCTAATGGTTCCAACATGTTGGTAAATGAGTGACCTATGAGTTTATTCCAGATGGAAATTAAATTGCAGTTCGTGTGTTCAGGAGGAGGACTCACATGTGGAAAGCTGCGGGCAGATGTAGCTGCATTAGAGCAGTGACACCTTTATCGTTTGATTGTTCCCCTTCTGTCCTAAAGCTCGTACCACTGAACAGCAATGCAAATTGGGAAGGTCAACCATTAACCACTTACACCAATGCATCATTTCCATTATGGGGAAAGTACTCTGGAGCACTCTGCTGCATGAAGGGTGGGGATAGTTAAGAAGGTGAGGTTTTTAACAGATGTTCCTTCCAAAACGGTGGCAAGGTATTTCTCGCTATGCCTTTGTAATGTGGTACAAACACTGGGGCATTGACAACAGAGATCAACCACCTGTTGGATCCGAGAAATCTATATGCCAGCTTCTCCTGCTGGTTAGAGAGTCATTCATCAATATCTTGAAGCTGTTGCAAAGACAGGCAAGACAAAGTTGTCAGAGAAGACTTTTACTGTGCATGTTTGGTAATTAACATAGCCAGCTCTGGACAAGTTATCAGTCAAACTTTCTTTACCCCTCTTGTTTCATACCCCCGATGTTGTTGTCAGGGTAAAACAGAATAAAAGATTGCACAGGTGTGTCTGGACAAAAAGGATGGCCTGGAAATGGTCTGCTGAGTTAATGGTGAGGTTATGACCTAATCTGTGCAGAATGCATGTTTGCTGATTGGGAACAATTGCAGGTGCATGGAGCAGAATCTTGATCAGGGAGCTCAAGCGTCAGCAACAAAGAGGGATCAGAAGTACCAATTCATAAGGTAGAAAAGAAGTCAGAGTCCAAGGCAAGATTGAGATCAGAAGGGTAGCAGAGGTACCAAGACAGTAGGCAAAAGTATAAGTCCAAGCACAGGCCAGGGTCAGCAGTGGGAACTAGAATTAGGTGGCAACTCAGGTCCAATATGGGGTAATCACATGTGCAGGTCAGGTCACGGGTTACAGGAGCTGATGACAGCACAACAAATTCTCTAGGCTATGGTGAGGTGCAAATAGGGCAGTTAGTACAAATTTTAGTGCCAGATGCACAAATTTAGAAACATGCGTATATATATATGTAGCAGCGACCCTCAGCACCAGTCCACAAGCTGCATTATGTGCACCCTTACATCTTTGGCCATGGCCCTGAGTACAGCGTACTTAATATCTACCAACCATCGGCTTATACTAAACATATCACTCTGCTGTCTGGAGAAGTTGTCAGTTGACTTTTTTTTTAATAACTAGGTACACTCCGCATGGGAAAAAATGTCAAACATTTAGGAAACCCCCAGAAAGCGGAATGAGAATTGAATGCGGAAGAGAAAAAGGGAGGAGATGGTGCCCCCAAAAGAACTAGGGACAGGTGAATATCCCCAGGGTTTACTTCTGCATTAAAGTCCACTGCACCCCTAAAGTTTTTATTACATTAGATCTGTATACAATTGAAAGTGCTTAGGTATATGTGTTTGATAAATGAAAACAAATACATGTTGATCTTGCTTTAGGGTTTATAATATTTTCCCTTCCCCCATTGATTCCAAAGCATTTGAACAAAATTCAAAATTTCTGTGAAATGTCTTGGTGTTGCTGAAATGGTGCCTACATGAAAACTCACAATTTTATCAATCTCTAGTGATAATCTGCGATATTTTTAGTGCAATTCTTGTGAATTTAACATATATGTCATACATTTGCACTTTTTTCTTTAACAAAATTGTTTTTGTTTCTTGGGTCTTGTACAGAAAAAATCTCATCACATTTTTTCCCTTGTAGACGGCAGAGCATGGCGGACTGTAGAAGAGCACAGCAAAGCCAGAGCCATAGAAAGGGATCAGCCACTAAACCGGCTCCCTGAATTGCTTTTCCAAATCTCATCATTCTCTCTTTGAGGAATAAGCCAAAGCTCTGGAGCATGTCTGCTCTCCCCGGTGAGCTCAGCGCATCTGATCAGATAAACACGATTGTGCAGAGAAAAATAAAAGTAAAAGGTGTCCATATTTGCAATATCTGCAGGTCTGAAAGAGTCAGGGCTGTAGGAATGGAAAGTTGAATGTATAGCATGTTATAGATAAAAATATTGGTCCAGTTAGAGGTATGGTATCATTGGGAACATGTGGACAATTTACTAGAGATTTTGCAACCCCTACCAGAATTATGGAAGATAATTCCAACCCACAATCTTTAAAATGAAAGTTTTTCCCATAAAGTGTGCCCATTTTTTAGATCTTTCTGTTGTCCGTATCTATACCAGTGTTTCTCAACCATGCTTCCTTGGAATCTTTTGGGTCCTTCAGTGGTTCCTGTGGGTTCCTTGAGCAATTTGAATAGCCTTCTTGGGTATCTGTAAGCGTGACATTCTTCCCTATGGCCAGCAATGTAAAGCATTCTTCTGACTGACCACCACACTAATATACTATTAGCTGTGGATAAATTGTCTGTGTAATTATTGTCAGGGGTTGCCAAAGACCTATAAAACATTTCAAGGATTCCCCCATGTTAAAAAAAGTTTGAGTAAGGCTTGTCTATACAGTACCTAGATGTATGTAAGCAACCGCACTCAGCTCATCCATTTTACTTCCAAGAGACCACACTGACCCAGGTGCTCAAGAGCAGAAAAGTTGCCTGGTTCCTCCATCTCTGACACATTTCATCCAGCAAGTAGGCTTAGTCGTGGATACAGGCTCAATTTTGCATGGAGAAGTGTGATACAGCAAGCAACCAATAGGGTTTAAGGACAAAATCTTGAAGCCCAGCTCAAGGACATTTATTTAATTATCCCCCTTGCCAATTTCAGAACAAAACAAAATGGCAGCCCTTAATGGAACACTTACCCTTAATCCAGACATGTCCCTTGCAGTATATATTATGCCCTACCTTCTGGGTTAAATGATACCTAGATGATTGAGGATATACTGCGAATGCAAGGGGTCCACCCCAAGGGGAGCATCACCACAATACCCTACACTCCCAGTGTAAAGGTGCCGAAAGCTCTTCCAACATCATATCAGTGGCACTTTAAGGACCAACCAGTTATGGGAGAAAACCAAGGAATAAAACCCTTTTGCTCATGTGACCAGCTGGAAGACATTTGTAAATGGTAAGTCTACGCAGAAAAACACAACTGAAACGTGTATGAGATGAACTTTTGGGGGGTTATATGCTGGTGGGGGGTTTTAGCCCAAGGTGGGCCTTACAGTGTGTTTCAAGGCATATTTTTATAGTAGGAGAGGATCAAAACCACCATCTTGTCTAACTCAGCAGATCCCTTCATTTGTTGTCTAATAGATACAACAGGAAACTAAATGATTTTGTCCCAAGTATCTAATCCAAACATGGCCCTAGCTCACCAAGTGTCCCAACGGAAAATTTTAACAAAGAAGATATATATACTTATTAGCCAAAATCTGAAAATGTAGCTAACAGTAAGAACTGTAAGATCTGGACACAAGGTCTATATAAAATGCTAAGAAGAGTTGTTTGATGTTTATTTAACTGCCCCATCACAGGCTGGTGGAGACACAAAACCTAGAAGTGTCACTTAACGGAGCAGAAACAATGAGGTCCCCAGCCCTGCTTTACTGTTCAGCCAAGTGTTGTAAATCATAGGACTGGATAGATATAATGCAATACCGTTGGCAGGTAAAACAATTCCAGTATTTGTATTTCTTCTGCATATTTAGTTGTTGGGTTAAGTTTTGTCTCACCCTGAAGATGACCTAAAATAGGTAAATCCTCTGAATAAATCCAAACACATATTGGGAATTGCATGTGTCTATGGAAACAGTTCTCAGACATTTATCAAGCTTTAGCTCTCTTAGAAAGCGCCATTGAAGAAGAAATTAAATAAATATATTTGTCATCAGATCGAGCAGCTTGTGGGCAGACGGCTAAAAAGAGACATTAATGTCAATTCTTCTTTGTGCTGTCAATTCCGTATCGCTTACTCATGACATCTCTGTGCTGCTGCGGCGATTGCTGCTCCAGCGTGGGAAATGATGCATCTTTTTTTTTAAGGGGACTAAAGATGTCAAATGAAAGGACAAAATTGTGTAGCCTCTACAGCACCTAAATAAGTAAAAATAAATCTAAAAAATTATATACATTGCCCATATAAGGTAAAATAAAACTGTGGCTTTGGCTGCAATATTTCCCTTCAAAAGGAAGTTGTCATGCACTGTACTTCTTTTCTGCCACTAGGTGTCCTAATTCCTCTGGACCGATTGACAGGCAGCATCTTCAACCCCCCTTCCTGTGAGTCCTGGTCATCATAAACCCACCCACCCCAGCCTGTGATTGGACAATAAAAGGAAAGCAGCACAGTGATGAGTTTAGCTCTTTGTCACTCTGTTTTTTTCTCCTTTTAGAACTGCTTGCCTCCTTAAGCCCCTCCAATGTTCACTCCATCGCCGATTTAGTTGTTTGAGGGAGTTCAGCTTTAATACCTAAAGAGATTCAATCACATAAGTGAAAAGTGTTGATAATTCCGATATCTGTAACGAAGAATCAGAATACTTACCTCTGCTGGCTCTGTGCCACTGTTGAGGATTGTTTTATGGTGATCCCACACTTCCGGAAGTGTCAGTTTCCTGGGTCCTTTAGGGTTCCTGGGTCCCTGGGTCCTTTAGGGTTCCCTCCTAGTGTTTATCACAACTCTGCTGTCTCCTGCAAAATATTATCTTAACATTTTATTACCATGTGATCATTGGGTGAATAAATATTCCTAGGCACCTGCTGGGGGCCAAAGGCTCAGCAGGAGTGGCCCTTGGAAAGACATTGGCAACTTTGATGGTTATAGAATGCAAGGACCAATCAGCATACCTAAAAATTAGGTTCCACTATGCACTCACAGCAGGAGGAAATTAGGATAACTTTATACATAAAAAAAATTACAAAAAGAATCCAGGACCCATCCAATAATCGGTTTGGTTGGTGGTTTGCACACCAGATGTTTGTACTGCGGCCAATTAGCATTGACTTGTGAAAACACAACCTGCCCCGCTCTGATTTACATATGTTGTGATAATGACCCCATCTGCCACTCCGCGGGTTGCTCCAGCAAAGGGGTTCCACTATTTGTACACCTAGCGATGCTGGAAGTTAATGACCCGCGGCTCCATTATGGCAGAGGAATGACAGATAAGGAATCAGCGGAGGTACACTGAGCCTTCATTGGCATTGAGGATCGTAAAAGTCTCAACCAGAAGAACATTACATTTTATGAGTTAACATTCATTAACCAGGAGTTACTATTTAAGCAGCGTGACCTCAACTTATAGTTTTCACCGCCTTCTAAATCCATGCTGGGATTTTATAGACTGCAGGCATTTAGAAAAACAAGATCAATCATTTATGATCAACTAAAAGTATATAAAGACGTGTCCGTTTGTTTGATAATTGATTTGTATTGAAAAAATGTATTAAAAAAATTGCGCGATCAAAAATTGATTTCTAATTTAAATAACAATAGAAAATTATAGAAAATCGCCATTGGATTTTTTTTAGATTTGTTTCGATTCAATATTTTTTTCTTGCTGATCCCAAATATATAAAAAATTCAGAGCTGCAGTAAGGACTTAACAGGCCCCACCCACTAAAGGGGTTCCTGCAGAAAAACACAGGGGGCGGAGACAAGACCAGTCACCCTGCACAAGAAGGGAGAGCATCAGTAACTGGTTACAGGAGAAATTATTTCACACTGGAATGTTGCACAGAAGAAATATACAAAGCTAACGAAGATGCAATAAGAATACACATGACTTTTTTTTTTTACAATATTTGCCTATCCTGGAGTTTCCTATTTAATGTAGCCTACCTCCTTGACTCCAATGCATTTGCTAAAATTAATATACTGATTTTTACAGATTTTGCATAGAAATATTACAAAAAAATACTTTCTTTAATTCCAAGGAACCGATAAAGGACAGACAGGCTTTTTAGGCAGTTAGTGAATAAATCTTCAAATTATTTTAATAATAATATGATACTTATTTTGTCAATTTTCAGAGATTTTTTAAGTGACACTATTGGGATGCTTCTCCCCAGGTGCCCCTTACTTCAGCTATTATTCGTTTAAGTGAATAAAATTACATTAGCATATATCACTGTGAATAATATATGTATATACCTATGCGATATCATATAGTCATGTTTATAGTAAAACGATTTTTCTGATGTAAGAATAAGGTAATATCATAGGTTTTTACTGACTTGTACTTTGTTGTTATCAACAGTCCTTTGATCTCAACTATCCCCTGAGGAAGCCTAGGGGCGAAACACGGGAACGGGAACTTGAGACACCACAGCCATGTGATATTGTAAACACGGAACAAGCTTCTGAATTTTTATTTTATATATAATACTGGGTTTTTTTTTGTATTTAATTTAGTAGATCCATGTTACCAATAGGTCTACACTAATCATTCATTAAAACGCTTTTTTTAGTCACTAATTGCCTATCAATTGCCTACCAAATTACCTATCACAACAGATCAAGAACCCCTCCTGAAACACACCTTATTATTCCTTTAATTCCAATTAGAAAATACCCAAGTGGCAGATTACAAATATTCTAGCTTGAAGGTCAGCTTGTTCCATGGGGGTGGTAAAATAATTGTATCATTGGCTCTGAATAAATTTAGGTAAAAAAAAAAAGACATCCAGTTCAACCCAAAAATCAATTTGTGACCCTAAAACCATGAACCAGCTGTGTAACCAGACCAAGGTTTGTTTAAGGGGGATCACCACCTTTCCCAGAGCCCCAATACCAGAATGACAGGACCCCCCACTTCATATTTGCCCAGGACCCAATTGTAAAATCTGTCCTATTATAGACTTAAAGAGAAAAATCTTTATCTGTGGTCTAATTAAAGTACACAGGTTGTAAGCCATCCCCCCTCTTCTCTACAGATCGCAGTTTGTTTCTTCTTCTTGAGTACTAATATTAGGATATTTGTAGGTAACGATAGCAGGTACAGTAGGTAATGTAGGTAGGTATGTACAGTATATTTGTGTCTTCAATCAGAAAAGAATGAAGCACATATCAAATGAATAAAAGTTGGGGTGGACAGAAGCAGCAGTTGCCATCATGGTATTGGTCCACCATGGTGGTTGCTGCTTGTGTTCCACCTCCAGCTACCAAGCTACTTATCATTTTTGTGGGTGCAAGATTGACAAAGCGTCCTTATTGGTCCTTGCTCATGCCCCTGGTCACTTGAAAAAAAAGGGCAACATAATGATTTTGAGGTTAGCACTCTGGCCTTTGCAGAGTTTGGTCCCAGGTTCGAATCTCAGCCAGGACATTATCTGGAAGGAGTTTGTAGTCCCTGTGTTTGTGTGGGTTTCCTTTGGATATTCCAGTTGCCTTCCACATTCCAAAAATGATTGGCTTCCCCCCTATATTGACCTTCGACAGCGTTAATAACATATAACTATGGTGGGGACATTAGATTGTGAGCCCCTTTGAGGGACAGCTAGGGACATGACTATAGACTTTGTACAGCACTGCGTAATATGTCGGCTCTATCTAAATACTGTGTAATAATAAGAAGAAGAATCACAACAAAGAGAAAATCGGTCTCTTTCATTGGAATAATATGAAGCAGATATGTACATCAGAGCCGGAGTCTTAGTGGCTGGATTAGGTTGGTATGGCATTGGATTTGGCTTGTTTATGTTATGGTTTATTGTGGTTAATATTCATCATCAATATCAAACGAACCAAATATGAAGGCCGTGGCCAACTGAATTCCAGAATTGGTGTGTGGAGCATTTACCTTACACTTTTGGTTTGTTAGCTATTAATGATCGTGCTGGCTATAATCCTATAAAAGTGTTGAGTTATTTAGGGATTAGTGTAGCAGTTTTGTTGAATATGTACAATCACAAGTATATGATTGTCTGAAGGTTAGAAGAAGAATGAAAGCAGGTTAATAAAAAGCAAATATTAGACGGCAACACTTATTTACTTTGTAACTCAGCATTATGGCGCATAAGGATTAAAATATACAGGACATTAACTGGAGGGGAAAATCACTACAAAATGGGAAAACAATCTTTTAACTCTAAAATCTCCTTTTACAATGAAGGGAAGGGATGCAAAGTTAAACGTTTGCTTGAATTTGGAAAGTTTGTTGGGGTTTATATGATCACAGCTTTTTATTTGTTGTCTGTGATCACCCAAAATCAGTGGCTAAGCAAGATTATTGTTACCATTCTTTCTGTGTGTCCCTCTGCTTGCCTACAGCGTGCCTTTCAGCCATTGCTCAGGGAAATGTGCAACAGAGAAGATCAAAGAGATCAAGTAATTAGTGTGTAAAATTAGTGTATTTCTCTGGCAGCTTTCAGCATCCCCAACCTCCCTTTAGCCATGTGCACTGTGTTGATCTCTGCATCCCCTACACATTGTACTCAGATGGAGAGGATTAAAAAGCATGTTCAGCAGCCAATGAGCTGATTAGTTCCTGGTCATGATCCTGTCCTTTTATTGGCTGCCAGTCCTACTTAAGCTTCTCTAGTACTGGGTGCAGGTTGCTCAATCCTTGGTGTGCTACCTGCTACTTTACCCAATGTGACTCTTTAATTGTCTTCTCAGACATTGACCCCAGCTTGATTCTGACTCTCTTGACTGTTTTCTGCCTGATCCCGGAATAGAGTCTGCTGCCCTGACTTTGGATTGTCCTGACCCTGATTATGGTCTGCCACCTTACCTTGACTTTGGATCATCTAGGCCTTGATTTCTGCCTTTCCACTTTCTACTGAGACCCAGCTTGTCCTATACTTGCTAGCCAGCTGTCACTACACCAAAGTTATCTGATCCTGCTCATCCCTGGTTGGATAGCCTGGGTGCTGCATCCTGGTGTCTTCCCTGTATCACAGTAGCCCAGTAACCACTAGGGTTACTGACCTATTATTCCTTAAGGGGAGCTCTAGTGAGGGCCAGGTGTAGTAACGTGCACAAAGCTTTAACATTTAAACCCTTGGTTATAAAAGAAGAATGGGGATAGATAGATAGATAGATAGATAGATAGATAGATAGATAGATAGATAGATAGATAGATAGATAGATGGGATAGTCACACACAATAGATATACACTGTACAAATCAAATAAACAACTCTCATTTTCCACGTGTGTAAACTCCAAAGTATTTCCTATACAATAACATTTGAACTCTATAGCCATTTAAGGGTGGGGTGAAATAAGTTATTGCAAAATAATCCTAAAATGAATGACAATTTAAAAAAAAAATTTTAAGAGACCAGTAACAGACCGATCCACCCAATACAAGGCTTTGACCATCTAGTACTATTCTATATGCGATAACAAGCACCTCTTACCTTTCAAAAGTGTCCACTTTTGCTCACAAAGAGTTTTCTAAAGTAAAACACAGCAGAGGATGTCTACTTTCAGGCTTTCTCTGTTTTAACGGTACTTAGTACAGTGCCATCTAAAGGCGGGAAGTGGGAGGTGCAGGGGGGAGGAGACCCCTGCTCAGAATAAATCAGTACTGTTTACAAATTTCAGCTTGAGGTGATGAGTTCTGTAGACTTTTAAGATAGGACAGGCCTGAAAAACAAGTATTAAAGCAGTGGTTGACAACCTTTTAGGACCCATGGACCACTAAACTTACCAGCTCTGGACCGCGCATGTGCTGAGAGTCGGGTGTCACTCAAAGGGGAAGAAACTTCCCCCATAGTGACGTAATGATGCCAGAACTCACCCACTCTCCCATCTCAGGCCCAGTCCAGAGCCACAACCCGCCCACTTCTCTGGGCCTGGGATCCATACAATGGTCATGGTCCGCAGCTCTAGCCGGTTAGCCCTCCCAGTGGGGTCCTTCTCCTGGTCCTGCTCGGGGGTGCACCAGCCAGAGCTGCAGACACTCAAAGTTTTCCCACGGACCACCAGTTGGCGACCGCTGTAATAAAGTGTATCATCCAAAATATATATATATAAATAATAAAAATTTTATTTATTTGCCCTTACCATATAGAAATTATAAAAAACAGAAATCAAGCAGAGAATTTTGTGCTATCATTTGCAGCTTTATTCGATGCCTTTTCCCTTCAATATCCGTGATGCATGTAGCTGTCTGTCAGACCCTAGGATGAAATGCTGCACAACGAGAACAGCAGATCGATAAAGCATGCAAAAAAATGTCAGCTTTATCTCTCGCTGCCTTTTAATTATATGACCAGATGCACTATGGCTTTTTATCTGTACTATCAGAAAAATAAATTGGAAAAAGAAAATCCTAGATGTGACCCAGTGAAATCAATGAAAATGTAAATGGTGGCTTGTATCAGTCTGTAAAATCATTTTCCAGAGCCTGCAATATTCAATGAATCTGTACTTACAGTATCCTACAATGCTGAAATCTTGTGCTAAGAACCAAGATGGGCTATTGACACAATTCACATGTAGATTTTTCCTGTATATGCTCTCAGCAGATACAGCACCATCTTAAAATGAGATGATGAAAATCAGAAATGTTCAGCATCCCTTAATGGGGAGGTTGCACAAAATGTGAATTCTTTTTCAATTTGCATCCAGGATTCCCACAAATGTTTTCCTCTATGAAACATATCAATCTTACATCTCCACCTCCATATCTCATACTATCACTGAATGTGTGCATACCTGGCAAAGACCAGACGAATCAATTAAGGGGATTCGTAAGAAACTCACCTTTGTCCTTCCAATCCCACGCCGCCATCCCACAGTGATCCTGGGTCATCGGCCTTAGCTCGTGTCTGCAATACATGACGCGGGTTAATATGTTCTTGTATTCATTATTACTTTGGGGGGAACATGCTGGGTGATATGAACCCTCAAGACCCTGTAGTACTCAAGCTACTTCTAGGTTCTACCCCAGGCCTGACTTCTTGATCGTTTTAACTAGAAACCAAATAACGCTCTTCCAGGCTACCTTGACTATGATAGCTTTATGTTCCTCTAGCTGCTGTAGGTGCATTTGCTGACTACTACCTGTTGCTGGCTTAATTTTCGACTAAGCTTACGTTGCAAGTTGCCTGGGACAACCCTTGACTGACTACTTAACCATGACCTTTCTTAAATGTATGGATTTACAGTTTGGCTGCTGATACCCATGTTTGGGACTGCCATGAGAAATTTCTGGGTTACGTACCAGGTAAACTTGCTGGGTCCCTCTCCCCCATATCTAAAAGTTCTAGCATTGCAAAAAGTCAGTCTTGGGGCTTGATACAGAAGTACTCCTTGCTCTCCAATAGCACCCTGGCCCATATTTGATCTTTTGCTCAGTTTTAGTGATTGGCCTTGGCAACTGGTGAAGGACTTCCTAATTTCTGTCCTTCTTCTTGCCTAACTTGCCCCTCTTGTCTTCAGCCCTGTCTAGCCTTAGTGGGTTTTTGGCCACTTTCTGTTAGTCACTGCAGCCTCAGATTCCATCCTTAATACCTAGAAGGCAATCATGTGCTGGTATGGTGTGACCAGCCTCCTGAAGCTGGGCAGGGGCTCAGCCATAGGTAAAGCCTATGGATCTGGATTGGGATTGATGTCCACACAAGAACTGGCATTTGACCAGGAATTCCACTTTCCAGAATTTACCACTGGTAGCAAAGCAGAATGGGAGAGTTTGGTGTATTTTTTGAGCATTCGGGTATTGACACTTTCTGCAGATTCTCTCACTTAAGAGAAGGAACCTCGGCTTTTTTTGAAGCAGATTAGAGTTTTTATAGAAGACTAATGAGGTCAACCCAACACCAAGGGACTAAGTTAATATAATTTTAAAATACTTTTATGTTCAGTTATGTCTTTCACCTGCTAAGAGTAAGTAATTTATTAAGGTGTAGTGAACCCACAGCGAGTAAGTGGATGTTCTCTTTTTGTAGAAGGTTCACTTTATATCCACAGGGCAGAAGCAGTTAAAGACCTACAAACTAAGTCTTCAAAAAAAGTCAATAGTTGACTGGAAAGGATTTTGTTCCCCAGGGTCACATTAAACCTTTACTAATCAATACATTCCCGGCTTTACATAATGGGAAGGTTTGATCCGGGCCTTGTTCTAACCACAGCAGAATAATTATTTGCTCCATTTATTTATCATTGTTTATATCTCATGTATGGCTGAATGTTGCTCTTTGGTCCTAATGAATTCCTACCCCAGTGCCGGATGGATCTGTGCACTTCTCATGCTTTGAGGATTCCATGCGGTGTATTGATTTTCATTTGTGTAAGCTTCCCTCTGCTGAGGGTTTCTACTGTCACATCAGTAATATGCAGAACTCCGCTCCGAGCAAATCAACCTAGAATATTGCTTCCTCTAGCATTCTCTGCGCCTGACTCATACATCAAGCTTGCCAATGCTATCAGTAAATGTATGTGAACATGTGGCAGAAAGGTTTCCAAAATACATCCCTCTTCTGATGGAGATGTTTGCTAGATTTGTTTGCTAGTTTTGGATACAGTGAGGGAAGTTGCAACTCCTGTTGGGTTTTTATTGGTATCTAGAGATCCATTAGAGAAATTTACTCCTTTCTGTCTAGCTGACATCACAAGATAGGAAGTGAGGGACAATCTGCAGCAAGGACACAAATAGAAATAAACATCTGACAGGGGTACACCCAATATGTTAAACAACTGCATGTAAAACACCTGGTAGTTCCAGGTATGGAAGAGAATGTGGCTCACTCCAATGATGGCCGCTTTTGGTTTGGCCACACTCTGGCCAAGCGTTGAGAATTTTTTGCTGATTATTGTGTATCAACAGGGTGTTAAAGAAATTTGGCATCCTTGGGCACACAGTAGCATTGCACCAAACAATGGAAGTGGCCTAAAGGGGCATTGATAAGTAGACCCCAAGCCTGTTTGTTGTATACTCTGCATGCATATGTCACAGTGTTCTCCCCAGCCCCTTTTAGCTGGGGGGACCACCCAGGACTTTTCAGTAACCACCTGCATTGTGGGAGGACTAAAGCCCCTTCTATTATTGTCAGTGTTTCCCTTTATATTGTTAAGTTTCTGGAAAAAGGATACCCCTTACTTTGGTATCAGTTGGTGTAAGAATCCATCCAAAGTCTTTTATCTGCGGCTAGTAGTAGAATGCCTCCAGTGAAAAGTGATTACCCCTTGGATTGGTGGCCAAAGGGATTAAGAATGCTTAATAGTTACTTACCTAGGAGATGAGGAAAGCTCCCAGTTTCGACATACCAGCTCCATGCCCCGGGTTTACCAAATGGTACCAGTGAGGAGACCCACGGCACAATCTTCAGAGGCCCAGACACCTCTATATCTTTGCAACTCATGACAAAATCCAGGAAAGTATGTTTTTTCTAAGATGGTGCAGACACAATATCTCACAATCCTTCCATGGTTCAAACTTCTAAGATCAGTCAAGTAAGTACCTATTGTACATTCTCATAGGGCAATACTAGAATGTCTTGATCATATCTGCATATCCACGTAAATCCTATGATCATCTGCTTGCCAATTGGTTTTAACGAGTTAATAAACCCAAATAAGTGGCTACTAAATGTTTTTTTGCCCTAACACCACCACCCCAACTCCTCTCTGCACCTCTATCAGAGTCTATAACAGCCAAATATCCCATTGCACAGGAGGACTCTAAGATGCTTGCTAGACACAGCCAGGAACAACAATATTTTGTAAATGAGATCATGGAAATCCATACTAAATACATCATCCACAATACATGGCATCCAAAACACCCAGTTTGGAAAACTGATATTCTACCTTATAAGATTATTAACTACAATCCCCCACCAACCTTCTGGGAGATTCAGAAATCAGCCAATGTTGATTAGAGAGATAATGAGCTCGAGTAATGAAATTCATATTATACTCCGCGACCTTTGCTCGCGGCTGGCCTTTCGGATATAATAAGATAAGCGAATGCGGACTTCCAATTATAGATCAAACAAAGCTTTTGTTCATTCACCAATCTGCCACTTAGGCCAAACGCTGCATCCAAGTCTTAATAATGCCACCAATATGACTATTCTATGTTTTGTGCATACTGTACATACTGTTCTGCTGAAATGGGTTATAAAGGGGAATTGTAATAATATTTGCCATGGGTTTAAATCTATACATGGAGAATCGCCATCAGAAATTTGTGAGCCCTATACTAGGTAACCGACCTGGACTCCCTCCATCATGTCTAAAAGTCCAGCATTGCAAAACTCAAGTTTTTTTGACCAGGGCCGGGTACAGAAACACGCCTTATGGAGGTCCTATGTTCAGGTGAACTGCTACTCTTATTTCCAAGTCTGTTCAGCTTTTCTTGTCATCAAGGCACTGCCACCAGACTGTGCATCCAAGTGACTTTGCTATTCTCCTCTTCAATTAAAGTGGAAGTAAAAAATATCACTCACCTTTGACCATGGCAGAGACGTTGATCCCTCCTGAGGTTTCCTTGATCATGTCCTGCATCATCTTGGTATCCTCCTTTGTCCTAGTGCAGAGGAAGCCCAGGCACCGCCATCTTTTTTACCTTCCTACATCTTCTGCCTACGTTACTCGATCTTGTACTGCACAGAAGCGAGATTGGGCGACATAAAGAAAAACAAGAGTACCAATCTCACTGTGCATGCTTGAGATCAACATTTCTTCCACCATTGAAGAAAAAGCTCCTCCTGCACATGCCTGATATCTCCTGGTTTATTCAAAGAGCAGCCAGAAGCCTCCTGGGATTCATTTCTTTTTTATCATTGCAGCGATAATGACAGAATTGGAGGGGTTTTAAACCCCCTTTTCCTCAAAAAAAAAAGAAGATAAATTTTACATTATAAAAATGGGTTGTCTATCTGGAGAAAATAGACTATCATTCGAGAAGCTGGAATAATCCAACAAACATGGAAAGGCATCTGCTTCAGTATTGAAAACATTTGCCAACTAAGAGTAAATGACCTTTAACCTCCCTGACAGTATTCTCGAGTGTAGTTCGGGGTGAATTTTCCATAGCAAAAGCGGTAACCCCGAGCCACTAATTGCCAGGGAGATTAAAAGTCCCACCTGGTTCCCACGTTCCAGCAGCGTCCTCCAGCGATGCCCGCGGTGTCCTTAAGCCATGCTCAGCATCTTCTTCCCCTGGCGATGCTGGCCGGGCATCTGCCTCCCCCGCTTATGTAAGTTGGGGGTGCAAGGCCAAGGGAAGCAGATGCCGGCTAGACATCTGCTTTCAAATGCATGCCTGGGAGGCGGGACCGTGCGGCTGGGAAGCGGGACCGTGCAGCTGGGAAACAGGACCAGGCGGGAAATTTAAAATACTAAGTATTTTTATATGTACCACTTTTACATTTAAAAATTCCTAGTATTCATACCTCCAGGGAGGTTAATATATCCATTCTAGGTTTGCTGGTTTACCCAGGTTCTTCCATGATCATCTCCCTTCTCGACAAACAATTTCAAAAGTTGGCCTTTTAAATCTTCTTTCATAAGGGTTATGGTGGTCTATATACATCTTAAAGTGGCCCCCTCTGGATTATCACACCTTGTATGTCACCAGTATCTTAGTGTTACAAGGCTAAGGTACTATCCTGAAAATGACACACGTAAAGCTTATCTCATACAAGAAATATCAGCATGATGCAGATAGTAATAGACAGGCGACTAGAAGATGTTCTCCGAGCGCAGCTACATTGTATCTTCATCAGAATAATGCCTGTAATATGCTGTGATTGATATGGGTGAGTCATCCGTCCTGGGAGACATATGGGCTATAACTGTGATAAATAATAGAGAACTTGCAATCCTACTCAAGTCATACAGGTGAAGTCATCTATTTATTTCTTCACCGGCTTCTGAAATAAAGGCATTTAGAATCCCATCTACAAGCACAGATCAAAAGGCTGCATTCCCACCGGTGGGCGCAAACACACATTAAAAGCAAACTGGCAAAAAAGAGCAAAAATAAGAAAGGGCCAAGTACCTGCAGAGAGGGAAATTGCTAACGAGCTGTATCCAACTAACCAGGAAGAATGATTTATTATGGGAAAAAGAACACTGATGACGGTGGAACTGGAGGAAGTTTAATTCAGGTACAGGGAATGATTCGGCTTCCTTGGTAAAGGTCAGATAAGTACATTCGGTATGTTTAAAGATGGAGAATGAAATGCAAGGAAAAGGGTGGCAGTAAGAAGGGAGCCAAGCCCTAAAGAAGACGACATTTCTTCAGTGAAAACAAGTTTGCTCTTTGTGTCATTCCTTAAAAAAAGTGCACCACCTTCCTCCAGGCAGAACCACCAAAGCACCATTTATTCATAGCGTATTTATGAAGAGTGATGTCTGAGGACCAGTTGGTGAAGATCAAGGACAACATGTGTCTTCTGTCTGATCAAAAGCACCTGCACCAAAATTATTTTCACTAGGAAAACTTCTAGGTGAATCCTTGCTGCCCTACCAGCCCTAGCCGAGAGGCCTCCATGCTTTAAATTCTGTCAATTCATCAGATTTGTTTATTAAAAGTTTGTTGTCTTGTAACGCTGCTCAGGGAAAAGCAATTAGCAAATGAGATTTATTAGTCAGAAAACTGTCTTCGTATGACAGGACAGCCATCAATCTCTATGAGAAACTCATCTATTCTGTCTAAAAATTCCACTCCCATCTGGCCCAGGGGCGTCCAGGCAAGACCGTGTCGTGTCTGAATAGTGATTCATAGGATCTGTGTTTGATCACCTAATCTAAAATCTAGAAAAGTTTGTTAAAGCATCAACAATTCTTGTTTTTAAGTTAGATTTTCTCTTTTTTTCATACTTCCTTTTCTGTGTTATTTATGGGCTTGCTTCAGCATTGGCTGCCCATCAAAGCAATAGATGGGCTTCTGGATGGTGACAAAGGTGGAAAAGGCTTGGACAACTTTTTTGGCCCAGCCCTTGTAGGCCTCTTCATGTGTTAGGTTGTTTGGCCTACCCTGAAAGTCAGGTGAGGGGAGAGCATTTGGCCTTTTGGTCTGGTTCACCTCAACATGGTGAAGTCTCTGACCAAAGCTACGAACTAATACTTGGATGGACCTGAATCCAGAAGGTCTTATGTAGAATGGGTTCTTTGGTTTCAGACCAGGTCAGTTTCCTGTGCTCCAGGACTTCAGGGCCATTTGGGAGATTGGACCAAAGTTAAATTGCCCATGTATGTTCACTTTTTGTACATCGGATATTATGTTTTTGAGTGTAAGCATGGACTTGAAAAAAGATAATAAAATAGAAACAAGGAGTGCCTGAACAAGGACCTTCATAGCAGGATCACCAGGTATTTCTTTAATGAAAGCTTTAGATTTAAAAAGATTCCTAATAGTTTATGATGATACATAATCATTTAGGTTGTTGGGTATAGATCTACTTTATTCTTCATCAACAAATGTTCCTCTTAGGGACCTGAATCCTTGCCAGCTATCCCTCTATCAGGTCCAACCCACAAGTCTGTATACAAATGTTCTAGCCATTTTTAGCTAACAAAGGTAAGAGTGGGCATTCTCTGTGCCCCTTTCTGATTTTTTTAATATTGGGGATTCTTGGCTGAGCACCGCCAACTGGGGAACCACTAGTACAAACCACCAACTCTCACAATACAGAAGACAGATGATGGAGGCTAGCTAAGGAATTAAGTAAAGTCTGACACCAAAGTTACATCATCTCAGAAAGAAGCACCAAAGAGGCTCCTCTCTAATAAAATAAAATTAATGTCTTTATAAAGATGTTTTACATTTTAAAAAGTTTAAAATGAAGCAAAGATATACATTAAAAATAAATTATTGGGAGCTGGCTGTAATAGTACCTTATGGTCTTCCATCATCCCTTGCTCAGCAGTTAGAAAATCACACCAGTCTGCATATTCAAAGGACAATATTACATCTTGCCCTCCAGACTTCCCTTAAGTCTTGCACAGTTGTACCGACTCCTCCCCTGGACTGATATTGCTTCCTCTGATTTCACTGCATACTGCAAGCTTCTCACAATGCGCCTGATTTATTAAAGCTCTCCAAAGCTTGAGAGGATGTAATTTCATCAGTAAAGCCAGGTAATCCAGCAAACCTGGAATGGATCTGGTCCAGGATTGAAAACATTTGCTAACAAATATCAAATGGCTTTTAGGAAATCCATTCCAGGCTTGCTGGATCATCCAGCTTCACTGATGAAAGTATATCCTCCCCAGCCTTGGAGAGCTTTAATAAATCAGCCCCAATGTTTATTAGAAGCCCCATCATGTCAGATGTAGCCCTTCTCATGTATTGGATGGAGGATGTCTATTAGCATGTGGGCATTACCTATGCATGCATATACAGCCCGCCAGGGAACACCTAAAACACCAGACTGGCATCCACTATCACTTCATTTTGATATTTGCATTACTCCTTACAAGAGCCATTTCACTTTTTGAATGAGGGCCCAGGGCTCTTGTTAGCCAACCCCTCACAGCAACCATGATCGACCTGCATTGCATAGAGAATGATGACGTGACTATGTCTAAAATAAGGATTAATGATTTATTTAAATCTTTAATTAGCATGTTGATGAGAGGAGGGACCAGAGAAGGTAAAATATAAGCAGATTAAACTTTAGCTTTAAATACCACCTGGACTATACACCACCCATACAGGGTGCTAAATAGTAAAATTTGTAAACTATAAACATGCCGTGTGCTGTGCACGTGTCCTCCTCCATTCAGGGAATTTCTTGGAGAATTTATGTGCCGCATTACAGATGTGACAGCCGCTGATGTTTTTTTCATTTGAGTAATTGTCCCATTAAGAACATGACATGCAACATCCATAAACGCGTGGGTGACGCAGCGGGGCCGAATAAACTGCAGCGGCATTTCATAGGAACGACAGGCTGTGTTTACTACACAGCAATCACGTGAGTCCAACTTCCACAGGTACAGACTGTGTGCACCACATTGCAAGAAATACAGGGAGTGATCCAACAACATTATAAATATAAAGTAAGATGAATTCCAGAATCACTACTGCCAGAGGCATGGCAATTTTTAATTTTAGGAGGGCAAATAGATTTTAAATGAGGGTTTAAAGCCCAAATTCTCATTTGCAGGAAAGCAAATAATGTGCAATAAATGTGTGCAGCAACTAACAAATAGCCCTTGGTGGGGCAATCTCAGATCCAGGCCCACGGGTGTAGGGTTATATGTATTTTCAATTATATGCAACAAAAATCTAAATTTCTGGTAACTCAAGTAATACATTTCTGTGCTAATTAGCTGTATCGAGTGTGGGGGAAATTTGCATTTAATTAGTGTACAGAAGATATCACCATTCACCACTACAATGTTGAGGTAGGATAAGGATTGCACATGTGGAACTAAGATTTTTTTAGTTTCCAAATCTTTGGACCAAATAGTAAAAATGTAAAACACGTGCACATCTACAGGGTCTCACTGGGCCTCCATTAACTTACTATTACTACCTCTCTAACTTGGTAAGGGCATTTCTTTTTTCTTTCTATGGTTTCCCAGGGAAGAACTTCCCTCCCAAACACAAAGGCCACCAAGTCGGCTGATTACACTCCTCTGACCATAGTTGCTTCTTCATTGGTCTTGATGACTTTCTACCTTAACCTCTTGGTGGTAGCATAACTAAAGGTGCCATATTTTCCTTATGAAAAGGTTGGTTATATGTACCCTTCATATCCACCGACCACACTGGGAACACCAAGGACACCCCCTGCCACTATCCAGATCTTGAAGCCACTAGTCCACGTATGCTGACGCACACTTTCTTGACTTGGGAAATCCCCCAATGACAATGAGGACATACAACATAGAGAATAGAGGTTAACGGAGGCCAACTAAATCCCGATTAGGCAGTAGGAACTGGCTGGTGAAGGATCACTGGGATACAATTTAGAACCTTAAAGATTTCTCACAATACAGTGGTCAGTGGGAAGGGTTCATAGGGGGAACAAGTTCTTTCTTAAAAAAGACATTTGTAACTACTATCAGTTTACAGTAAAAAAATGTGTTTCTATGGACAATTTGCAACCACATGTCTCCATTTGGAGTGACCATATTTGATCATTACATATGCAGGCTCTGCTTCCTTTTTGCAATGATAAGCTACCAGACAGGACAGTTTGACTGAAGCCAACACACCAGCCATTCGTAAATAGGTTTCTTCCAAAGGTTGCTCAAAGTGTGGTTGATTGACCTCCAATCCGATAAGGTCTAAGTACTTCTAGGGCCAACGCCAATTGGTAGAGCCAGCTATCAGCCATTCTCAACCTGAGTACCATGGAACCCCAGGGTTCCTCCAGAGGATGCTAGGGGTTCCTGTGGCCGATTGACTTCATATTTGAGGATACCTGCATAGTTTTGGGGCCAAAAACACTTGATAGAGCCAACTGCATGACTCTAACACCTTATTTTGAGGGTTCCTCAGGGGTAAAAAGGTTGAAAACAGCTATAACAACCCCTGTGCATTGGGTTTAATAACATCTAATATTATCCACAAATGTCCAGCTAGCCAGAGACCATGGGATTTTTGTTATCCACTCTTTAATCATGGCCAAATGTTCAATTGTCTATAAATAATAATTTAATGTAATATTAAATTGACCAGTCCATTTCAAATGGAAATATGTTACTTTTGCATATTAGAATTTCAGATCGACTTTCAAATAGGTTATTATCAGTCGCTCCAAGACCTCAGAAATTGAGACTTTTGGCTTCGGTGAGCCAGTTGTGGTGCCGGAGCCGCTACTGATGACGTCAACACCCCAATCTGCAATTACATTGTGCTATAAAAAGTAAGAATATCATGCATCGTAATAAGATTTAAGGAAGACATTTCCAGCACATAATAAATTAAAAAGCTACAAAAATATAATTAAATGTAAATTAGCATTTGCATGTGCAAAAGTTACAATCAATAAAAACTGTAAAAGGCACTGCAGGCTGTGACTGTGCCGAGTTCCTTCCCGTGTAAAGGCCAGATGAATCTATCAAAGGAGCTCATGACCGGGAACGTGAGGCCAAATAATTTTTGATTTGGGGTGGCAGGTTATCTAAATAAATGTGAATCACCATAACAGCCAGGCTACTAATATGTTCAGGAGAGTTGAGAAATGGCAGCAGCCTTCCCTTAAAGTGAACCTGTGCTTAGTTTATTGTCTCCCAGCAGAAAAACAGTCGGAGTCAGAGAAACAGACTGAAGGTGGAAAGGATTAGTCTTTTGGGTATCGATGAGAGTGTCATTCTTTCCCCTTCTGTCCAGGTGACAGCACTGTTGCTTGGTGATCAGCCATACTTAACTAATACAAGATGGTGGGGAAATAACCCTCAGAAATGTTTAAGTAAATGGCCCAAAAACTGTGGCCTGAAGGCCAGATATGGCTCTTTGCATATAGCTAACGGGGCCTCGGAGCAACATTTCTCACCATAATAAATACCATGGGTAACTGCTCCTCTCATTAAAACCAACAACGAGGAATTATGCCTCCTACTAATTCCAATATTGTGGCATAATTTTTCTTACTGGTATCAAAAATTGGAACTAATCACCCCACTCACACCAGTGATTTGAGATTATTCCTCCCACTGACCGTACAGAAAAGGCTCTATATCTTCCACTGATACCAATGATGAGACATTATTTTCCAGCTAATACAAATGGTGGGCACTATTTCTCCCACTGATACCAATGGTGGGGCACTCTTCCTTCCACTGATACCAATGGTGGGGCACTATTTCTCCCACTGATACCAATGGTAATGGTGGGGCACTCTTCCTTCCACTGATACCAATGGTGGGGCACTATTTCTCCCACTGATACCAATGGTGGGGCACTCTTCCTTCCACTGATACTAATGATGGGACACTATTTCTCCCACTGAAACCAATGGTGGGGCAATATTCCTTCCACTGATACCAATGATGAGGCAATATTTCCCTCACTGATACCAATGATAGGGGAATAATTTGCCCCAGTAATACCAATGGTAGGGCACTATTCCTTTCACAGATACCAATGATGGGGCAATTATTCCTCCTACTGATACCAATGATGGGACAGGATTACTCCAACTGATGCCAATGATGGGGGACTATTTCTCCCACTGATACCAATGATTGGACCCTATTTATCCCACTGATAGCAATGATGGGGCAACATTTTTTCCCACTAATACCAATGATGGGGCACTATTTCTCCCACTGATACCACTAATGGGGCACTATTTCTCCCACTGATACCAATGGTGGGCCACTATTCCTTCCACGGATATCAATGATGGGGCATTATTCCTCCTACTGATACCAATGATGGG
>NC_092862.1:6181264-6226254 GCF_032062135.1 Pyxicephalus adspersus | reverse complement strand
CCCCTAAATTCTTAAGAACAGAATACTCTGTTATACAAGTTTTTAGGACCCTTGTTTAAAGGAATTACATGGAGCTTGTAGGCCTTTTTCACTTCTATAGAAATATGTTTATAAACCTAATCCATAAATCTCAGCAGAGGATTCCTTTAGGGAGAAACTTTTAGTGGGAGCAAACACAGCAAATTCAGTTTGAGGGTTCACCTCCATGCAGATGTGTGTAGACCTAAATTGCAGGAAATTACCAGCATTGAGATGTAGAAAAATATGCAAGTATAAGATTTGTATCTGCAGCCAATCTCTGGCACAATGTGTTGGGATGACATGGCTCCAGTGCTACTTACTAGGCTGCCCCTAAGTAGGGTCTTAAGTTAGGGATTTGTTTTGTATATTGTAGTCATTCTTGTGTTTTTTTATAAACAATCACCTAACTGCCCTGATGAAGAAGGAAGACTGAGATTGCTGAAACGTGTTAGTTGTATTTAATATATGAATTATTAAACTTTTCTTGGACTCATTCTGGTCTTTATGTGATATCTTTGCTTATTGGTTCCTAATTCGAGGTAACCCCCCTCATCTAAAGGTGGTCATACACTGGTAATGGGCAGATAAAGGATCAATATCACCCCAATCGATTGTCTCTTTGGCACAAGCACTGTGCATCTAGGGACCAGCACAAATGAATGCTATGCCATTTTGCTCCTGCAACAGACAAGCTTACCTGGCAGGTATACCAGTGCTGAGTGCTCCTAAGAAAAAGCATCCAATGGAAGACCTCCTTATGAGTTACTATAATAATCCAAGATGGTGAAGCAGAGTTGGTTTTGCTGTGGTGTGGTGCTCTGTAAATTAGATTGCAATACATATCATATTTGTTCCAAGTGATTTTCTTTGGGCTTATCAATAAAAGTGGCTCCAAATCATCCACACTCTAGATACACTGTGCTGTACCCTGATTATGTTTTATGGTTTCACCCCCTGGAACGTGACAGGGCATTATCCAAGGTGTGGAATCCGAAGTGATTCCTGGTCTTCAACAGACTACCCCACAAGGTTAATGGGCCGGTAAACCTAGTGGCCACTGGGCTACTTTGCAGCAGAGATGTCACCAGGTTATGACCCCCAGGTTCCCCTAAAATTGGAGAGCTTCAGTGTATCGAGCCAGTTAACATGTACAGGGCAAGTAGAAGGCATAGCTTCCGACAAGTTGAGGTCAAGACAGACAACTGGCGGCAGACAGGAGGTCTAGCAAGGGCAGCAGGTTGGCAAGAATTGAGGTCAAAATGATCCGAAGTCAGGGCAGGCAGCATATGAGAATTAAAGTCAAGACAGTCCAAGGTCAGGGCAGTCGTCAGGGAATAATCATGGTCAGAAAAGACCGAGGTCAGGGCAGATGGAAAATAGTAAGTAGGGTTGGGGTCAAGCCGAGGTCAGTATCTGCAAAGTCTATGGGACATAAAATCACTGGGCAGAGTAGCGGGTAACATGTTCCCAGATCCAGCAAACTGCCCTAGAAATGGAGATGCATAAAAAGCCCTTGCGGGTACAAGGTGAGCTCATGTGTGTGCATCGGCAAGTATGCAAATGTTCATCTGCATTCCTAGCTGCGCATGTCTCGTAGCGTGCACATACGCACAGGGCTGCGAGTGCATATAAAGCCTTGTAGGATGATGCTAGCTGCACATTTTGAGGGTCGCACTCTGGGCAAGCAGAATGGTAACAATATGGTATGCTGGTGCTTCCATGACCTGAAGCTGATATCGTACGACGCTCACATAGGAAGCATCATCCATGTAGGATGTGTGATATTAATAATACAATTTGCATACCATGACCTCATAAGTAAAACATTGTTACTAATAATTTATTCAGCCATCGTCTCTCGGTTGCTGATCATCATGCGCCTCTTCGCCAACCTCCAACGGTCCAAACAGAACCACACCTGACAAAGAGCAGATTAGCGGCAAGGTGCCGACTTTCCATTGGCTGACACCCTCCCGTAAGCCTGAATTATTGATAGACCAGGGGGTTAAATTATTCAAATGAGCAGCGAAGGTTTGAAGCTTTCTTACGGTGAATACAAATCTCTCCCCTCCCACAATCCTCTGCAGGCTTCCAGATTTTTGGCTATTTTTAGCAAGTCTTAAATTAAGACGCCCTCTCTGAATTTTTGTCATAATACTAAATTACTGCTCGGTCAGCGCTGCCTCCTTTATCTGCTTATAAACATCATCACTGAAACCTCAGATGAGCTTCAACTTGGTAAAGTTTATCCAAACCCAAAATATGGTCATATAGCACTGACATATACTCTGGCGGTGTACAGAGCCCATAATCATGTCACTAACCAAAGAGCTCACAATCTAATGCCTCCTTTAGAGTCATGTGTCATTACCATAGCCAAGGGTCAATTTGGGGGCTGTTTATGGGATGTGGGAGGAAAACCATGCAGACACGGAGACAACATACATACTCCATATTCCACCCACATCCCAAAATCATGCTGGTAGGTTCATTGGCTTCCCCCAAAATTGGTGTTAGACCAAGGCAGTGACATTAGATTGCAAGCTCCAATGCTTTGTAAAATGACTTTACGTAATATGTTGGCGCTATGAGCACAAAATAATACAAAGAGGAATGTTTGCCCTGTGATAAGAATGGAGGTCAGAATGCCCGCTCAGTGTACTTGTTCTGGGTCGAGCAGTAGAGGTCAGACACTACAAATATTAAAAATAAAAAGAGTAGTTTGATGTATAATTCTAATGATATAAATAAAATTAATTATTAAAATTTAAAAAAACAAAAAAACATTTTATGAGGTCTGCATACAATAGCAGAATTCAAAAATCTTACCGCTAGGTATGGCCCCGCCTCCAAATCACATGACTGATCAGGCCACATGAACCAATGAGACCTTGACCATCAGACCGAGGACATCTAGTGCCAGAAAAAAGTACTGTGGAGGAAATGTCCAGATTAAAGGTGAATATTGCAGCAAACATTGGCTGTTTGATCCTTTATTGGGTCTGTTTTAATCTTGTTATTGTTGGATAGAGTCCCCTGATCCTGACTGTGTCCCTTTAAAGAAAAAAAGCAAGCAAGTGCAACATGAAAAAAAGGATATTCTGCTTGTCTCAGTATTTTCAATGGGGGTAAGTCACTAAAATATGGTCCAAATGAAATTAGGCTTACAGGGGGGTGACTGCTCTGTATGATTACAGGTGGGAGAGGGGAGGTACTTAGGTGGGGCTTACAGAACGAGGAGCCATGGGGGTGGGGCTAGTCAGAAGAGGCGTGTCACCAGTGCAGGTAGAAGGCGGGGCAGTAACTGCGGCTTACTGTAAATAATGCTCAGCAGGGGCGGACCACAAAATTAAAAAAAGTGGCTACACCAATCTTATATTTTGGCATATCAATATTGGATTTAGCCGGATTCACCCTATAATATCCAACCTGTCATTAATAGCGCCAACAAGTTTCGTGTTTCCATCCCTTAATAAATACATTGTCTGCTGTAAAATTATCAGTGGACATGTCAGAAAAAAAGTGACGGTGTAATTAGATAATGGCTTGACCCCATCCGCAAACCCTGGACCCCGGCGTGATTTCATGCTGTCGGGAAGATTATGATTGGATAATGATCCTTGAAGGGAAAAGTCGCAACCTTCCCTATTGTGAGCTGTCAGTGCAGTAACTGCCATATCTATTACAACGCAGGCCTGGTAATGAGGATATTAAGGGACGGGTCAGGGGGCTGCAGGGAATTAACAAATTCACTCTACCGTGGAGAAATAAAACTTTTATTGGAGGCGTTTGGGGATCTCTGAACTACAAGTATAAATCTTGTGGGGGGGATCAGCCATATTTTTCTGGCAAACCTTCAGATAGTGCCAAGGAGCCTATTGCTGATTCTAGAATGAATTTTATTCAGCATTCTGCTGCAGGCAGAGGGAGAATTTTCTTCTTCTTTCTTCTTTCCCAAGGATCAGCATACAACATTGTAACAGGTTGGGGGGGGGTGAGAGCATGGAGCAGGGGCTGATCTGTGCAGACATAAAACAAAGCCAAGAGCTGAACAGGTACCAGGATTTGAGTAGTTGTCACATCTCCGAGCCAGCATCTCAGTCTATGAAGTAGATGGTGACCCCGAATGATGCCCGAAGAAAAATGGGGCTGTCTTTCTGGACAGATATGTTATTGTGTTTATCGTGAACTTTGTAAGAGATAACAATACCTGGAAGGGTTGCAGGTACATACCATGTAACATGAACAAACCAGATCTAGCATGGGGTCCACTTGAACCATGAACCTTCCCCATGGCAAGACCCATTGCCTGCTTTTGTCTCACCAATGTCTCACCTTCTCGAGGAATGATTTGGCAAATACAAGGGAGGGGTAGGTATCTCTGGCCACCACTTGGCAATGCTGTCGACTGGTCATTGGCTGTAGAAGCACCGATTGATAGATGGGGGGTAGGTGTCCCCAAATAGGTGTTTCTCAGCAGTCCAGTTTAGAATGGGTACACGGGGAAGTTGAAAGCCGGCACCATATTCCAGATCAAAGTCTCTGTACTGAAACCATCCAATCAGCATGGCAGCTTAGCAAACAAGGCAGCCAAAGCATCCTCAGGAGCATCAATGGTAACACCTCAATGTGCTTTCAACTTCTAGGACCCCGGTTATAGGGAAGGAGATTGGCCTACCAGTGGTCCAATCCGTTGTGCTTATAAGAGGAGAGAGCAGAGTGAAAGGGAGAGAAGTCCATCAGTCTGCTGCCCTCCCATTCACTGTCCAATCACAAGCCTGGGGAGGATGGACAAGACCTGTACGTGTTACTAAATTGCAACAGGGAAAAATCAGGTCTCTCTAAAGATCAGATCTCTCAGTTATGAGCATTCACGGAAAATCTGTTCTCTTTTCTCCATGAAATCTTTTATTTAGTGCTCATATAATGGAGGAGCTGCTAAGAGAGCTGACATTATATATATTTTTTTATCTCTTCACAAGTTATTTGGCATCTTAATGGTATTTAAAAATCTGCTTTCCATGTTAAACTGCAGCCAGCTGGGATTTTCTAAAACTGCCAATAAATAAGCGAATGCAATATATTTGCCCCCCCCCTCACTACCAATGGAGTCTTCAGTCTTCCCAGAATGCTCACCCACCTTCTCCAGTTGCTCTCTTAGTGAAGATACAGGTTGTATGGATTATGGCATCCTCAGCAATTTCTTCAGGTTTACTGGACTGGGGGTTATATTGTTCAGCACCAAGGATAGGGGGGTACAATGTGGTGTCTGGGGAGAGGGGGTAGATATAAGGGGGTGTCTAGTTAGGGGGGTTATAAAGTACTGGCTATGGATGGGGGAGGGATATATTGTACTCTTTGGGCAGTGGGGGATATAACGCACTGCCTTGGCAAGGGGGGGAGGTATAAGGTGATGCCTGGAGTAAGGAAGAATATAAGGTGCCTCTTAAGGAGAGGGGAATATAATGTACTGCCTGGGGAGGGGGACTAAAATGTGCTGTCTGGGAAAAGGGGAAATAATGTACTGCCTCTAGGGACGAGGGGCATAATATACTGCCTGTTGGGGGGGGGTATAATGTACTGACAGTTGGGGGGGATTTAATGTACTGCCTCTAGGGGTGAGGGGTAGATTGTACTGCCTGTTGGGGGGGGATATAATGTACTGACAGTTGGGGGGGATTTAATGTACTGCCTCTAGGGGTGAGGGGTAGATTGTACTGCCTATAAGGGGGGATATAATGTACTGCCTAAGGGGGGGCACTGGTTAAGGAAAGGGGAAAAGTAATGTGCCATCTGTGGAAAGGGGGATATAATGTGCAGTTTAGGGAGAGGGGGATATAATGGGGAAAGGGGGATAAAATGTGATGGTTGAGGACAGAGGAGATATAGAGTGCCACATGGGGAGAGGGAAAATATAATGTACTGCCTGGGGACGGGGTGCATATTACATGGTGGCCAAGTAGTGCATTTGTGTTTGTGGGAGAAGATTATATTGTGCTGCCTGGGGAGTGGTGGTCATAATATTCATGGTGTAGGCCATGCCAGGGGGATAATCTTTAGACCAATGTACTTTACCCCACATCAGACATCTTTATATCTCTGAAATGACAGAATTTGCCAAACACCAAATCTATGACAGTTTTTTTTCATGTCTTCATCACCCATGGATATGGGTAGAGGTGTAAGAAAGGGGAGGGACCCCATGGGCCCATAATGTTTAGGTTGGGGATGGTCCATAACAATGTCCTTCCTATCAGCCCCCCTTATATAACTTTATCCCTGTTCAGCACCATATTTGTATACAAAACACCATTTACATTGGACAGACAGTAGCCACAATGCTGCTTTATTTTGGGGTTCACTGGAACATATTCAGGTTGGGGGGTCACACATGAGACAACTATTACGACAACCATTCATCATTATAGGAAGACAATCAGATCCGATGTTTTCTCCGTATCAGTTTATTGTCTTCCACTCCTGCGTGTACGGAGCAGTTCATACAGATATCTGATTGGGGCTCATTACATCAGACGGTGACACGGATTGGCTGGCTCTGATCCGAGTCATCAGACTGAGAAGTTGGTTGGATGGTGAAAGATTCTCACAGTTGGAGCTTTAAGTTTTGCTCATGAAATGAACATTCCTTCACAGGAACCTACCCCTTCCCACCAACCCACAGCTACATTATATCCTTCTTCTCACCAGGACAGGAGATGATGGGAAGTCAAAGTTGTATAGTTGTCAGTAGAACAAGAAAAGGGGTTCATTTATCCAATGGTGACACCTGTTCCGGTGACAACTAGGAAGGAACATCTCTGCCTAGGCATTTAAATCTTCACCCATAGAGACACCCGGCCAGTATTGGGGCAGAGCCGAGTGTTCTTTCCTGACAGTTTAGCAGCTGGACCAGACCGTTAAATATTTCAGCCATGCTGTCCACGGGTGGCCCCTGAGCTCTGTCAGCTTACAGCATCTCAAGTTGAGGGACTCTTGAGAAAAAGGACCCCAAGCAGCAAACTGGTTCCTGGGGAAATATTGGGGTGACTTCTGCCCTATATTACCCCATAACACTACAACCGGCATTCACCTCAGCAAATCTCCATTCGTCCATTTTTTTGACACAAGAATTGAATTGTGTGCTGTATAAAAATGATGATCCGATCGTTGTCCATGGTCTGATGGAAGAAATATTGTCCTATAGTGAAATCTGATAGAATAACAAGCTGATAAATATTGGGATAATGACTACAAGTGGTGTAGTGGATGAAATAAGTTAACCGAGGTGACCCTTCAGAATTGAGCCTCACTGATGGTGTTCACCGCACGTATATGAACACTGGGGAGGCAAAACCAAGACAGCGGCAGTTCGCGGGCAGAGTTGTCATCTTGAAACTTTATATCCAGGTAAAAGTCTCCGGTGTAGAGGAAGAGTAAGGAGCCAAAACAGACGGAATAATCTGTGGGCTGAACCTGGAAAGAAAGAGGAGATTTATCAATGGTAATGAGTATAAAGGAGAACTGTGTCACATGACTTGGGTTGCCCTATCTAACTCTCCATTGAACCGCAACTCCCAAAGTCTAAATATTGGACTCAGGCACCAGCAGGTCTCTAGACAATAAAATATGCTTTTGTGGGTCAAAACACATGGTGCCACTGGGTGGTCAGTGTCTTTTCTCCAGGGTTGATGGTGCTCAGTAATGACATCAACAGCACTGCTTTATACACCATTACACTGTAAGTGCAGGGCACGGGTCACAGTGACAGGTCAGTGAAATCCTGCACTTACAGTATGTCCTTCAGGCTTCACAGTATGTCCTCAGGCCTCATTCTATTTGGAAGACTGAGGACATCTTGTGGTGGAGAAGAGATACTGCATGAAGACAACAGTGCACCCTGAGCTTCTTTTAAAATTTTTAACATCTGTGAGGGCACATTTGATAAAGGCCTTTGGTGCAGGAGCACAACTGGGAAACAGGACCGGTGCGGTCACCCTACAACAGGAAATTGACCAACAGGAAGTAATCACCAAGATTATTCAACAAAAGCTGCAGCAGTTTGTAGCAGTTTGAGTGAATAGTGATACCATTGCACTTTTGCCCCAGGATTGATCTACAAGGTGCAGTGTGTGTGTGTGTGTGTGTGTGTGTGTGTGTGCACAATCAGTTTGTCAGTAAGGTATAATTTCAATAAGTAAGGTAAGTCCTTGAGGTTTGCAAACTTACCGAGTTTATATAAAAGGTGTTGGAGCCAACAAAGGTGACAATGTTTTTCAGATCGTAGTTATGGACGCCATTCTGGTAATCTTGGTACGGGATCACTGTCAGGGCAAACGGACCCACTGCCCAATTACTGCGATTGGTCAGCCTCACCTCCAGGCGTATGGGGTCTCCGACTTTGCAGTCTGCAACAATGTCAAAGTCACATGGTTTTCCATCCACCAACAAATCTGCAACACAAGGGTGAAAGCACGTGAATCATTTGGATTATTATGGCCAAAAATGTTATGACATCAAACATTTCCTAAACCTTTAAATAGAAATCGGATTAAGGAAGATCTCCAGGGTTTACTGAATTGTACGAAATGTATCAGCAACAGTCCAAAAGCAAATTTACAAAACACATCAGTTAAAGCCAATGAGTTCCTTTTATTATCTATAGAAGAACTTCTCCAGTACTGCCCCAGCAGATCTACTTATCTTTATCTGGGGTGAATGACAGCCAGCTTCATCCAACTTCTTGAGACCTAGCCTGTCATGGACCTGCCCCCTAGGGGGGAATCATCTTACAGCATGTGAGAACCATTCAGGCAAGAGGAACAACCTCCCACAACCAGCCTCAAAAAAGGGGATCAACCATGTCATTGGACCTGTCAATATATTGCATACAAAAAGGTAGGTATACGGTTCTTTTGTTTAAACAGTTTTTGGGGGCTTCAGGAAAGTGGCGTAGGGTAGGAATTTTTTGAACAGGTTGGTAAATTCACTTACTTGCTGCGACAGACTGATATTTGCCTCTAAGGTTCATTCCCAGTTGAGCATTGCTATAATGCAATGTAAGTGACTTGGGTTGGATTGTTGGGTCATTCTTCACGGCATTCCTTCCCATTGGGCAACATGATCCATTTTTTAAAAAAAAAGCCATACCAGGTACAGGCCCCTACTTCCTGTCCTGGACACACTACAGGAAATAAGCGGAAATCTCCCAGTAGGGAAAGGTCAGAACCCCTCGCAAGTTTTATTGATGATGAAAAATCTCCTCTGTGGGGTCAGCAAAAACAACCAACAGGTTCTAACCAAAAAAAGTTTCTGGCCCCCATAGCGAGGGTCTTGTAGTCACCCCTATATAACCCTTGCTCAATCTGCCACGCTTCAAAGAAATATGTAACAGAGGCTAAAATTCCAGCCGGCCATGTTCCAGCGGGATCATTTCCTGCAGTGAGGCTGTAATCTATAATTGCTGAGATTACATTAATAATAAGGAAGCAGAGGTCTCAACAAAGCATCATTAGTTTTTCCTCACTCAATCGTGATGGATCCATCTGGTGATAACCAGAGACAAATTCCTGTTCTTTCACAAACTCAGACATCCTCTCCAAATAATTATTACTTACAGAGATCTTAGAACAGCTCTCCGGGGGCAATATGTAAATCATCTGCTTCTAATCACAGACATGGCCTTCTGGTGATATACACACGCTAGGCAAATATCAGCATTGCACATTCAGGCCCATTCATGGCACGGCCGGAGCCAGCGAATGGCTCTGTGCCTGACATCCATAAATCTATCTTGTGTGCTGGCCCACCTCACCCTACCTGTTGGTAAAGCTGAACTGAATACATGCCATACACATCAAAAATTGTTATGGACTGCCCCTGAGCAAACATCGCTGCATGACTAATATTTGTCATTGGTTGCACTCTATGTGATGCAGCCACTGGCGGAGAAGAGGAAGGACCCAAGATGTCACATGACCAGCCAGAACAACATAAAAAATCTAAATGAGCATTTCCCAGGCCCATATTTCTGTCTCTCCAATCATTATCATTATATCAAACTGACCGGCGGCGAATTAATGTTTTGCGCCTTGCCAAAAAAATCTCTCTGATCTAAATGATATTCATTCAGAGATGGCGTCTTTATGTTGTCCTGTAGCAACATCACAGCCTTGGCTCTCCTCTGATTTTCCCGATGAGCGTTTGCTGTAAACACTCGTGTGAAGTACAATCGTAGGTAATTAAGTCGAGATAAATGGTCTGATGATGAAATGAAATCGACTTCCAAACAGTCAGAAATGCAAAACGCATTTCATAAAACCTGAAAGTTTCTCCATCAAAGTAGCAAAGCATTGATACAGAGCTGCACTGATAAGGAAGTTGTTTTATCTAGGAAGAGGAAAGACAAGGAAGTTGGGGTAGCTGCTGCGGGCCTTCATTCTAAGCCAACCACAGCCAGAGTAGAAAAGTCTGCCCCCTGCCAGCATGCTATGAAGATTGACCCTTGCATTTTTTTTGAGGAAAGATTGGTCTTTCTGAAAAGAAAGACACGCCCTCAGCAGAATCAGACCTATACCAGTGATAATAGGAAAGCTCACACTCCCTTCTGATTGGAGAGCTTTGGTTCTGATACAGTAGGGGCATCAGGCCTCTGCAAAGAGACTTCTGCTTCCACACAAAAAGGAAGGTGTGGGCAGGGGACGGACTTTTCTAATTTGTGGCTGTGTTCTTGTAAGATTTTGCAGCACACCATTTGTTTTCAAGTATTTGCAGCGTAGTTAAATAATTTAAACAGAAGGGTCAATCAATTGAACATTAAACCCTTTTCTGTATGGGTGGGAAAATTTGCCATCATTGCCTGTCCTGAAGACACCACGGGATATTGTTAGGGTAAAATGTCTTCTTAGCTGTCTCCAAAACAGGTTCTCTTACCCACCAATCCAATGACAACCATAAAATGTGGGCTACCCATCGCTTTTTTCTGATGGTAGTGGTTACAGTGTTCTCCCCAGACCCTTTTAGCTGAGTACACCGCCAGAACTTTTCAGTAACCAGTAAGCTTACAGCTCCTTCCCACCCAATCCCAATTCCCTTACAATTCAGTTCATTCCAGATTTGGAAAGTCTCCCAGATTTTATATGTTTATAAGTTTTTACATGCACATGCATTCTCACAGCATGCTGCCCGTAGCTGAAGTCTGACACACCCCAGCGGAGTCAGAGCTAGAACTGTTCAATCAGCATTCAGCAGTATCACAGTCTTGGCTGGTGTTTCTCAACCTTGGGGAAACCTTTGGGAAACCTTTGAAATAACGCTCACATTTTCAAGGAACACTTTCTTTAGGTATTATATCCACAGATCTCAGCTTGCTGGCCATTGGGAAGAATGTCACCCTTACAGATAACCAAAAAGATCATTGGTATCAGTTAAACTGACCTTAGAGTTACAAATTGCCTAATACTCAAGAAACCCCTAGCAATCACAGGAGGAACCCTGGATGAGAAACACTGGTCTAGGCTTATGTAACATGTCATTAATGTCTTCATTAGTAAAGCACAGACAGGTCCCCTTTAAGAAGGAACTGACGCATCTACATTCAGGAAACACAGAGAGCCCCTTTAGCAGCATACGCGCACCGACGAATATAAAATAACCACCAAACATTATACAAAGTGTCACTTCGAATACAGAATCACAGAGAGAACTCTCACTCTCATCGGCTAGCCTAAAGCCCCGGTTCTCCTGTGACGCAGTTCAATGCGAGGAGAGGAATTTTTAACTCCTCAGCTATTGTTAGATTCTCACAGCTTTTCATTACGATTTACAAATTTCCAGGATTCACACAAAATCTACAAAAGGAAAAAAAAATATTTCTATCTAAAATCCACCGACGGTTTTACAAGAATCTGCCAATGACGCAAGTGGTGCGCCTGGCGACGATGTTCTGCGGGATTTGCATACATTTGAATATGTTACAATATTAGGTCATCGTTACATCTGCTGCGGTGAATAGGAGGCTTCCAGCGCTGAGAAGTAGGAGGGTCAGTGGTGTAAGAATCGCAGATGGTATATGTAACTAAGAGCGCATATCCGAGGAATGCAGCATTTATGTCAGTAGAAAAATCTCTACCTAAAGAGCACCTGTCGCCAGACTATATTAAAGGATCCAGTCTTATCAAGCTGATAAATAGCTTTAAAATAAGCCTTCACTGACCTCTCTGAGTGCTTGTAATGTGAACTCATTCAATCTCAAAATTCTTAACAAGGACTCTGAACCCAGGTTTCAGTGGTTGTGTCTTTTGAAGATTAATTTCTCCACAACGCCAGCAGCTACAGAGGTGTTTGAGGGCTTGTTTTAAAGAGTTTTTAGTACTTGTACAGAATATGAAAGCAACTAATGTGTATAAAGTGGGCACTGGTAATGAACCCTTATCTAATTGATGCCACAACCTGGTAACAGGCCACATCTGTGAAGTGTTCCTTAGGGGAGGGATAACAGGCTTAACCAATCAGTGACCTGCTGATGCAATCTAGCAAAAGTTGCAGTTGTGTCTTGGTTGCCTTAAAATGCAGCTTTGAACTTGCGTGTTAGATATCCCTTTGTTTCCTGTCCTAGGGGTCCATGAGGAAGTGAGTAAATCCCAAGATGGTTACAGATATTAATGCAACTTGAAGGGGCTTCCTCAGTCTTAAAGAGAATGAGAAAGTATTCAGGAAGCTTCCCCAGTGCAGCCCAAAGCTTTGGTGCCCAGAGAATCCTCTTCCTCCGACACGCTCCCAGAAGTGTTCCTGCTAAATGCTGCAGTTCCTTCCTCTGGGTTCCTACACCACTGATACCTATGATGGTTACGGTCTCTTTAAAGCCCCACTATAACATTTGTATTTTTTTTCCAATCTTTATTATCCTTGCATTAACAATCACACAGACTTTTGTTCATCCACTTAAAAAAAAAGGAAATTTAATTTCCGTAACTGGAAAATATCAAAGCGGACGATATTAATTGCTCTGTACAAAGTTTCTGCGGAGATCCAACATCCATCTCCTCATCCAAAAAATGATTAATGGGGCCGCTGGTTGTCACCTTAAAGAAATCATTATGAGATCTGTGGAAAACTTAAGGGAACAATTCAGCGTCTTTAATTTCTAAATTACCCTGCTTTCATTTTTAATGGGACCTTCAAAACTTTATGAGGATGGCGGGGCCTGGAATGAGTATGAAAGGGAACAGATTCATCCGTCTCAGGCTGGAATATATTACAGCGATGAGTGACAGAAATAAATTATGGAGTTAAACGGCAACTCAGCTAGTAATAACTTCACCCCTAACATAGTCAACACCAACCCTATATTTTTTATATGCCCGTCATTATTATAGAAAGGGGTTAATAAATATGAGATTATGGGCGTGAATAAACAAAATAGTCAAATGGAAAGAAAAAGGCTGCACTGGACCAATTGGGTCTTAGATGGATTAATAGCGGTGGTGCAGCAGGGGTTCTGTTCCATAGCCCATTTTCCAATAAAAGGTTTTTTTAAGATAAAGACCCAGAGATGGCCCTTTTACAAGAGCCTGTTCCACTTTAATTGCTTAACCCTTTAGTGGCCTCCTCTGATTATACCAAACCGAATTAGGATGGAAACAGAGCCCGTAATTCAGAGCAGTGCGGTGTGACATAAAAGGGGACAGTTTTTCCATGCGTCCTCCATTACAGAGCACTTACACGGCCACCGCCACACATGGAAACAGAGGAGTCATAATGTCATTATTAGCCATTTACACGGCAGCAAACACAGACCAGGCGCCTCCATTACCGGTGTGATGTCACCAGCCTTCGATGCACAAAGTGCTACGGAGCGGCCTGGGCCATCTGGAGGACCAGAGCTACGAGTGTTTGTTTGAACTGGAATACAGGATCCAATATTACACAGGCTGGTCTGATGAGATGGAGGCCTGGGGGAGGCTGGAGGAGACACGGGGAGATTGAAACAGCTACCTCAAAAACTATGGGTGGGGTAGCTAAGGTCTAGAAATTAGGGTGACTTAAGTGATTCCTCACATATGTGACCTGGGATGGACATAGGAAGGTGCAATGTGTGGGCTGGTCCAAGGGCCCTGAAAGCTCCTGAGACACAAGGTTAACCCACAGGGGGCTCAAGTCAGTTCTGCACATCGGATCATTGTTGGCTTCTTCTGGAAATATATGTATATATATATAACCTCCATGTTTTTTTTTTTTTTTTTACATTCAAGAAAAAGGCACCAGAAGATGTTAGGTGTTATTTTTCCAGGAGAATGTTCAGTGTGTTCCCCTGAGATTAGTTTCCATTGATGCCCCCATTTTCCTTTGGAGGGGGGATGGAGTAGTGCCATGGAGGTCAGCTGGCTTCCAAAACAAAAGTGAGCATAAAAACCGTAGCCCAGCCAAGTGGCATTTTCCAAAGCCTGTTGGGCACATCATGTGGGAGCCCACAAATGTTCATACAAACCTAGTAATCTCAGTCCACCCAAATCTAATAATTGGTAGATGTTAGAGAGGACAGGAGGACTCATTACAGGGGCCCCCACTATCTCTCTGTTGTGTTTCTAGGTCTGCACACCTGATAGGCTCATTATGAATGGATCCTACCATCCATACATTGAGTTTCCAGGTCTGTACACCTGCTGTGCTCAATTTGAGGGGCTCCTACCATCCCTGCACATATCTACCTACCTGTTGTGGCCATATTTTTTTTTACTTTTTATCCATGTCGATCATAAATAATGTAACTGGAGGACCCAGAACACCCACAGGTGGTGGGAACACCCCAAAACTTCCAAGAGGACAGGAATAATATAAGGACCTATGGCAGAGAGATCCCAACACCGGTGGCATACTGTATATGAAGCGAGGGCTAACCCAGCCTACCAGTCACTAACTATAACTAAAACAATATTCATAACGTTATATAAAATGTATTATATATTTTGTTGAACCGGATTTATTTGGGTTAGACTTTTGACTGAGCCCCGCCCACTAGTCAGGAAAAGGGGGAAAATCGTCCAATGAGGACACTTGTTCCTGTGAAAACCACCTGAGAGGGGCAAGTCTTCACATTGGAAAGATATCTTCTTGAGATATCAAAAAGACCTGATAGAAGTTTTACCCTTCCCCTAATATTCAGGATATTGTTCATAGGCTAATCATTGTATTGAATTCAAAACCACTTTTTGTATCAGGATGAATATTTGATCAATCATCATACGATTAATAAACTGAAAAATTATTTCCAATTGAACACACATCATAGACTAATTTTTTTCAATTCCAATCAGATACAATGGTGAACAGGATCGTAATACAAATCAATTATCGAACGAGAGGATGGATCTCAAATATTTGTAATCAATCGGAAAGAATCAATTTGTTATTTGTTATATTGATGAAATTCGCATAATATACAGACGGTGAAAGCTTCCAGAGCTGCAGGAACGCCGTCCATCACTTTAAATGCTTCCGCACTCAGGAGGTAATTTGTATTATCATTAAAATGCTTCGGTGGATTGCATTGTGTCCCGATATCTAATAAACCCACCACTGCGAGTTCTCGGTGACACCAAACAATAAAACCTTGTTCTTCCTCTGATCCTGGAAGGGATGGAGTTAAAGCGTCAGTGGGCTGAAAACATATGCTGCCGATCAGTCAGGCAGAAGTGACTCCATGTCTCCAGGCCGGCAGATGGACACCGGGGATCTATGGGGCCCCGCTAATGTTTAACAAGTTGACAATGTTTTCCTACATTAGTCCGCAGATAAGGACCAACCAAACCAGACCAGAACACTGTCACTTTAAGGAGAGAAAAAAGTATGGGAAGGGAAACATTAGTGAGGATTGTCACACTCCAAACACACAATAGTAAAATATAAACATAACAAAAAAAATATAGCTAGTATGTCAATCATTTTTTTATAATAGCTTCCTGAACAGCAGGACTGACATGGGTGAGGGACAAGTCACACTTTACATGATACAGTTCTGACAGATAAGTGAGCAGAGAGATGACTTTATCAGCATGATGATGCTCCTTGATTGTCCAATCATAAGCGAGGGGTGGGTCTTTGACCAAGCACCTGGTATCTGGTTATGTGCTCTAACAGGGGGGGCTTCTGGGTAGCAAGAATGCCTGAACAAGAATATAAATCTTTCAGCAGATAAACCATCCATGAATGTGTATTTCAAGGGTGAATTTAGTACTTTGCCTGGAAAAATATAGAAAACTTCAGATATGGAGCCCAATAAAAAGTTATATTTTGCAGACAGGCTGCGCATTCAAATGCAATGAGCTGCCACCACTCATGATAGATCCCATGCATCACATGATATCAAATTACACCAGTCTATTCACACAATAGAAAAATGACCAATCAGGAAGGCAAATTGCTCGGTCTGCTGAATATAAAAATATAAAGCCTTGAGCGTAACAATAACCAAGACCTCAGGAAACATATCAAACTATATAAAGACCCTTAAATACAACACTGAAAATGATGGACAATAGTCAAAATCATTAGAAGATATTTGCATGTCCAAATTCGAGCAATGAATGCTGGGGAAAAAATATAATCAGCCCGGGCCGAAGTAGTGATCAGATCCTCAGCTGGAGAATAAAGAAGAGCAGGTGCTGCATTGAGCTGTCAGTCAGCGGCCCTAATACATAGCAGATGATAGAACGGGTACATTTGTTCTGCACATTAGACCTATTTCTTAGAATGCTTTGTGTCTGCTGCCTCCAATTCAGCACCTCTGCTAAGCCCATAACCTTCCTGTGCTAAGTGCCGCTCAATAAAAGAGAAAACATTACCAGGGCTGTGCAAGGAAGGCCAAAGTGCAGCAAACAGCTGCAAACACTTAGGTTTAAAGGGGAAGAAATACTTTATTTTCAATCAACTTTCAATTGTTGTTGTTGGCTTTTAGGGCTTGGCTTTCTCATAAAGGTACAAATTATGTTCCATATTTGAAGGATTATAATTCATGTGCAGAGCTGTAAGTGTTCCCTCTAGTGGTCACCTGTGTATAGCTTGGACTGCTGACATAAGCTTGGTTAGCTTTAGGATAGGTTAACACTGGCGGTGAAGTTGTGGCATGTTTATGGCTTCTTCATGCCAGGATACTGCTGCCTCTAGGGAGACCCTAAATTTAGGCAGCTGAATAAAGAATAAATGTGGGCAGCAGTGAGTGGTACCAGTACCTATTACTGACACCACCTGAGAAATATTCAAACAATGGTTCCTTAAGAAATGCTGTGGTGTAAAAGTGGCTGGCAAGGTGCCATATTGTGAATGTAGCATAAAGAAGCAGAAAGCAGAGCCCGTATGTGTAAGAGGAAAATATGGCTGCTGATTGCTTTTCCTGGGCCGGTAACTCAGAAATTAGAGCCAATCAGACAGTATTTTTTAAAAAGAAGAAATAAAGCCGGCATGACTCTCATTGGAGGTTCACAGATAATGAATATGGAGGAATTCTATTGGCTGCCAGTCTTTGGAGCCAGGATTACGGCTGACCTCACTTTTCTTCACTGCAGTTAAGCTGCACAGTTTGGTCACACACACAGTTTAGGATGGGTAAAGGCAGGTTCACTTTAAAGAAAAAGTTTCCAGATTTATTTTGACCAATCTGATGGCCCGTGTCTGATGGCACCTTGGCTGTACCGGTCAGTCCCTCATTGATACTTTTTTAGGGGTGTCAGATATCTGTGTCCCTCTCCCCAAACCATGGCTGTATCCTGCATTCCCAATGGCACTGCATTCAGAAGGCTCAGCAATGTAACACACACATCTGACACTCCCAGAAAAGTTGAATGCGGAACAGACTAAAGGAGGTTGCAGCACTGAAATGTACGGAAGGTCAAAAAGATGGGCAGCCAAGGAAGAAAGTGCAATACACTGACAGTATGACTTTAGTAAATAACCAGGATTTGTGAATAAAGTGCGTTCAGAAGAATGGCCAATTGAAAGGCCCCAAAACTCAGACCACTGCAGAGGGATAGCTGGGTGCTCAAAATTCCAAGAGAACTCATTTCAGCCAATGGCAGGGGGTATTGTGGTGATATTTGGAGTGCCAGGGGCAGTAGTGAGGCACAGGCATGCCCCTTATGCCTCCTGGAAGCAGCTGGAGCCAGGGATGAAGCAGGCAATTTCCTTTGGGGATTTGGGGGCTTTCAATAGAACTGATCTTCTATTATAATTGGGATTGGTTCTCATATTTTTTTAAGATAGCGACTAGAATGAGCGCAAACAGTTATTTTTGAAAAACAAAGACAATAATCCATTCACAAAGGAGAGATCAGCTGACATGATCATCACTCTTATGAATGGTTACCATTTCTATCATGAACTGGTGATCACTACTATTGATAGTTTGGCAATTACCCCAAATTTATAACAAGTCAATCAGAACATACTTATCAGATCCAATGTTCCCCCCAACCCCTTTAGGCTGGGCGCACCACCCGACACTTTTCAGTAACCACGCCGCTGTTTTTAGCTAGTTACGGAAAAGTTGGGTCACAATACCGAGGCTGCCACCTGCCTACAGCCTTTTCCTCCCAGATTAAAGCATTTTAGACTGGGAGAATACACAGGCCACAATGGAGATCAGTGGGGTTTGTGTCAGATGCCACAATAGAGATCAGCTGGGTTTGTTTCAGATGCCACAATAGAGATCAGCTGGGTTTGTTTCAGATACCACAATAGAGATCAGCTGGGTTTGTTTCAGATACCACAATAGAGATCAGTGGGGTTTGTTTCAGATGCCACAATGGGGATCAGTGGGCTTTGTTTCGGATGCTACAATGGAGATTAGATGAATTGAAAAAAATGAGCTGCATACGCCGCTTCAAAATATGGCAGTCAGTTTCTCTATTTAAGTAAATGGTGCTGCTTATACCACTTCAGTGTGCTTTGATCTCCACCATCCAAAATGTTATCATCATTCTATAAATCTTATATAAAAAAATAGTGAACAAAAAGTTACTTTCATAAATGGGATCCAAAACCACAACAAACCTGCACATTGGCAAACCATTATGGACGACATCGGCAGCCACCAATACTTTAACAGACCTGCAGCACCCTGAAGGGTTAAAGTAAAAATTTGATCAGCTAGCTGGAGAACACTCAGAGGAATTTGCCATTTTTGACCAAAAGTCAAGTTGACCAAGTTGACCAAGAAACCAAAGAAAGGAAATCCTTTTTTATTGCAGCCGAAGACTGTACATTGCTATTTAATTGCCTTTTTATCATTTCTCATCTCTGCTCGTGTTCAGGGGTCAAGACGCAGATCCCACAATGCAATCACATCTGTACCCTGAGCAGGGGATAACGACGGGGCTCCACGATCGGAGGCTGCATGTGGGGCCCTGGGATGCTGTATCTGCAATGAGCTAATCAATTGTGAGTGGTGACTGCACTATCTGCAGCTTTCTGATCTCACACTGAGCAGGAATTATATGATTTCTCAGAAGTGCTGGATTTGGCATTGAAAGAGGACAAGCCTGCATCAAGTATCTTGCAAGGCCGCCATTGAAGTGAACCTGTTCCTTTACCCCGCATGGTTGGATTCCGCCAGTTGGACACTTCTGCCTCGTCCCATACTTGTGTATTTTACGCGTTTTGATCCCATTATGTAGAAGCCCTTCAGCTCTTTTATATATGAAGATGGTTTTCAGTTGCATTCCATATTGAAACATTTTCGCACATCGTTCCTCCCATCAGCGGGTTAACTATGAATCCAAACTAAACGTGAATATAAAAAGATCACTTTTAAGAGATTCAGGAAATGGAGACGACTGTATAATGAGAAGCTTGGTATAAACCTGCAGCTGGACCTTTCGCTGCTTTGATGGGCGCTGTAAAAAAAAACTTTGCTCCTATGCTAAGCAGGAAAATTGCCTAAGTGGACCTTAAACTTTCTGGCTGCGGCAGAGGGTGATGTGCAAGGTGTTTATACCTCGTTAATTCATCTGCCGGAGCATTCATGGAAAAAAAAAGGTTCTGCAGAAAAGTTGCTGAAAATTTCAAATTGTGTGTCTGCAATGCAAAAAGAAGGCATGAACTCTGATATATTGAAAGCTCTTGCTAATATTGTGTAACCTACGTGAATATCTCAATAATAAAAAAAAATATCAAAGTTAATAGATACAGTTTATAAGGCTTTAGGTCTCCAGAGGTAATGAATGAATGAATGAATGATATGCAGGACAGTTTGCTTTGATATGCCCTGGAAGGGTGGAGATGTCATTGGAGGCTCACTGGGAAAGTGTTCTTCAAGGCTTACCTGATAATGTCATGGAGGGCTAGCTGTGATTATTCCACACATCATTGAGGGCTCAGTGTGATGATGTCAATGGGAGCTCATGTGACAATAACATTTAAGTCTCAGTGTGATAATGTTCTTCATCTGATAATGTCATGGAGGGCTTGGTGTAATTATGCCATTGACGGCTCAATATAATAATGTCAATGAAGGTAAAGGTAGTGATGTCATCGATTGTTCAACATGATGATGCGATTGAGGGCTCATGTGACAATGTCATTCAGGGCTCAGTGTGATGATGTCAATTGGAGCTCATGTGGCAATATCATTGAAGTCTCACTGTGATAATGCTATTGAGGGCTCCGTGAGATAATGTCATTGAGGGCTTTTGTTACGATGACATGGAGGTCTTGGTGTGATGATGCTATTGGCGGCTCAGTGTAATGTTAGTAACCGCTTAGTGCTATGATGTACTTGGGGGCTCGGTGTGATGATGTTTTTGAAAGCTTTTATGATGATGTCATGGCGGGCTTGGTGTAAAGAGGTCATTGAGGGATCTGTGTAATGATTTCATTGGTGACTTGGTGTCATAATGCCATTGGTGGCTTGGTAAAATAATGTCATTGAAGGCTCAGTGTGATGTCACTGAGAGATCATGCGACAAGATCATCAAAGTTTCAGTTTGATGATGTCATTGAGGGCTCAATGTGATGATGTCATTGATGGATCAGTGTGATGATGTCATCACTAACCCATTAGGAAAAGTCACATGCTCCTCCATACTTCAAGATACTATTATAAGGTATTTCTTTCTTTTTTTTAGAGTCTGAATGAAGCAGGAAGCAAGTGAAGGAAGGTAAGCAATTGGAGAGAGGGGCATGAAAGAGAACCTGTTGCCTTTCTCTGTACAGTTTCCTTTAAAGGAGTTTTAAAGAAAAACACCAAGCTTTACAAATCTCTAGACTGAGGAAATGTAGATAATATACAATGTTTGTACAATGTATACCAATGTACATTACAAATAACTCCGATCTTCTTAGATCTACCAGTTTAAATTTCAGCAGCTGGCATGGATATCTTTTACTTAATTCACTGTGGGCACTTTATACCCTATAGGCTTTAATTGGCAGAGAGGAATATGGTGCTGGAAATAGCAACATTGGTAGGCTGCCCTTTAAAGAACATTCTACCACTGGGTTTAGGTACCTTTAGCTATGCAGTTCCTGTAGACATGCTCAATATTCTGATTGGTCTGAGACACAGTAGTGTAATCATAGCCGTCCATGTACACCGCTACTATGGGGTGAGAAGGTCCCACTAGAGAGATTTTTTGATGTCTCCATGCCAGAGGAGCTAACATCATCTGCACAGGAACAGGCTTTTGGATTAAGCTCTTGCTAGTGACAAACTTCCATTGAATTGAGTTAAAATTATAGAATGATTGTGCAAAGTGTAAAATAATAATAATGAAAAAATGTATATTTTGTATTTCTGATTACAAAACCCCAATGGTTGGGACTTGCTAGCTAAAAAATTCACTTGAATTCACATGGAGCGGCTATGTGAGGTCAATCAGATCCCTAACTATTGCTTACCCTACTGGCAAGTGCTTATTTACCCCTATACAAGCTACGGCTAGGCAAGCATTTGCGGATTGGGTCTGGGATGGGGTGGCCACCCACCAGCTGCTCCATGAGTTTTTAGATAAAATGTGTGAATTTCCTGCACTGCAGTTTTTCTCTGCTAACTTCTCTCCCCAATTCTGATTTCTCATAGTGCATTGATTAAGTAAACATCTCTGCCATTACCTGTCCCTGATTAAGATATACTTTACATTAGAATCAATTACCATATTGTCTCAATTGACTTGTAAAATGTCACAGCAGCAACTGGCTGGGCCCCATCAAAATTTTGCTAAAGGGGCCTATGAATTGTAGTTACGCCCCTGCTGAGACATAAATGTTACTTTTTTATGCTGCTATAACTGCAGAGCTGTGGATGTATTTAGCTTTTCATCTCCGTCGTAAAACTGCCGGTGCACGGGATTTAAAATAGGAAGATGTGAACAAATATACTCACAGAGCCGGCGTCTCTATTATGGTTTCATTGCTTTGGTTTATTGCTGCTCTTTGCTGCGGTGTCACTGTCTTCCGGGGCAAAATAGCTTATTGTTTGCTCGTTATCGCCAATGACTAAGACACGAGACATATCTGCTTTACATTTGCTAGACCTGAGTCAATACCTAAAAATATAAATTGTCCATTCTCAATGAGTTTCTCACAAAATAATCTATTTGCCCCACATAACTGTGTGTGTGCATAATGGGGGAATCCCCAAGCCCCCTTTTTTTGTAAGGCATAGCTGAATAAAGAAAATTATAAGAGAATTTCTGCTGTCTGATTGGACAGTGTTGGCTGAAGTCTCATGGTATTTTGAGTGGCTTCTGATACGGGCTGCATCCTTCCCTGTAGACTTTTTGTTTTTTCCCACAGCGGATCACTAAAGGAACAACACTGTTCTACAATGGCGCTAGATTTTTATCTAAAGCAACAAAAGTCTAGTATCTGTATGGAGCTTTAGATTGATAAATAGATGTTTTCAATGATGTCAAAAGCAGCAAAAAGTTACATATGTGGTTTGATTTGCTGAACAAGGTTTTATTACCTGTTGATCTTGTTTATACAAGCTGGGTGGGAAGTGGCCCCTGTATTGTGACCCAACTTTTCAGTAACCACTCAAAAACTACAGGGTGGCTAATGTAAAGTGCTGGGTGGTGCGCCCGGCTAAAAGGGTCTGGGAACAATGCTGATATATCTTTTTATTTTCCACTTTCTGTAAGAGGGCTGCAATGTAATCAGACCAGTGTTGTCACCCTATGGACAAGGTAGTCCTAGATTGACAAAGATTTAAATTGGCCCAATATAAAAAAAAATTGAGCCCAACTTCAGCACCTTTTTTAATAGTTACAGCAACAGAGATCCACCAAGATTAAGATAGAGAAGCATTTCAGAGAAGGAGGTTAAGCAGAGAATTACAGAATGGGATAGGCTTTTTCAGAGGAAAGGGGAGCTGCAATGGTAGTGAACAGCTTTAGGATCAAAACGCATTTTTGCTGATGTCCCATTCATTTTGAATGGTATTATATAAACATTTAGCATGCAGAATGACACCCTATTGCACACTATGGTAATGCAGTTTTGATGCACATGTGTTGCAGTGCATCTCAATGTATGGTAACAACCAACCATACATTGTAGTGCAATATGGTTTTTTTTTGCAGGTCCATTAATTGGAATTAGTGTTTCTTTTGCAAAACATCGAATGACCACAAAACACATTCAACTTTGCATTGATGCAGCTGCCAAAGTCTAAATGACGAAGGAAAAAGTATCCCAGGGCACCAATGTATAATAAGTTAAGTCAGCATGGAGGTGGTAGGTTGTGGATGAGGCAAAGCTTGATGAGTGGACATCAAATTTATGCTTTGAATGCACAATCATTTGCAGCAAGGAAGGTGCCAGGTCAGTAGTATAGAGATCAGAAAGGCTTTTTGTTGAATGCTGCAATCAGGAATAAGCAGAGGTTTTTCGAAAGTTCCCCCCTTTTATCAGGGATTGGAATGCGTTGGACTTTTGAAGTCTACATGACCCCAAGGGTAAATTAGACCCTTGGGGTCGAATCTCAAATCTGTGCTCCAATATCTGGATCTGAACCATATAGTACTGGCTTGGGCCCTCTTTTCCTGCACATTATGTTGATCCAAGATACAAGCCAACTTATGGCACCAGGCCTTGGGAGAGCCGCCTAAGGGAAGCTTCCCCTCCATCAGACCAGAATATGGAATCCATTTAAATAAGGGGACCCAGCCAGCACCTTGCACCTATCTATATAATTCTGATATAATGTATGTCACCTACTGGGAGCCTCATTTAGGGCCTTGCAGGTGAGGATGATAATTTTCATTTGCAAAGGGAAAATCATATTATATACACATTCAGGGATGCATTTTGCAGCTTCCGCACTGCCCCCGCACCAGCAGGGTATTCTAAACACACAGCAGGTCATTTGGTTTCCCAGTATATGTATGACTCAGGAGGGCTCAGCACCCGTTACAACACAAAGTTTATGGGTATCATAAAGATGTACATTAGGGCTAATAGCAGGAGCAGCCTCTCCGCTCTCTACGAAAGTAATTAGAAATGTATTAATTTGGAGCAGGGCCAAGAGATGGCGTGAGAAGGAATCTGAATATACAGCAGCTTAAAGGGGAATCAAACCCTATATCAGGGCCACTGTGTAGATTAGAGGGTTTTTGGTGGTGTTTTTTTTTTTCATTTATATTTGTAAATGGGGTCCATCAGCCTTATTGTGACATTGGTTAGTGTGTGGGTATTAACACAGTGGATATGTGTAAAGTTTAGCAACATTTGTAGAAATTGACTTTGTTAATCAGAAGTTTCCATCAACATTTATTCTGAAATTTTTATCAGGATATTCTGCTTGGCATTGGATTTATTGGAGGACAATTCACCATCTGCCACTGTACTGAAAGCACTCCTGTTACTATGAGCTGACAATCAACACATGCAGCTACTTGTTTGACCCCTGCCTTATCGAATTCATTTATTAAGTATGTTTTAGTTGTGGGAGGGAATGATGAACCCCTGTTCCTTTAGTTGTTCTTGTCATCTTTCTGGCCATTCCATAATCTGCACATCTGATCTCATTAACCACCTACGAAATGGAGCCAGAATTTCAATCCTACAACAATGGTTTATTTAGTTTGTTTCTTATCTGGTTTTGCTGTGTTTGAATTCATTACTGGAGTTCCACCTTAGATTGTATTAGTATTTTGATTCTCTTTGCCACCTGCCCAACCATTTGTCTGGCTGGCCATATAGATTCTGTTTTGAGCTTGGTTCACCTGACAGCCAGAGATTGGACCTTTCATGTGTTATGCACTGATAAAGCAACATGATTACTGCCTTACTTGTGGCTTTGGTTTAGACCAAACTCTCTGTGGCTGTGCCTGGAATGACCAGTTCCAATGGAGGCACGGGGGGCTCAGGAATTGTGTTAAATTTGCAACTGACAGCAGTTTTCTACCACAGGCTCAACCGTGCTCCAATGCAACTGATCGGGAGCATGTGACTACAGATGTGGTTGCAGTGGATTGTGGTGAAGTTTTTGAAAGCACCAAGTAGCCTGTGGCCACACTGTTGAAGAACCAGACCTCCACCTCATGAAAAGTAGATGGGGAGACCACAAGTCCAAAAGAAGCATTAGATCCGTGATGAGTATTTAGGCCCCAGTGAGCAGAAGGAAATTTTACTGCATTATATTTTATGTTTTGTTGTTTAGGCATTATGGGGATCAGAATTGTTTATCCATGCAATGACGTTCCCTGGAGGACAAAAGGCTCTACTGGTGCTTTAATAGTGTCCAGGAAAAGACGACCCACTTACCACTACATACAGTTAGGTCCATAAATATTTGGACAACTTTTTTTCTAATTTTGGTTCTGCACATTACCACAATTAATTTTAAATGAAACAACTCAGATGCTGTTGAACTGCAGACTTTTAGCTTTAATTCAGTGGGTTGAACAAAAAGGTTGCATAAAAATGTGAGGAACTAAAGCTTTTTTTTACACAATCACTTCATTTCAGGGGCCTAAAAGTAATTGGACAAATTAAAAAGCTGAACATAAAATGTTTATTTCTAATACTTGGTTGAAAACCCTTTGCTGGCAATGACAGCCTGTAGTCTTGAACACATCGACATCACCAGATGCCAGGTTTCCTCCTTTTTAATGCTCTGCCAGGCCTTTACTGCAGCGGCTTTAAGTTGCTGTTTGTTTGTGGGCCTTTCTAATTTTGAACCAAAACTAGAAAAAAGTTGTCCAAATATTTATGTACCTAACTGTATAGTAAGTACTCTGCGACCTGGAGGTCTCAAAACTTTCCTAAAGTCAACGAGAGACTTGTTGGATGGCCATGTCAGTGAGTAATGGAAGCTTTTCTGTAACAATTAAATAAAAAAGCAAATTTGTCTTCCAGATGATTCCGGCTGTGCTCCTATGTATCATCTCCAGAGCAGACTGATGATTTGACGCTGTCACTTTCTTGGCAGATGTTCTCCTTCTTCATCCTCAGAGCCTAAGAGATGAGACAGCACCTGCCACAGCCATAAGTGAATCCTGCCGACTTTAGTGAGTGAGGATAAAATGGAGTCTGAGGGGTTTATAATTAATAGAATGACCGGCGGGGCCTGACACGCCAGGTTCCTCTAACTAAATTACTGATCTATATTTGTCAGATGGGGCCGTGAAAAGAAACATTCATTCTGGTGTCACTTAGCTGTGATGTCGCTCCAAACCATTAAAGCGATCACTTATTTTTTTTGAACGTAGATTTATACCTCGTCTACCTGTAAGAGGGGGGGCAGTTTAAAGAAAATCTCCTGGCAAACAACTAAATATAAAATACATACATTGAAGCTTTTTTTACTCCATGAAGGATTTGTTTATCTGCTCATTGGTTCTAATTTGTTCTGCGAAACAGAATAGCCAGCTTTGTGATGTTTTTGCCTTCTAGCAACACACTCCTAGCCTGTGCCTGGTCAGTAAAGGACCAGCAACCTAAAGGACTTAAATTTAAATTTATAATATACAGGGTTCTCCCCAGGGCCTTTTAGCTGGGCGCACCACCCGGCACTTTTCAGCACCCACCCGGCTGTTTTTGGGTGGTTACTGAAGCATTTGGTCACAATACAGGGGCTGCCACCCGCCTACAATTTCTTCCCACCCGGCTTAAAAAAATTTCTGGGTTGAGCACTGATATATATAGCATTGCTTCGCAATCAGGGTTCCATATAACCCTAGGGTTCCTCCAGGAGCTGCCAGAGGTTCCTTGACCTGTGACTGATCGATCGCTCATAGAATGTTGCCTGCATATTTCCAGGGCAAACACCACCAACTAGAGCCAGCTGGATGATACAAATGACCTATTCAGCTATCTCTAAAGGTGGCATTCTGACCACTGATGTACGAGGAGCAATCTTTTCACTGGTAACCAATGCAAATGGAATTGACTAATTATAACAGGAGTATCCCAATACCTGATAACCATTGCAAGGGTTTCTCAGGGGTAAAAAGTCAAAAAAAGGCTGATATATAGGATTGGTAGCTTTGGGAAACTTCTTGCCCAGCACCCACTATGCTACAGCTAGCAAAATTGTGTTTTGGAGCACCATTCTTGCATTACGTACGTAGGAAATTGAGGTTTCAACAATATGCTAGAACCAGACAGAAAAGCAGAATTATAACCTGCACACAAACTTGGTCCTCCTTAAAACAGACACAGAGAAGGAGTTACAGGCAAATATAAAAAGAAAGGCAAAGACCGTCAATCCTCAGCACAGCCAGAATATTTAATATAAATGTGTCTGCTGCTGCTTTGAACAGAAGAAAAAGAATTCATGCCTTGAGGTTCTGCAGAAACAAAGGCTACAGAGACTTTTCATGCGAGCCCTCCAGTGCTCAATTCCTCTGTATAACCCAACACCCGGCCTTTATTCACATCACACAAACCAGCCCCACATACCAGGCATTACTGGGCTTATTTGCATAGGAACAGTGAAGGATACCTAGAAAAGGGACAGCTTACAGCACCAACATTTGTTGTCAGCATCTGGAACCCCAAAGCTGGTCATAGACATCAGAGAATGATTGGCGGTAGATGCAATAAATGACTGTGTCACCGAGTCTCTTGGGCTAAACCTCTATACAGGAAACCTTCATTTACAGGCTCCCTCCTGGGCTGAAGAAATATTTTTCTACAGTGTTCAGATGAATGAAGATAAAAATCCATGTTAGGAAAATAATAAGGAAAAAATGTTTTGTATATAAGACATATATAAAGACATCTATTTGAGCAAAGTTAGCTGAGGGCTGCTAAAAGTTGAGTGCTGCAAACTATAAGAAAGTAAGGAGTAAAATTAAATAGATTTTCAAGATGGAAGAACGAGTTCAGATATTACGCCATATGACTACCATTATGGATGGAGGTGGGGTGAAGCTGTTGTAGAAGATGCCAAGTAAACACTCCACATTTAGCACTAGGAAAGGCTTTATCAGAGTGACCCCTGGTCCCCCATAGCTGACACCCCATCCCTGGTTGCAGCAATACAACAGCCAATCGGTTACAGAAAGGAGCATCTGCCTAGAGTATTTTTAAGGACTAAAACACAGCGGTGCAGAAAGAAAACAAGCAGAACTGGTGGTGATTTATGATAGTGTATTCGCATAAATCGCATCGACTCACACAAACATATGTCACGGAGGTTTCTGCAATTCTTCTTTATGTCACCAAAACCTGCAACCCTTTCCGAAAAATTACTAAAATAAAATAAAATGAACTTAGGGAAAAGAAAAAGAACAGCTTGGTTTGCAGCAAGTCACAAGTGGCAACTTATAGGGAAGTCATCATCCAAAATAATAAATCGGAATAAAATGTGGCCTACTGCCTAAATAGCACAAAACTCAAATATGCCACAGTTATCATCACATAAGGATTAACATTTAAGGGCACACAATACATGTGTTTCTTTTTTTTCTTCCCTGAAAATTAATCTCACCTAGAACGTGGTGGAGATAACAAATATCAACATAAAATATTTACTTAAAAGGCAAAATAATATTTAATTAAAAATGTATTTGTGCAATAGGTGATTATTAACAGATTGTTCCAACCAGTGTGCTGATACAGGGTTGGTAATCCTTACATTTTTCCTCGGGGGCAGCACATTCAAGCTGGAGGTGGGGTCTGTGTGGGATTTGTGATTTTTCACTACAAGTTAGTCTAATTAACTTCACCCCTCTTCTTTTAGGTCTTGTTCCCAAATACAGGGCAGTTGCAGCACATGCTGGCCACTGATTAACCGTTACCCCAAGCTCTTTATCATTCAAACATTTGGGAGCTTTTCAATGATTGTGCAGGACTTGACATGCATTCAAGGTAGATCCCGCATTCTCAGATGCTACTCAAGAAAGATTTGTGCTTGTCAATGGACATATGCCAACACGGTTGAAGGCAGTTGGGTTTAGAAGTGGTTGAGAAGTGATTACATACAGTCCATGTATACGTGGCCTTGGATTTCGCCAAGGCAGTATAGGAGGTCCTCGGTATGAACACTGCACCGACCACGTAGCTGCAGCAAAGATTTCCACTATGGCCAATATTTTTAATAATGTATTAATTTGACAATATGTACATCAGCTGTTGATAGGAGGCCTATGTTATTAAATAGAAGTACATTTTCTATTGGGCAGATAACTAAATCACACTGAACCAGTAAAAATTAACAAAAGCAAATGGCAGTATTGTTTCTTGCTATCCCCATTTATTCCCAATGGGCAGCCACGGGTCAGACACTATATGTAGCATCTCAGGTGTGGGAATGGTTTATTGACGTGAAAATAGTGACTGCACCACAACCTTACAGAGAATCAGAACTTATCTTTATCTTGTGACTGGCTAAAAAGTTACACCATTGGGATCTGATCACTTGGTGGGGAGGATGTTCACCATTAGCCCAGTCTGCAGCAATGCAAGGTCTACAACACATTGTCACCTCTCTGATTAATTATAGGCAAGGCATGAGGATCATTACAAACCCCCATAATGATATTTTTGTGATAATATGCATTTGACCTTCTCCTGGCATCCTCAGCTCTGGCCTTAGTTATCAGGCTCAAAGAAATGTTTGCAGGAGGCTAGGATAGAAATTTGCTTATATTTTCATTAAAGATTCCTGTGAGCCGCACAACGCTCAGCGCCTTGCTATCTCCCTGATGTTATTTTACTTTTATGGTGGTTTAATAACTAGCGCTTTGCTCAGTCAAACTGAGATTTGAAGACGGGCGGATAAAAAGGATCTTCCCGGTGGATTTATTACTGCAATATTATATTTCAACTTTAAATATTTTATTAAGCAAGGAAGCCACCGCACACACAGCCTTCTCGAATATTTAAATAAAACTGGAGGAAGAAATGGATTTGTGTCCTGGGTTAGCGTCCCCATGCAGTCCTCCACAAAGCAGGTGAATAGGTGACAGGGGGCCACTTATCAGGCTTATGTATAAAATACAACATGGCGGATCCTATCGCTGACCACTTCTTCTGAAAAATGAAAATTGTCTGGCTGTCTTTTGAAATTAATGCAAAGCATTCTGGGATGTTGTGTGGCTTTAGCAGCCTAAATAAGATCTTTCAGCAACTTTAGAAACTTGCATAAATACATTTCAGACATTATAAACAGCACATGGAAACTTTTTCTTCCAAAAATGTCCGCCTTATAGCATTAAAAAAAAACAGTCCATCATGTCTAGACTGAGAAGATGTGCTCAACAGGAAAGATCATTTCTTCAGTTTCCTCTTCCCAATGATCAGAATGCAACATTGTAAATTTGTAGCCTTGAAAGGAGGTATATAGATCGGATGTGTTGGTAAATGTCAATAGAAGATGCAAGTCATGTGTGCAAAAATGATCGATCAAATCCAATTATTATTTTTATTATTATTATTATTAAACAGGATTTATATAGTGCCAACATATTACGCAGCGCTGTACATGAAATCCAATCCAAAACTCCCATGATCCTGTGGTTGACCCCACCCCCAAAGAGTGCAAAATTAGCAGCAAAATTGCTCACGTATAATAGGCCTTATACTTGCACGTTATTTAGCATGTAGATGATAAAAGTCTAATAATACCCAAAACTTTTAGTTTTGAATGGAGAATGAAAGAATAAAAATCCCAGACAGGTTTGTCAAGTTGCAGGCTTTGTCGGAGAAGTTACATCACTTCCTGTCCAATGAGAAGGTTGTCTCTTCAGGACAAGAAATAGAGAAAAATCTCTCTAACAACAACACAGGCAGAAATATTAATATTTCAGTTCAGTTACAGGTTGCTCTTCTGCCTATAACATGAACATTTCTCTTCAAAAAACATGGCAGGCCTTTACTTTCCAATTCATCATCACCATAACCATGCTGTTTTTTGTTCATCCCATTTTTTCCCATTTTCGTGTTGAAGCGGTTTTGTTCTGTATGGCGGGTCACACACATATCTATGCATTCAAATAAAAATGGGCAAACATGCATGCATAGGTGTGAATAGCTCTGATTCCCAAAGCACACAATCAGTATGCTACGGGTTCTAAAATTAAGGTTCCTACATTTTTGAATTCCACATTCATTTCACATTAGATTGTTTTTCAAGTTTTGCAACAGTTTTATACTGCTCTATTCTTTTTAACAATCCTTAATCGGTTAATAATCCCCATAATCCTTTATATCAGTGGCTGTCAGGTGTGTGCTAGATTAGTGACAAAGTCATTCTGTTCTAAAGTAGTAGAAGGATTTACATAACATGGAAGGTAAATAAAAAAGACATTACTCAACCAAAACACAGCAGTGATCAGCCCGGTCATGGACCTTCATTACTACACTTGGTCAGTGCTCCGCCACGCCCCCTGGCTGCTGATTGGACAAAGGAGAAGCAGAAGAGTGATGAGGTCACCGCTCTGGTTACTCCTTGTGTTATCAAGCTCTAAGTATTATATTGATAGAACTGTGTAATGCAGGACACACTGACTAAGTCATAAAGCTACCAGCCTGCTCTTCAGAAGATCAGACGCTAATAAAAAAAAAAAAAAATCAGATTTGGGTATTTGTAACATATGTAAAAAATATATTAAATAGCAAACATTTCCTGCTGCCTTAATTGCTTCAATTTCCTGCATTTAGTTTGTGTCTTTACATGAGGCTCTTGGTGCCATAACACACCATACATTTTCTTTTCCCAGAAGGATCTCTGGCCAGGGAACAGCTCCGGCTTTGCAGATTATTGTTGTTTCTGATGACAATCATGATTTTGGATTTACAGCTGTAATGTCCTGGGTACAGCACACGCCAAATGCTGCAGATTGTTCAATAAAATCAATGCCCGGCCACTGGGAGACCAATCAGAGCTGCCTATTATATATCAGCATTCCAATATCCATAGCAAGATCAAATATGAGCGGTGCGGGGGTGGAGAAACAGCTTAAAGTCTCTTCAGGGAAAACAAAATCTGGTCAGGGAACTTTGGGACAAATATGAGAAAAAAAGTTTTTAGTTCAATAGAAAATATGTTACAATTATGTTATGGGAAATTATTTGCAAAACTTTATTTCCTGGCACCTAGTAAATGTACTAGAATAAGTGAAAGTAAAACTAAACCAAACTAATAATAATAACTAATAAAAGTATCATAAAAACATGTTAAAAACATTTCCAAAGTGAAACCCACAAATGATAGCATTGATGATCCGGTTACAATGGCCCCTGACGAGGTATGGGATATATTAGGTGGCCCGTGAATAGTCAGTTCTTGGATGTTATGAGGTCAAAAACAAAAAGTTTCGTATCTAAGTGACTCGACAAGGGGCAAATTGTGATGGTCAGATGATGGGCCAAAGCATCTCCAAAATGACAGAGCTCATGGGGTGGTCCTAATATGCAGTGGTTGGTACCTACTTAAAGTGGTCAAAGAGAGGACAAGAACTGATCCAGTGACAGGGTCATTGGTACCCAAGGATCAGGTCTGATCCCAAGATGAGCTACTGAAGCCTAAATTGCTAAAAAAACAGAATACTGAGCACAGCATAGAGATGTCAAATCACACAGGGTATCACAATTTGCTGAGTAGCCCAGTGAGCCCATGCTGATCCGGGTTTGCCACATTGGGTATGTGAACATCAGAACCGGACGATGGACCAATGGAATAAAGTGGCCTGGGTCCAATATGTCACATTCTCTTATAGAACATGTGGATATCTGGGTGCAATATTTACATGGGGGGATGATTATTATTATTATTATTAATATTATTATTATTATTATTATTATTAAACAGGATTTATATAGCGCCAACATATTACGCAGCGCTGTACATTAAATAGGGATTGCAAATGACAGACTAATACAGACAGTAATACAGGAGGAGAGGACCCTGCCCCTAAGTGCTTACAATCTAGTAGGTGGGGGAAGTATCACACAAAAGGATGGGAGATATGTAGTGGTGGGAAGTAGTGAGGGTTTCAAATGACAGAAGAAGCCGGGTAGGCAAGTTTGAAAAAATGGGTTTTGAGCGCTCTTTTAAATGAGCAAAAAGTAGGAGCAAGCCGAATAGGACGAGGAAGACCATTCCAGAGAGTTGGAGCAGCTCTAGAGAAGTCTTGTAACCGTGCGTGTGATGAGGTTATGAGTGAGGAAGTCATTAGTAAGTCATTGGAGGAGCGGAGAGAGCGGCAGGGGGAGTATTTTTTAACCATGTCAGAAATGTAAGTGGGACATTAACTGTGTAGGGATTTGAAGGCAAAGCACAGGAGCTTGAATTTGATTCTAAGGTGAAATGGAAGCCAATGGAGAGAACTACAAAGAGATGCAGCGGAAGAGGAGCGGAGGGAAGGATGGATGAGTCTGGCTGCAGCATTCATAATAGATTGTAGAGGTAGAGATTGTAGAGATGATGGTAGCAAGGTGCATTATGGGAAGAAGGCCGGCTGGTAAAGGTAGTGTGACCTAAATGATCTGCTACCAATATCTTGGTGCTGTGACATCTTCAGAGATCCATGGCATGATGGGTCAGAGCTCCTTCGGTGGCACAAGGAGAACTTAATACATAGTCCATTGGTTTTATATATCTCAGGCAAAAAAAGTGAACTATGGCTTTTGAGTTTCAGGACATACACATTCCCCCACCGACCTAGTCATCTCAACCATTACCGCTTTGGGATTTGCTCTTTCCAATTCCTCCCAATATTGTCAGGAAAACGCAAGCAGTGCATGCACGCGACAACAAGAACACCTCGTCATGGCACCACGCTGATCTTTGCACCTATGGGTACCAGGTATGCTGACAGCTCTTCAATACTTGGTATTGCATTGTTATAATTGGATCTGGCTAGGAGATATCACATTTCAAAAAGATCAAATCAAATACAACTCCACTTCCTCCAGCCTTACACTGACACGGGTGGCATTCAATGTTTAAAAGGAAACAGTCAATCTGTCAGGGCTGGCTGGTATCTGTGCTGCCCTAGGCGCCTTCCTGCTACGTGGCCAAAAGAAGAGAATCAATGTTTGTTCTTCGCTACCCAAAGAACCTTGGCAGCTGGAGCTGCAGCGGAGAGGGAACGTGTGCAGATACAATGTGAACGCTTGTAGTCAGGTAGAGATACTTCCATTCAAACCGACCTGGGGGATAATGTGCAACAGAGACTTTTAACCTCACACACCGCCGAAAGGATGGCAACCATGCACCTGCTATAGAAATTTTATACGTTGTATTATGTAGCTCAGGCTTTAGATTTGATCCTTTTACACAAGAGAGGCAAAGTGAAGCTGGAGATAAGAAGAACATTTAATCAGCAACTACTTTTTACACTGAGATGCAAACCCAATCATGGTGTCTGTTCAGGTTTGGTCTGTGTTGACAAATATCTGACGCAGATCAGAAAAGGAATATTGATGCTTGGCCATTACATCCTGGTGTCTTCTGGGTATTGGCTCATAGACGTTTCACAAGCGCCATGCTGCCTCCTTAGTGTACAGCCCCAAGCGTACCAAAAAACATAAAATGTGATGCGAACTGTGTTTGCCTTTATTGCTTTCTACCAGCAGCGATCAATATTTTTAGACTTTCTAATGGTGAAGTCTTTGAAAGCTGGTTAACATTATATATACTTACCAATGTATCTATGCACACAAATCTGTACCACTGCAGATGTGAATAGATGAGGCCCATGAAATTCAGTCATTGCTGCATTTCTTAGATGAAGAAATCCCATAGCTCAGGTATTATCGCCAATCAGCCGCATAATACACCCATTTGAAGGGACAATTTACTCAGCTATATTATATAATAATGCGAATGGCACATGGGGGAAATCATTTATAAAGGAGAGTGAATACCTCTATCTTCTCTCTTTTGCATTTTGCTTAAACTCCATTAAAAAGGTCAGGGGCAGCAATGTGCAGTTGCAGAGATGTTTCTGCTGAATGAATGGAGAAGTAGCCATCCATATCAATGTTTTATATTGTACCCCATTGTCCCTTTTTTATTGCCTACACAGGTGGTTGCTTCAGAACTTGGGTTAACAACCAAAGTAATCCAGAATGGCACAGGGCAACCTTTGGGGCCAGGCAACTTGTAGACTACTTCGGAATCCATGGTGGCAGCATGGCAACTTTGGACCACACTTGGAAAACGAAGACAAAGTTATCTCAACCTATATGCTTGACATTCACAGTTTGTGGCCAACTTACTTAGATCTGAGTGCCTGGCTATAGTCTGGCAACCTGGGGGTCTGTTGGCTATCCGACATCTTTGGGTACAATAGGAAACAGACACTTAAGTAATTCAGAACCCTATAATGCGACCCCTGGGATCTGGTATCCTAATTTTTCAAAAGCCTAGTCACTAAGATGACATGATGTCACCTACAGTGCACAAGAATACATTTCAACAAAATATAGGTACAACTTTTAAAAGATATTTTAGCCCTTTTTATGAGTGTTGTGTCTATTGGCTTAGCGCATTCAATAGACACAATGAGCCTGATTTAATAAAGCTCTCCAAGACTTGGAAGGATAGACTATCAAACATGGGAGATCTAGCAAACCTGGAATTGATTTGGTCAATTTGTCAATTAATAAGGGGAAATCCAATCTAGGTTTGCTGGATCACCCAGGTTCTCCCATGATAGTCTATATCTTCCAATCTTGGAGAACTTTAATAAATCAGGACGATTGTCTGATTTATATTTAAAAGTAAATTACTTCATGATTGGATCACCAGGTACATTAACACATCAATGAAAGCAGTAGAAAAACATATTATTGTTTTTGCCTGAGAAGAATTTAGTAGGTTTACATATAGCGTGAATAAAAGCCTTGGGCTAATTTGTATGGTTGTGTTTTCAGTGTTTTTGGGTAAACCAACCGCTAGACTGCCACTATTCATTCAATTAAATGAATGAGAGGGTTCATAGAGGTAAGTTAGATAGGTGGTTCTCAGATGTTTGGGGTGGTCAATCCTGATGCCCTTTGACCTTTAAGAAGGGGAGCCTTGATTGCTGGAAACATGAAGGATGTACAGAGAATTTACATATCACAATTTATAACGATTAGGTTAAAGAAAATAAAGGTGGAGTAAACAAACTGTTTATAAAGGGGGTGAAATTATTGACCCTATTGAAGTTGCTCACCTCAAGACTTGAAATGTCTTCGGACCCATCCACCCTATTGTGGTCTTTCACTCCTTTCCCCCATTTTTCTTTTACAGGTTGTCACAGTTTTTTTTGGCATTTTTGTACCTTGCCAGCTAACACTTAATGGGAATGTGGCCTTGTTGAAGGCCTATCCTCAACTTATGGTGATGACAGGTCCACATGTGTTATATTTGGGTACTTTCATCATTGCTGTGAACAAATTTATTGGTTATTTGTTAGGAAAAATTGGTTAGATATTATGTTGGTTTAAACCAATAAAGCTGTGGTCTTGCCCTCTCCACAAGCATTGTATGGTCTGGGGTGTCTTAAAGAAGGAAAGAAGGACATGATGGAGGATTGGGAATGTAGTTAAGCAGTCAGGAGTCATGTCAATGTTCTCCCCAGACTCTTAGCTAGGTGCACCACTTTTCGGGAACCACCTGACTGTTTTTGGATGGTTACTGAAAATGTTGTTACATTGTAAAAACTGTCCCCCACCTAAAGCTTCTTCCCACCCAGCTAAAAAATTTTTTGGGGGTGATTACTGCATGCGTTCTCAGTTTTTGCCCGCAGCATCTGGCAATCAGTTGCTTCTCCATCTGTTTTAAACAAACGCATCACATGTTGGTAGGTGGCTGATTACATGCAGTTAGGGGAGGGCGGTAACTGTACCAACTGTGTGAACTAGGCCGTACATCAAAAACAAAAAATAAAATGTGAAAATTAATTCCAAAGGCATAAAAGTCATAAAGTTATTGTAACCCAAGCAAACAAACACTGGTAAATTTGCTCCATCTAGGCTTCAATGACCACTGGTGATGAATGGGTTACACCAGCGATGTTGGTGAGGAAGATTTCCCTGCCTACCATTCCGCTATTAATTATAAGAGTGCAGCAGCTAATAACGCACAGAACAGTTTTAAAAACACACTAATAAGGCTAAAATACTTAAAAGCTTTAACTTGATTTCTTTTACCATTTGCCTGATGTCGTTCAACAAAAACTCTGCAAAGAACCACAATGAAATCTGTTGTTAAAGTGACACATTGTTGCCGGAGGTAAGCAGGAATTTTTTTTTTCTGTGTTCGAATACTTTCTCTTTATGAGGATGAGATTAAACGTGGGATAAAAGAGCTTGGAAAAGATAAATGACGTCAATGTTTTATGTTCTCCTTTTCGGAATGAAGAAGGACAGAACAAAAGAAATAAGTACTAAAGATATGTATTCTATATGGCTGCAGAATATGAATTGCAAATAGAAAAAAAATTATAATTTTATATAATGGCCCAAGAACTTCTATTTAATGTGTAAATTTGAGATATAAGGGGCTGGTGACATCACTGCCTGTTACAGGGAAATGATAATTAGTCAATGTTATTATGTTTACACATTTATATATGTATAATAAGAGATGCCCAAGATAGTCCAAGCTTGTACGTCTTACCATCAGTCGGCTGGAACAGATCAGTTTAATACATCCTAGGTGCATCAAAACAAAATGTGTCTTAAAGCTCATTTTTCTCAGAAAAAAGCACATCAAGAGTAGAAAAGTCTGCCCATTGATTGCATTCTGGAGATGTACCCGTGGTCTTTGTATAGAAGCAATGGTGACATTGTTAAGGTTTGTTATGCGCCTTGCTGAGTCCACATCAAAGCTCTTCAATCGGTAAAGCTTGTGCTACCTGCTGACTGGAGATCGCTACCTTGGTTTAGGCTGTTTTTCTACCTCAGAATGCAGTTGCTTACTTAAAATGAGACTAAAGCCTAAGTTTCCATGATCAGATAGGTCATTATTACAGAAAGGCACAGAACGTTCCGCAAAAATGTGCCTTAACTGCCTGATCGCTCCAGATTTTTCCTATGAAATCTACGCAAGTGGAGAGTTCACCTTTGGTGGCCAGGAAAACCTGGCATCCAGGAAGAAAAGCAAGATGGTAGCTTTCTGCAAAGGGGAGCAGATAGGTTTAGTTTTGCTTTACAAATTTTTGGACCATTTGCCTACACCTTGAATATATTTAGCAGAATTAAAGTGAACATGTGCCCAAACTATGAACTCAACAAGTGAAAGAACCAGGCCTCATCCATTATTACAGTATAATGGATTAGTATTTAATAACTGGAAGTAATAAGATATATTCACCTGTACTTGTTCTGACATCTTAAAGACATCATATTAAGGACCTTTCATTGCTGAATCAAGCAGCTTGTAATGAATATACTTCAGCATTTATATACATACTGGTAACTCAATCACTGTAATCCAATCACCATGGAATGTCCAAGAACATGAAGGGGTCCAAAAAATTTGTGAAACCACTCCTTGAGTGATGACATTATCCAATCTCCAGGGTGCCACAAAGTCTATGGCAGCCGATTTGGCACATTTGAGTTATACGGCTGAATGTTTAAATTGTTATGAGATTGATGGAATAGACAATGGAGTGTTATGATGATTATCATTATAGGAGGATGACAGATGGTGTCAATTCCCCAACTTCTGCTTACATTAGATAGATGGCATCTTTATTCCAGTTTCACAGCTTCAGCCTTGTAATGGAAAAGATTAAACTTTCTCTTAGACTTCATGGAACCAAGGTGAATGGATTTGGAAATAGAAAAAGGTATATGTTCTACATCTTATACAAGAACATGTTCTTGTATGGTCATTAATCCTTGGTGGATGTTAGTCCACTCATTTGATCTGAGTTCATTTTCCTCAGAAAAAAACACAGCAAGAGTAGAAAAGTCTGCCCATGGATTGCATTCTGTAGATGATCTGAGGAAGCTTCCATGACCTTTCTACATGAATGTGACCAACAACTACCAGCTATACCATGACTTAGCAAAGCGTTGAGTGCCTTTGTATTTAATGAACACCAACATTGGCCCAAAACTTTTGCTAGCTGAAATGGTGAAATAACCAACCATTGGCAACCATAATGAAGCGGCCTCTACAAACTGAAAAACATGTTGGGTTATCAGACTCTAGAGCTGTAGAAGACAGCCATATACCATATCCTTGGGATCACAACACCTCCACCACACCCTACTTTCCTCCTACCCACCTTTAATCAATGGCTGTCATCAATCAAAAAACATTTTAACTTAACCAAAGCTACAATCACGTGACGTTCAAGGTCTCTTCTACCTACATTCAATGGAAATTTCTTATCCAATATGTAGGGCAATTGAACCAGAAGATTGATGACATCAATAAGGGGGTAGAATGGTGGGTGCAAGGGGCAGCAGTAAATTAGGGGTGTCATGGGGAGGAAGTAAAACTATCATGGAACCTAAATAGTGGGGATTTAGGGCTGTATATCTTCTTTCAGAAGGAAAGGAATATTTAGACCAGTGTTTCTAAATTCCCCAGTTTCATGGAACTCTAGGGTTCCTTTAGCCATAAGCAATTTGAATCAGAGTCATTTTAACAATGATTATTTTGGCTAATCGGTAAGGGTGACATTCCTCCCACTAAACAGCAATCTAAGAGAAATTCTACCCACCGCCCACAACACTAATGTACTCTGAGCTGAGCATATTGTAATTATAGAAGGGGGTCCCCGAGACCTTAGGAGTATTTTATTGGCTGGCCAATATAAAAAGATTTAAAAAAAGGCTTATTTAGATCCTGCGGGATGGGTTAGAGAAGTCTGGAAGGGAGAGCTAGGAAAAATTTTATATTTCGCTCACAGATGGGCTTTAACTAGGAAACCTTTGTTTACTTAACCAGCTAGGGACTTTGGCGAGCCAGCCTGAATTTTTCCAGCACTTGTACCGCTTCAAAAACTCTATTAACCTCTTTAAAAAGTCAGTTAACGCTTTCAGTCAGCCTGAAACCAGACAGCGATATTCAATTCCATCAGCACTGGCATAGAAGGGACCTCTGTCCTAAGCGGTCAGTCATCCGTTCACTCAATGTTCAACTACTCTAGCATGCGAGACATTCTTATATGTGTTTCTATTATTTAAGGGGGACTAGGAACAAAACAGGCATTAAAGATTTAAAGAGATTCTCAAAGTAAAATGTATTATTTAAAATTAAACTCTGGTAGCATTTTAAGTCTCCACGCTGGAAAGGTCTAATACCTTCTTAGCAGGAATGGTTAGCAAACTGTTTTTTAAACCTTTGTTGTGAAGTAATCAGTCACATTTTTTTTCAGCAATGGTCCAAGATCTCGAAACATGAGAAAATGAAGACAAAAGAAGCCTCAAGATCGGTATTAGTAAGAACACCCCCCTTATAGAACAGTACTACAGGAGCAAATCAACACATATTTAGGGGAGTGAAGCGAAGAGTTGGGTAAATTCTAATTTCAATCAGACCTAGGTGTCTTTGGACCTGTGGAAAAACAAGCAAGAGTTTTCTTCTTCTCTGGGGGTGGACAGTCATGACTGCTGTAAAAAAATGGTCACAAAAGGACAAGAACATGGTCCAAGTTGGAATCCTCAAGGTGTGGGTCCATGACACCCTGGACTCACAAGAAATTGGTTTAACATAATGGGGATCATTCAGCCAAGTAGAGGAATGGTGCAGGACCCAGGAGTTAGGTCTAGGACTGTATGAAGAAGTTGATCATTGCAGGGAAAACAGCTATTTTCAATTTTAAGTGCCTGTCAATAGCTAATCTTATTTAAAGCTAGAATTTGGCTATAACGAATACCTATAATTTACTATTCTCAGTGGTGTGTGGAACCATGTTGGAATACTGTGCTTATTTATTGGCCGAGGGTGCATAGGAATATGGGCTGAGATTCTTCCCTCATTACATAATTTAGTGTTCTCCCCAGAAATTTGCAGGGTGGGTGCAAGCTGTAGGAGGGTGGTCAAAAAACCGGGTGAGGCAACACATGACAAAATTAGAGTTCCTAGTTGTTGCCTTAGGAGTCCAGTGATCCAGTGATGATAATACTGTCAGCTTTCTTTTACCCCCTGTACTTTGTAATACCCACCCCCTTAGTATGTCCCATTTTTCTGTCGTCTTTGTATTAAGCCCCAACTGTCCAGTGCCCCTGTTTTGTGACCCAACTTCTTAGTAACCACCTAAAAATAGCCAGGTGGTTAGTGAAAATTGCTGGACCCAGCTAAAAAGGGTTGGGGAGAACACTGATGTCTGCCCTAATAAGTAATTACTATGTACATGCTAAAACCCCAAAATCAGCCTATCAACTCATCCCTAGTCATATGCTTCTTGTTAATTTAGCCTGTCGGCTCATTAGGAACCTAGTACAAAACAGCAACACAAGATACAAACACTGCATTAAAAATTGCTGGCAGAACAGTGCCAGGAAAACTTTAAAGGAATTAAATAATATCGTTCCATCTTCTTGAGTAACAAGTGATTCCAAAAAAATGATGTCTTCCTTTCTGTGTGAGAAGAATGGTTGGAGCAGCCGGGGTACATCCATTTATCCTATAGATGGGACAGTAACAAAGCAAGCTGTTCTTCTTCCATTAGACCAATGATCCTTAAGTCCTTATTAGCTTGAATTGTACGGTAAAGAATAACGATGGGCAACAGGAATAATTTAGAAGACAAGGTACCCCCACGAAAATAGTAATGAAGGCCAACAATCACCTCTTTAACAAGCAATGTGGTCTCCCGCTGAGAAGACATTATGAGACAATGATTACTATCTTAGCTCGCCTTGCTCTGTCTTAAGACAGGAATTTCTTTAATTAATCGTTTATCATCATCCACCGCACAGCTTGGCGGACCTTGGGACGTCCCGGTAGACAGTCAACAGTTATTCACAGATAATGGAAGGATGGCATTGACAGATGCCGGACTTTAAAGTAAACCTCCAGTTGCACTGGGAAATAAAAGCAATCCCCTTCAGATACTAGAAAGACAACATTTGTTGCAATAATTGCAGTAAAAGACATTTCATCTCCAATAGGATCAAATAAATATTGCAATAAACTGAATTAGGTGCTATAGCTGCCCTTACTTTATAGTATTGTGCAGGCTTCAAACTAATAGTGTAAGGATATATCTCTTTTTTATCAGACAGGTATGGAATATTAGATATGGTTATATGATATTTATAATTACCAAGCTCTAGGCTTTCTTTCGGGGATTTTCTAGAGGTTTTTATACAACTGATCAAGAAGTAGGAGTGATTTCTCCCCAATCCCTACTGTTGTGGCAGCAAGGACAGATTAATCCCCTTGTCTGCATAGTTCTGGTATCGATTTCACTCAGCAGAACCAATGGTCTGGGACCGGTACAGCTTCATTTTACAGGAATGTGAATAATGACTGGCTGAATGTTATGGGGACTTCTTTCTTCAAAACCACCAGAATGAAGGATCATGCTTTCCATTGACGGCCAACGTAATGGTGCATTATTTCCATTAAACATTAATAAAAAGTGAACTTTTTTCCTTGACATCGAGTGTAATGGTGCATTCTTCCCATTGACTTAAAAAGGTATTCTTTTCACTGACCGCCAACGTTCTTCAAAAGATCATAACAGAAACTCTGAAGAATATTTCACAACACCTGCTGTGCATTCACTTTAGAAGTTCTGGCAAGCTGCCAGAAGAAAATATAGGGAGAAAAGATTATAAGAATCCTCTTTTGAGATCTTTAAAGATCAATTCCTTCACAGTGCCTGCAGCTAGAGAGATTAGTGAAGGCTTGTTTTAAATATAATTTACTACATGAAAAGAATATAAAGATATCTTATTGTTCCTAGTCTGGGCACTGTTTCAGCTGTCTGAAAGACAGGGCAAGCGCCAGGCAAAGTCTCTCAATGCCTATGTAAGCACAGTCGAAGTCTTAATTCTCTGCTAATAGATGTAAATGTTTATTGCTTTTACTACATCTTCGGCACAGCGTTACACAGCCCGAAGGAATCTGGCTCACTTTCCTCCTCTTAACACTTCTTTAACAGAAGGGAAAAAAAAGTTTAAGGCTCATTTAGCAGCTTCACAAGATTTACATCTCAAAGCACAATGTTTCCTAGTACTTGTACAATGCCACGTTGGACAAAGAGAGGAGAAATTACAGAGAAATAAAAATTACAGTGCAGAAAAACTTATTACAGAAAGAAGTGAGAAGTCAGATAGGTCAATGTTTTGTAAGCAAACCTGTATGTCTTGCAACAATGGTTTCTTTAATGTAGATGTATATTCTAATTCTCTAAAGCACTTTGCACTGTGAGCTGTGAGTGTGGCTGCATAAACATTTTAATTTGGGTTGTCTTCTTTACTGAAAGCCCATGTGACAATGCAGAAAACCAATGGAAGATCCCTAAATGGTGAAGTTGTACTTAATTTCATCCACTCCCACTATTGCCCTACCACTATGTGACAATGTTGGGTTCCTGTTCCACCAATACACAAGCACCAGTGTTATAGCAATGGATGAAGAATGATAAAGAATGCTCCTCTATACCTGCAACTACTCGTGTTTTTTTTTTTGTTTTTTTTTTGCGGCTCCAAACTCTTGTGGGGTGTTCCTGGTATGCTGTGGCCAGGACCCATAAAAAGTTCAAGGAAGGACAACTGGTAAACTGAAAACATGTTCATGGGCACCCAGGGTCATAGATATATTGGAGTGGGGGAGGGCTGACTTAAAAGATATTTGGACCAAACCAACATTAAAACCACTGATTTTGCTGAAAAATTGAATGATGACCATAAGATAAAGAACGCACAGTGTATCACACACTTGCTGTGCATGGGGCTGTGTAGCCACAGACCAATCAGACTGTCCATATTGACCCCTTTCTACAATGAGCGCAAGAGCATCTAAACTTGACCATGGAGCTAGCTGTGTATGGAGCTGTGTAGTCACGGACCAGTCACAGTGCCCATTCTGACCTCTTTCTGCTGAAAAATCCTATGAGCACAAATTCATCTGAACTTGCCCATGGAGCTTGCTGTTTATGGAGTTTTGTAACCACAGACCAGAAAGACTGCCCATGCTGACCTCTATCTGGCTAAAGGTCTTGCATTGGGTACAAGAGCATCTGCACATGACTATGGAGCTTGTTGTGTATAGGGTTGTGTAGCCACGAACCAGTCAGAGTGCCCATTGCTACCCCTGTCTGCTGAAAGGCACAACTACATCTAAACATTATTATTATTAAACAGGATTTATATAGCGCCAACATACTATGCAGCGCTGTACATTAAATAGGGATTGCAAATGACAGACTAATACAGACAGCGATACAGGAGGAGAGGACCCTGCCCCGAAGAGCTTACAATCTAGTAAGTGGGGGAATTTCACACACAATAGGATGGGTATAGGTAGTGGTGGGAAGTAGTGGTGGTTTCAAATGGCAGAAGAAGATGGGTAGGCAAGTTTGAAAAAATGGGTTTTGAGCGCTCTTTTAAATGAGCAGAAA
>NC_092862.1:6104587-6180904 GCF_032062135.1 Pyxicephalus adspersus | reverse complement strand
GGTTAGTGGAATACCAGAGAGGAGGATGTTACAGTAGTCCAGACAGGAGATGATAAGAGCATGTACAAGGAGTTTGGTGGTCTCAGGGGACAGGTAGGGGCGGATTTTAAACATGACAATAGACCAATGGAAGGAGATGGTCTGATATACAGTATGGTCTAGCACAAATCACATTTTCTTTTAGATTGTGATAATGATCAGTTGATCTGTTTAACTTAGGTAAGAGACAGCAGATGAATGCACTATGGGGAGAAATCAGGCTGGCAGGGGCAGTGGGAGAAGAGAATCTGATGCCAATGTCTTGATGCCAATTATCCCAGGACACCTTCAGAGGTCTTCTGAGGTCTATGATTCCTTGGGTCAGAGCTGTTTTAATGTTACAAGGGGGAACTACGTAGATTTAGCCAGGTGGATTTCATGGCTGATAAGCGTAAGTCTGCACTAACAGCAAATGACATGGATATATTCAAAATGATAATATATTAATCTGTGTGAATGCCATCCACTAACTGAGCTAATCTGCCATCCATTTTTTAATGGCCTGCGCTATTATCAAAAAGAACAATTTTAGAGTAGTTTAAATTAATATTTCAGTTTTTCTGAGAGAAGAAAAAAGTACTTACATTTTTATAAGGCTTAAAATAATCATTATTTATAATGAACAAAGCTATATCTAATAACTGTCTTATATTTCACTGCTAATAAGAAGGGAGGACTCCAAATGGGAAGTGTTACAAGTACACCCCTAACACAGACATCATACCCGATTTATAAAGGTCAGCATAGAAAAAAAGTATTATTTAGTTTATTGACATTGGTGGGATAAACTAAATTCAATAAATCTGTCAACAAACTAACAATTGCAAGTAAAAATGCAAAAAAATTAAATCCTTGCTTGAAGTGTCTTATATACAATTTTACATTCACATACAATGAGCTTGCTAGAAAATGTGACTACTCCAGGAAAAGCAGATTCACTGACAAAGCCCCATCTGCTTTTGCAAGTCAAAGAATCCTTCTTTTCTGGGAATATCTAAATACTGTATTATACAGGCCCAGCTGATCTTCCTCTAACTTCCTTCTCAACATCACAATGGATCTTATTTATTAAAGGATAAGATAGACTATAGTGGGACAACATTGGTCATCTAGAAAACCTGGAATAGATCTGGCCCAGTATTTAAAACAATTGTCAACTAATAGCAAATTATTTTTAGAAAATGTATTCCAGCTTTGAGGGATCACCCATGTTCTCCCATGATAGACTATATTCTCCAGTCCTGGAGAGCTTTATTAAATCAGGCCCACTATATGCAAAGGGCAAGACAATATTTTTACCCCTAAAGAACCCTTAGAATAATGTTTAGGTGTTGGGGAACACCTGCTATAGTCAGTCAATAAAAACATTTCTATTTTGATTAACTTTCAATGGAAAAAAACATTGGTTTCCTCATGCAGAAGTGCTCACTATGTCCCCCCATAAATTAGTGGTCAGAATGCCACCTTTACAAAAAGCTAAAAAGGTCCCCGTTTTTTTGGAGGTGGCTCTGCCAAGTGGTGTTTGTCCTAAACCTAAGCAGACATTAAGGGTGGACAATCAGCCACAACTCATGGACCCCCGGCAGCTCCTGGATGAATCCTAGGGTTCCATGGATCCTTACTTCAGAATCACTGCTATGGAGTGTAACTTAAGAGACAACTGTGGGTCTATTGACAATAAATTCAAGATGGCGGCACCCAGCAGCACTCTCTGGCTTTTGGATGTCTACACGAGGGAGGCTTTACAGTTAAAAAAAAAAGTATAAATAAAATACATCAAATGTACATATCACCTTTTGGAAAGAGTAGGATTAAAGATGATCATCCACCAGCAGTGGTATATAGTTTGCCCCAACCCCTAGAATTGTTCTTGTGCCAAGTAGAGTATTGATATCAGGGACAGATTGTGTTATATATATTTCATTTTTATTTTGCACAATGTTCTACTTTTAAGTAAATTCAGATCTGCAGAAATCCAAGGGCTAACCTTGCAAACCTCTACTTGGTACTCATGGCCTGACTGCTTCTAGATGACCCTAAGGTCACCCAGGCCAGACAACAAGTATTTTGTGAAAGCAAAGTCAGCAATGGCCTCCATGTTTTACCACCACTGGCTTTCGGATTTGAGTATCTATGACCTCCCCTTGGCCATCCAGGTCTGATTAAAGTAATGCTACAAAGTAAGATCAGACAATATCTTATTCTGCATTGTGACAGTGGCACTGTATTAGAGAGGACAATACAATTGCCTGAGGGTGTCACCTGTTCTGTGTCAGGCTGTGATCAGGCTGACAAAAGCTTTGCTTTAGGAAAAAAATTACAGGTCACAGCCTTTATCCCAGATACATTATATCAATGATTTATAAAAGCTCAGGATGAATGGACCTCCCACCGGCGCCGCTAAGTGTTGATGCAGAGAATGGATCTACGCTAAGCTTGAGAAAGGAGGAAAGCAGAAAAATTAAAGATTCGGCTGTCATTAAAATAATCGTTAAATCACTCAGTTTTTAGTGCAGCGGCTGTGTTTATGGGTATTTTTCAAGCCCAATCACGCTGTTTTGACGTGACATTTGGGGTTTTTTTAAGTCACTTATTTTATTAGCTAAAAGCAGGCTGGGTTTTAACATTCAGCCATGTTAACAAGTCTTGCCGGGATGGATAGATGAGATATAAAAAGGGATGGAGAGATTAGATATAGAAGGAATGAAGCCCTAAACTATGGTGGCCGCTGCTATAGGTTTCCTACAGTGCTGGTCACACATTAAGCCTTGTGATCACATTTTAAGCCTTTGTCTTTACCTACATATGTTTTCAGAGCTGGGATTGACAATTATTTCTCCTTCTGGAGTATGAATCTTACAATTGCTGGATTTTGCACTTTACCCCAACCTACTGGACCTTCTCCTACACTGCAGTAGTCCTCAATGTAGTTTCTCACAGCTGGTCTGAGAAAAGGCTAATTTAGATAGACAGTTCCTCCGTGCTTAAAAGGAGGGTACAAGATGGCTGAACTCCTGCCAGTTGCTTATTAACCTTCCACTGACCACGCATTAGGCAGATCTATCCATCCTAATAAACCCTGACAATTTCTGTTTGACTGTCATTTTGCAATCTACCCTGATTTGTGAGTTTGCTGACCTGCAAACCTAGTTTGCTTCTGCCCTGGTTATCAGCCTGCAGCCTATGACTTCCTACCTTGAACCCACAAAAGAGGTTCAAGTCCCCACTTCACCATATGCCAACTCGTTGGTCGGACCCTTCAAGGCCTCAGCGTTATAATAACTGCACCGTAGGGCAAATTCTGGGGCATTGGAGAGAAATCATAACCAAAAGTGATGCAGTAGGTCTATAAAGTATGGGACATAAATGAAGAATAATCCATTATGAACTCTGACTCTCATCCAACCTTGGCAGAGCAAACGGCACAGTTTACTTCTGGTGAACTTGGAGCAGAGCTTTCTGTAAAGCAAATATGAGTTTCAGAACTTTACCTGCACTTTTTTAATTTTTTTTAATGTTAGAAGGTATAGATCTACTTTTAAGGTCAGAAAAAAAGATCATCCTATCAGGTGGGGTGCAGCTGGAATCCTTAAAGACCATATATCAGTTTGAAGAGGTGGGTCCATGTTTGCATTCAAAGCACTGGAGATGTAAGGTGAAGCCTCGGTCAACATGCCCTCATGACAAATGTAATTTTAAAACATTTTGACTTATTGGCTTAGGTCAATTGCCAGGTTTGCAGAGGGACACTGTGTTCTCCTCAGCCCCTTTAGCTGGGTGCACCATCCAGCACTTTTCAGTAACCACCCGGCTGTTTTTGAATGGTTATTGAAGAGTTTGGTAACAAGACAGGGGCTGCCACCATCCTAAAATTTCTTCCCATCTAGCTTTAATAAAAATTTCTGTGTTGAACACTGCAAAAGATATTTGCTTGGTAATGAAACAGAACATAATAAGTCATTGTATGACAACTTTACTCTCTTATGTATGGGGCAGGCAAATTACACTATGGTGCATTAGGCCCTTGCAACGGACAGCCAAATAGTGAACGGTTGGTTGGCTTGATCCACCTACTTTAAATCACACTGCATTCTATGTATTGGACAGTTAGTTGTCAGAAACCCAATGATCCCAGTAACATAGAGCTCCGAATGTACATTTAAAAATCATTAAATAGATCAGCCTTTCTTTGAGGTCAGTTAAATATATTTTTAGTCTAATAAATGCATCTACATAATCATAAAATATAATTGACACGAGATCAGAAGACTTATATCGAAATTGTTACTGAAGTCAGGTCCGGTGCATGCTGGGAGATGTCAGCTCCATAAGTCTCGGCTCTTTTGTATCCTTCATAACTCCGAGCGCTATTAAACACGTAGCACTCGACTGCCTGTATCCATTGTCCAGAATCAATATAGAAAAATATACGTAAATCAAAGTACACACAATTACCTCGTCCTCCAACAGATCGTTAAAGCGTTTTACAAGAGCATCCGTTTGTAAGCTAAATGGAAATTCAAATATTTTCCTAAAGCAGCACGGAACTATCAGTAGCAGAGCAAACATGTCAGTCATCGCAGCCATTTGTTGTATCAAAGAAAATGGCTGTAATTTGGAGCTATATTCACCATGCGGTTGCCCTAATCTGCTGATAACAGGCTTCTAAAGGAAAGGGATAGGATAATTTAGGAGGCAAGCGCCCCGACAAACATTGCACAGTCACATGACTGCAAAAACTGAGCGAGCAAGTGGAAGGAAGAGTAGGAATTACCAACAATTTTATTTTTCTCTATGGGTATAGCTAAACACAGAAATCAATGCACTCCTGGTATAATAGCATGTTTGGTAAGTTTTCTTTTTTTGTTGCAATTTTGAAAACATTTGATGCTGTTAGGCAGTTGGTTTGATGATAACATCATCTCAGCCTAGGCAGTCACTAGACTGGATAGAATTCAAAAAGATCCCCTAAGTGATAAAAGAAGCAATATTGTTGCTATATGCAGTCAGGCGGTTAAGGTGCTCACTTCAAATTGATAATACATTCATTATCCACCATAGAGCAAACTATTGGCTACTGAATTTTGGCAGTTTTAATCGTTTGCGGTAGCCATCATACTTCAAAACTGCAGCCAAGAGTTAAAAAATATGACATGAGAACAAGAGCTAGAATTGTATCTACAGTAATGATTGGTTCTAACTAGCAGGACTGAGAGAAATGACTAGCAATCACAATGGTACTGGAGGGGTCTACCTGAAATGAATAACGCTGTATGGTGCTCAAGCTTCAACAAGTTGCATTGCAATGACATCAGTGACTGCATCAAGAGCTGAAAGTACACTTTAATGCACAACAGTCCACACAATGGTCCGCAAAATCATTACTGGCACAAGAGCTTTGGAGGTCATTGGTAAAGGATGAGGCTTCTGCACCATCAAAATATGGATATACGCTCATTGATATATAAATTTTTATTTCCAGATTCCAAAGTTCAGTTTTCATACATATTTAGTAAAATTGTTTAACTTTCAACCTTGTGCAGACTACAGTACAGAGGAAGTTGGGTTGAGGTAATCATGTCAGTGCCTCCTGCCTAGTTTCACCTACAGATGGCCTCCCAAACGCTATGTGGGCTTATGAGAAATACAGTTCTTCAGTATGCGTAATGCACACAAGTATAAGGATGTAAAGAGTATGGGCAGACATAGGGAGGTGCAAAGTGTGACTCTGCACTAGGGCTCTGTACCCTCCTCAGGCACAATTCAGTTCTGCAGGGGGCCACTGTTAGCTACATCTGCCACTGATAGAGAACAATGCAAATCTCTCCTCCAGATTTTTGGTATATTATGGATGTTGTAAAGCTACTAACACAAACATTGGTCTGGAGAAAAGCAGGGGAGAAATTCCTTACTTAGACAACAGTACAGACGAAGGGTGGGTATAAGGAAACGTTGACATGATCAGACAGTGGTTATTACAGAAGCGGATAGGAGATGTCCCTTCTGCAATACCTTGTCCTTACCCGCCAAATCACTGCCCAGCTGTCAAATTTTGGTTGCAAGGGAAACCTGGAAATCTCTGCTTCCGTTAGGCGTGGAATGAACTCCCGGGAGATACATCCCGGGATCTTCCCATAAAGATGGTGGAAGATCATAAGGAGTAAGAATAAAAGAAGGAATATGGTGGTGCCCTACAATGGAACAGGGAAAGGTGAGTTGAACAGATTGCCTAGGGTTATACTTTAAAAGCACAAAGATGTGTGATGAAATAAAGAAAATAGGTGCCAACCAGCCATCATCCAAACTATGCTTCCTTGGCATTCCCTTGGCACGCACCCAGTATCATATCAATATCAATAAATTTAGCTGTTGTTCAATTTATATTAAATACATTTTATATAAAACATAACGGATTAGAAGATACTTCAGATTACTGGGAGTTCCTCCATAATGACCCTCAACCAACTGAAAGGCTTACACAAGTTAATTGAGGAACTTGCGGACCAAGTATGACTCCCCCTCCCCGAAGGCTTGCATCGACATCCCCCCATGTGGTTTCCCTGCTCGCTATGCTGGGACATGAAATGGCCCCTGGATTGCAGTGAGATACGCAATTATACATCTCATTGTGTCAAGTTGAGTTTTCTGTGTAATATTTATGTGCCCCATGGCATGTGAATTTTACAGGAAAAATGACACTTCTCCGTGCTGCCAAAAGATATTTCAATCTCATGCTGTAGGATAGTGACAGCTCTCACAGATTCCATTGTATTTTCTTATCTTCAGAATGTGGAAGAGGGGCAAAAAAAACATTCAAAGAAAACCAGCTGAATGAGGAGCAGTGCTGGGGATCCCCATTTTTTAACCATAGTCACAATATAATGATTGAGTACAATGCCTACTTGTTTTTGGAAGACCATTCATATGGTATTGAGATTTTGAAAAATCGAGGGAAAGCTGCAGATTTAAAAACATGATATTAACATGTAAAAGCTTTTATAAGATTTTAACCGCAATCTTTCCATGAAATTTGATGCAGATTGAACACATTTTTGGTATGGAATTTACTAGTAATTTACTTCCCTTGCATAGCAGTAGCTCTAGAAGACTTGCAATTGCTACTAAAGTCACAGTCTAAGATCTGGACCAGCACAGACAGTAATTTGTTACTCCCAGGAAGGGAATAGGCTATGGCATACAAGGAAGGAGAAGGCTGTCCTATTGACACTCCAAGTCAATATAAAAAAAAAAAAAAAAAATAAATGCTTGATTTTTAGTGCATGTATCTGCAATTTTGCAAAGTCGGTGATATGGTTTCTTTAAAGCTGACCACTCAAGCAATGAAAATTACATTGCACAAAAATAATTTTTAAAAGCTGACCTAAGTTCAGCTTAAAATTGGCAATTGTCAGGCCTCTCAGTTCCGGGGTCATCCGTGGATAAAGTAATGCCAAAGTAATGAGTAAATATATTCTTTATAAGAAAGCTGGTGCACGTCAATAAAGAATTTTAAGTTTGGCACTGGTTTAGGTAAATGACCGCAGCATTTTGTCATGATGGGGGCAGCCATCAGAAATTTCTGGGTCCCATACTAGGTTCCTGGGCTCCTTCCCTTCGTCTAAAAGTTTTAGCATTGCAAAAGTCAGGCTTGTTTCATTTACAGAAGTAACCCTTGCCCTCCTCCCAGTCTATGGCAACCCTGACCATTGCACACAACTACCTAATGGCAGGCTTACATTTTACTTACAGAATGAGATCAATGTACAGCATAGCATGCAGACAATTATCTGAAAAGGAAGAACTAGCCAGGTAGAAGCAGCTTATTGTGTGAGCCGGTAACACATGATACTTGTTACGCCGGTATCTCCAAAAACACGACTCAGTTCTGGTCCGGCAGCACAATGACAGGCCACAATGGAAAAACAAACACAGCCGAATGGTTTATCAAAACCAAACACAAAGCAGCAAGCTAATAACCCTCAAAGAGAATGCGTCTGGATGGGGCCACGCCAGCCAGCAATAACCCTGAGCCATTGTGCTGGAGCATGGACAAAAAGCACATTCTGGCCCCGTAGATGAGAAGTGACAAGCCTTATTACCACTTGGCTATTAATCACTGAGTAAAGGACAATTGGAATATAATCATCTCGGATTGTTTACAGTGCCGGTGACGAGGCTCGCTTATTAAAGGCGGCACAAGCCAAGGCACAGGATCTGAATGATGTGTCACATGAAGGTATATCTACCGGCGTTCATGATTTTATTTCTGCAAATGAACATTTTAAAATTGAAAGTCAAGCTGATAGTACAGAGCAGTAAGGAAAAAATCAGTTACTGATGGTACCAGAAGGTGGACCAAAATCTAAAACATCACAATGGCAGTCCACTCAAAAGTGATATAATTTAGTTCAGAGTAGTTACTGATGGCCTCACTAAATATAGGTTTGCTTTATTCTTACAATGAGGTCCCTCGGGAAAAAAATCCTGTCTCCCTTCCCATCGCAGAGTCTGAGGAAGAGGTGTTCCTGTCCACCTTTGTGAATTACACGTCCTCCTGTTGAATCATCCATCATTTAAACTAAATACAAAATCTAGCAGGGGTGGTGGGAAATCTTCATAATGGGAAAAGCACATTTGCAAACCTTGGAAATTGGCGAAAGGTTGAGTGCTTTATAATGGGCGCAACAGACTGCAGGAACCCTGAACAGAGATATTGGAAACCGGTTCTAATGTGCACAGCGGGTGAGCAAACCTAGGAGCACAGGGGTGGTAGGGGGGCTCATAATGGGCACAATAGACATTTAGACTGTGGAACCTAGAACAGAGATGGTGGGAGCTCCTGTATAATGGGAACAGCAGATGTACAGACCTTGGAACTTTTAAAGTTCCCCATAATGGGCACAACAGTTGTGCAGAATTGTTAACTCAAAACAGAGACATTGGGAATCCTAAATAAGGACTGTAGATGGGTGGGAAGAAATTTTAGGCAGGTGGCAGCCCCTGTACTGTGATCCAACTGTTCAGTAACTATTCAAAAACAGCCGGGTGGTCACTGAAATGTGCCGGGTGGTGCGCACATCTGAAAGGGGTTGGGGAGAACACTGCCAGACCTCATAAGAAGCATAGTGGGGCCCCTATATATTGGGCACAAAAGTTAGGGAAACCCAGTGCAGGTATAGTGAAAATCCCTCATAGTGGGCATAGTAGCTGAGCAGACCCAGGAGCTCACAGATCCTCCAAAACAGATAGAAGAAACACTCAGATGCTTTATTTCCCTAGCCTTTAACATACTTTGCAATATTAGTATTAACCACTGAAAACTTTTTTTAATACCCAAAATTTATATTTTGCCAACATAACAGTAAGCAAGCAAAGCATCAGTCCAGACCCCTGAGGAGCTTACATTTAAACCTCCCTGATATGCAAGCTCTCCAGAGCCAGGTATGTCAGATGACAATTTGTCAATGCATTTATGGACTATAGAAGGCAACCACTAAACTACAGAGAGAACAGAGTATCCCACTCATGCCAGTGTTCCTGGTGGGTTTAGAATCAGCTGCATGGCAAAAGAATTCAAAAGTTACAATTGCACTTGAGATCTGTATTTCAATATTTTTATTGATTTTTAAACATAGGAACAAGAAAAACAAGAAAAAAAATATTTTTTTGTACAAATAATGGACAAATAAACGATAGAACAACAAGACATAAGTCCAAAGTAGCTTAAGTGTCCTTTCCAGATGGTAGTTCTCTGTAAAATAACAACAAGCATACATCTGGGAAGGAAACAAGTTTTGCAAATAACGCCTTGAGCTTCAATCAAAAATTAAAATTACCAAAACATTTGAGACATAAGGCCATTGAGATGAACAATACCAGATATGAAAAAGGCGAAGGAGGAAGGAAAGGGTGTTGGAGATTGTCAAAGTAAAATATGTGGGTATAGGTTGAAACCGTAGAAAGCCTTAAAGTGTATCACACCAGTTTGTACGATTTCCAGGGTTCCTAAATTTGGTCAAACGTATCCATTTTATCACTCAAGATTGCACATGAGATCTGAATCCACTGGCCATCAGCTCCTTGCAGACAAACTGATGTAACTCACAGCGGCTTTCTCTGAAATACAATCTTTCATTATAAATGGACAGAAAGAAGGATGCATGACCATTTGCTGCAGGAGCACAGTTTTGCTAAATGAGCAGAATTCCCAGAGCTTCCAAAAGACATTATTTTTGATGAAGTATGCAAGTATTTTCATAGAGCGCAAAGGACCATCCATCAGACTGCAGAAATGGCACAAGGGTTATTACCTCTGAATAATATGCAGGGAAAGCACTAGAAAAAAAAATCCTGTCTCTTTATGCTTAAGACTCTTATCAAGAGCCAAGCTCCCATCACCCCAGGGACAGCTCAGAGGAAAAATATTGTTTTGTTTAACAGTCGTTCAGAGAGGCCCTCATGTGACTTAAAAATTATTGCTCGCCAAAATCTTACAACATCTGCTCGCTTGGGGCCAAAGTGCCCCGGCATGTAAAATACAGGACAGCAACAACAGCTGCATCTTGTTAAAGAGATTCCAAAAGGTAAAGGGTTAGTCCATACAAAAGTGCCATTGTGATTTTGGTAGATGCTTAGGAGTTGAAGTCACTTTGCTTTAGTGGATGGGTGAGCAGACCTATGGTAATGGAAGACCTAAAAGTAAAGTTTGGGCCAAAACTTTTGCGGTGGGGAAGAACTAGAACCTGTGCTGAGTATAGAATAGGGTAAGATGGGCAAAGTCATTGATGAAGTGGACCTAGCGTTACATTTTACTGCATGCTAAAGTGTACCTAAACTAAAATTTTTACTTTACATAAAAAGGGTAGAAAACCTACATCCCAAGAGGCTCTTGGCTGCTCCTTTTGCACATGACCGACCTCAGACATGCGCAGAAAGGGCATTTTCCTACATTGAGGGGAAAGAGATGCTGATCTCACTTATGCACACTCTTTTTCTTTCCCCTTTACAGCAATCTACATCACCCGATCTTGCACCTGCACAGTGCAAGATCCGAGAAGAAGGATGAAGATAGCAGGACCTGAAGTCCCAAGGTCTGCAAATTTCATACAAATGTTCAGCGCTATCATGAACCCTGGCTGTGAAATCTTCTAACTCTCTAGGGCATTGTTGTCCTAACCAAGGTTCCTCCAGAGGTTGCTAGAGGTTCCTTGAGCAATGAGTACTTTGTGCCTCTCAGGTCAGTATAAGTGACCCCAATAATCTTTTTGGCTATCTGTAGGGATGACATTCTTCCACTGGCCAGCAATGTAAGAGGAATTCTTCTTACTGACCACCACACTAATGTACTGTGAGCTGTGGATATAGTAATATTAGCAGGGAGTTCCCAGATACCTAAACTTTATTTCAAAGGGTTTAAAAATGTTAAAAAGAAGAAAAAAGAGAAACACTGCGCCAGGGCCAAATTTATTTACTTATATTTTGGAGGTTGGAGTCATGGAATTTTGCATCAGCCCAATGGATCTTTATAAAATGTAAGATTCAGGGAGATAAGCTTGAAATAGGATACCCTAATAACAGAATGAGAACAATGCATTCTATGTGTGCTTCCCAAATTTCAGAAAGTATATCTACAACAAATTTTTGTGATGAAATAAATCAAGAAATGATCTGGTTAAGATGGGTTCCATTTATTAGGACATTGGGTGTTCTGAATAATCATGGACGATAAAGAACCACTTACACATATATTCATGGATTGTTGGGGCGTCTGGAAGCGAAGAGGACAGAAGTTTTTACAACGAGGATTTGAGATAGTGTCAAATATGTCCTTTTTAATGCAAAATCTCTCAGATACTGTAAGAAAATCAAAAGTATGACGGTTCCCCAGTAATTTATTGTATCCTCACAAAAAAGGAAATTTGCTTTATTTTTTTTTTTGTTTAAGGAAGTACAAACTTGCAGCCCAACTCTGGGTTCATTACCCTCAATCTACCCACCTCTCCCCATTTTGGAGTATGTTTTGCTTCATTTTTTTTCATTTATTTTTAATACTTCATGTTGGTCGTGCTGAGCCTTTTTATTATTTATTCCTCTACCTCCTGCAGGAGGTCTTCCGATGATGCAGAGAACTACGGCGATGTGATGACACATTATTATTAAAAAGGGCACCATAATGATACTTCAACCGGGGAAAGATCTTGTACTCCCGAAATGTCTTCATTCAGCCAAGGAGGGCTGACTTACATCCTGTCCCATTGAGACAAGATGGAAGTACTAAGTGGGACAGCTTTACAAAAATGCGTCAATCTCACGCATGCACAGTGAAATCAGCACAATTTCTTTTACATTTTCAGGCGCATTTTAAGGCGCATCACCTGAACTTGCACCTTTTTACTGCAAGATCAGGTGACATAAGAAGAACCCAGAAGAAGATAGAGCACCTGCTGTCTAGTCCATGCCAGAAGGAAGAGCGCAGAACCTGCTGGACTCAGATTGTGGAGAGATCAATAGCTTTACACCTATAAAGGTAAGGTGCTAATGGTCCTATTTAATGTACAGCGCTGCGTAATATGTTGGCGCTATATAAATCCTGTTTAATAATAATAAAAATGGTTCATGTAAGGATGTTCTTAGGGATACTTTGGAAAACCCAAATCACTACACCTGAAACCCTCATATGGACACCAGGGCATAAAACATTACCCATATTGCCTGAAACAGCAATGAACACCTGAAAATCATTTTTTTATGTTTATTTTTTTTTAAGCGGTCAGACTTTGTGAAAACTCTGGAGTGCATTTTAACCTCCCTAGCGGTTCATTTCTTTCCGGTTTTATATGTCTAAAAGCGGTACATTATTTTTCATGAAAATTTATTTTTCAGTATAATATAATAGTATGAGTATAATAAAGTTTGAAACACAAAATCATTTAAAAACAATAAATTAAAAAATCTATATATTTAAAAAAAAACACATTATATTATACTCATACTAATTATATACTGTAAAATAATTGTTCTTCAAAACAATGTACTGCTTTTACACATAAAAATCCAATGTATTGCATTCAATACAGTTATTTTGTATTGAATGCAATACAAATGAATTTTGAATTTCCCACCCTGCCCGGCCGGGACGTACACACGCACCAACGTCACCGGGAACTCCCCGGTGACTCATCGGATGCAGAACCAGGAAGAAGAAAGAAGACGGAGATTGCGGCGCTGGACGGCGTGGGACCCCGGCGGATCAGGTAAGCGCTCCATTTACTAACTTTTCATAGCTTTAACAACCTCGAGTGTGACTCGGGGTTACCACTTTTAGCAACTTTTTTCTACCCCGAGTCACACTCGGGGTTACCGCTAGGAAGGTTAATGAATGAGTAAGGAATTAGTAAAGTAGTGTATCAGTATAAACACCTCTATAGCCTTCATTTCCATCTGTATTTAACAAGTCCTCAGGGTCAGGGTCATATGATTTAAACCTTTACATTTGCATAACCTAGAGAAGCTAAGCATTGTGGACATCAGCACAGGTTACAAACTTCATTCAGACTGACTGTATATACACAAAAATACGACTACCGGTCCCCTTCAAAAACAATACGCTGTTTTTCAATTATAGCTTTACTTCTATTTTTTTGTCCAAAAGCTAAAATCGCACCTGTTGCTTCATACATCAACAAAACCATTTCCAAAATTGTCAATCGATTGTTTTATGTACATTCATGGTAAAAAAATGCACAGGAACTGTACTAAACAAGTGCCATGGTGATAGCTTAGGGAACCCCATGGATATTTTGCTGGCAGCTCCCTTAGCTTGAAATAGATGAACACAACACCATACGGCTCCCGCGATTGAACGTGTACAACACACTCCCAGCACTGACTCTTTGTCGTATTGTATTCGATGTTAATACTTGTTCTGTACTTTGTTTATTGTACATAGTATTTTCGCAGCCCACACACGCGCTATTGATGCTCAGCAAATGGAGTTTCACAAAGACCCCCAACTAGCTATTATTTTATCAAGATATCATTAAGGGTTATGTAGATGTTGTTTTTTTTGTTTCCATGTAGGTTTAGCACTTCGGTGTAACCCTTAGCTCACAAAAATGTTGCAGTAGAAGTTAGAGATTTCCAAAAATTGCTTGCAAAGTTATTTATAATACATTTAACAATCCTAAATTAGAATTAATGGATGCTTTAAAGAGTATGTAAACCAGAACTTCTAATATATGGTCACTAATGCAGTGCTCTTCCCATCCCCACCACCCGGCACTTTTCAGTAGCCACTCAGCTGTTTTTGGGTGATTACTGAAAAGTTGGGTCACAATACCCGCAATACCATTGGGTGTCTGGAGGACATTTAGAATTACCAGCCCTTTCCCCCCCAGCCTGACTGTTTCTAGCCTGGCCTTTTTCATTCATTGGATTTTAGTTCACTCAATTCAAAACAAGGCTCAGCATTTCATGTAGGTGTTACCTACAGCCATCTGCAATCTGATGAGGAACGCCAAATCCTCCAGACTGACTTCTATTCATTAAATAACGGTATGTTTGCATAAGTCTCATGAGGCAGTCCAATGATTACATCTGCAGTGTTCTCTCCAGTCCCTTTTAGCCGGGTGCACCATCCAGCACTTTTCAGCACCTACAACTTCCTCCCACCCAGCTTAAAAAAAAATTCTAGGAAGAATACTGCTTCTGGACTGTGTAAAATGCCTTATTCCCCAAAATGTGCTGTGGTTCCTTCCCGCAACCTATATATCACTTAAGGAGTACCACAGACATGTGCTGAACCTTCCTGCAGCATACTACAACCCAAACTATATCCAGATACTTCCTACCTGAATGTGACCTCTTTTCACATTTTCCAGGATCCCAGTTTGCTTCTTTGATGTAAGAAGTTGTGAAAGTTGTGTCACATAACTCTTAAAAGTGTACCCCAGCCACAAATATAATGTTAATAGAGTTAATGGCCCAATAGGAATAAAATGGTCTGTAATCAGTTTGGAGTTCATAGAGAACTAAATAAAAGTAATGACTAATCAGAGTCTGACATTTCCATTCCACACACACAGAGCTGTCTGCTGTGCTCTCTCTTTAGAAACCCGTAGTGCCCTGGAAATCCTTTCTCATGTATATATTTTTATTTGTAAAGCATTGACTATGCATTAAAAACAGAATCTAAAAAAAAATGTAAAAATCCCCAAACCATTCCCTATTCTATCCTACTCAATTAATTGACTCAATTCCTCTTTAGTTTGCTTTTATTGAAGGTTGGCAAAATCTTTTCTTGAATTCTCATGTTAAACCAATTCTATTACTTGCGTAACTCTTACTGATAATCTATAACACACAGCAGAGGCTCCCAGGACCCACGGACATACAGAACACTTGGATTAAATTCAACATGTTTCCTGGTTCATCTTGAATCAGCTAATCAGTCTGTGTTTATCAAACCTTTGTCTCCCGTACACTCAGCTCATTTTCTCATGTTCTTGGCAGGCACTCTAAATTACTGACAGGGGGGCAATAATATCAGCAGCCCTTTGGCAGACTGACTGCTTCCTGGCAGCAAGAGAATAGTTGATTGAGTAGTCATACATGCATTAATGTTGTTTAGTCCTTGTTCAACTTTTATAGAGGAATCCTAATGGTCGCAGGTCCTCAGTATTGATCATAAGAATTAATTATTACTAATCAACCAACGATTACTGGACACCTGACCATCACTCATGTGCGCTTGTTGGGTATCGTGTTCCAAAACCATGAGGTTGTTTCTTTCTTTGTTGACAAAACAGGCTCCACTCTTGATGGACGGCTTTCCATAAGATTCTGGAAGATGTTAGGAAATTTAGGCTCATTAGCCGGTAGAATTGTTGTAAAGAAGACATCATTCCCAGTTGGCATTCCAATTCCTTCTAAAGATGGTCAGTAGCGTTGAGGTTAGGACATTCATGTTGTTCCCACCCCAAACTCACCAAAACCACCTCTTTATGGAGTCATAGGGTCCTTCCCAAAAGGTTGTCACTAGGTTGCAATGGTTTAACTCTTTCAAATGTCTCTTGTAGAATTAGATTGTAGGTATGTCCAAACACCTCATGGAAAAAGAAGATGCAAAGAACAACTCTGATGTCAGCAATTTTCTCTTGATCATGAAGGACCCTTTAATGTTGGAGAAAATTGAGTATAGGACCCCGACTGACACATGGCCTGAAGACATCTGATAAAGGTAATAAGGGACAGAGCCTAAAGTTGGGTGCAAAGCTGAATTCCAGAAAGACATCAAATATAAACCAATGAATGTAGTTATGTATCCATACTAATACAATGAAACATACTTTCAAATGGAATTAATGTAACTTAAAGAATCAAAACTGTTTTAAGCCTCCTGTAATACCCCAAGACTCTGAGAAAGAGGGGCATCATTTCGGGCCAATTAGGTGTCCTGAAAGCACTTGAGCAACAGAGAAGATGCTTATAGGTAGATGACCACATCAGCTCCTTCCATCATAGATTGGAGGTAGGGAGGTTACTTTGTTTTGTTGCTGAACAATCAAGTACAGTATTCTCCCCAGAGTATTTCTTAAGCTGGGTGGGAAGAAAGTACAAGCGGGTCACCCAAATTTTCAGTAACAACCCAAAAACAGCCAAGTGGTTAGTTAAAAGTGCCTGGGGAGAACAGTGAAGTAACCTCAGACATGGCTGTGCCCTGTAAATGAGATGTGGGAATCTCAAGACTGGATGGTCAGAAGCACAAATATTTTGTTAAGCAGTAAAACTTTTCTATATGTTTTTCAGTGGCCCATATGATATGTGTGTGTCTTACATGGTTTCAGCTCCTAGCTAATTTGCCTGTAGTTTAGCTTTAAGCATAGAAGAATATAATGCATCAATCATGATTTGTGGATTAAAGGCACTAAAGACAAGGAAGGGACTCAAAGTGAACAAGTCCACACAGATCGCTGCAGAAAAATAACGCCCTCATATGGAGTGAGAATTCCCTTGCTTTTGTGGGCTATCTCTGATTCTTCATATCAAAGGAAAACTCCAAGTGAAGCATCATTGTAAGTGTGCAGACAGTTGCTGATAAAAGCTTAAGGTGAAAAAATTACAGATGAATCTGGCAGTTAAAAATAATGAGGTGAACAGCAGCAATGGGAAAGTCTTGGTTCTGTATTTCTATCCTTGATAGCAGCAAAAATTGCTTTTCTTGGTCAAGTTTCCATGTGTCTTGTACAGATCATGCAAGAAGCCTGCACATGGTAGATAGATTTTAATGTCATAGCTAATTTAGAACAGATTCTTATTTTTTTTAACCAATTTCTTATTCTAGAACAATCAAATCATCACCGTGAATGTCATTCCTAGTATAAGTAAGACGAAGCGGCTTTCTTAGTCACTCATGTCGCTGGGGTGTGAGTCAGGTTCCTTAGCATTAGCGATGTGTCCTCATCAGAAGCTCCACAGAATGACAGCCCAGGACAGATCCAGCTACAAAAGAAGCGCAGAGAGGGGGCCGCCAAGCTGTGCGACACCCACTCTCATCCAGCAAGCGCTGCAATTGCCAGCAAGCTTTGTAGTATAAATATAAGACAGCCATTTTGCACAAACACTAACACCCCCCCTCCAGGGCTTGCATTAATAGAGGTTGTTTAAAATATTGCTTTATTGAACTTTTGCCTACTGTGCAGAAACTGAGCCCTGTAGCCTGGGGGGGCCATCGGATTTCAGAGGCTGGCACGAGTCATGCAGCCGTGACAGAGATGTGTCCCCAGGTGACAGAACTGTACCCCTGGGGCCCTAATTCTTGCAAGATCTGCGCAGTATGTCACATTCCATATGGAAATCAAATCCAACTTATTTACCAAAGCTGTGTACAAAGAATAGTGAGGGCAGCAATGAACAAAGCTTTGCAAAGAACCAGAGCCAATGACAACTTTATCATTGACATAGTCAATGTTTGGCATTGATAGTCATGAAGTCGGTGTATGTAAGGTACATTTAGTGGAGGAGTGGCTGACATTTGTAAACCTTAAAAACAGCCCCTGACACAAATGGTATTCCATCCATGATATGGTACAGGGCATTATCAGACCCTAGACATATTATAGTATATAGTCAGGAACCAGAGACATGCTACAGGAGTGTTTGGAAACCAGAGACATATGGTGGGAGATGGTCAGAGAATGAAGATCTTACAGAGTTTGCAAGAGTGAGTGCTTTTACATTTTCATTACTTATCAATGGTCTAAAACCTGCTACTTTTTGCTGGAGGGGCAACGACAATACAATAAGCACCAAGGGGTTACAGATTCAGCACCAGAAACCTAGCGGATGGAGGGATTATTTTGTAGAGATCTTCAAAGTATTTTCTTGATAAACATAAGAGCTAACAAAAGTAATTGTAATTATAGTGATCTCTTTAGAATTTTATTTCAGCTATGTGGAAGGGAAGCTCTAACTGGGAAATCAAAAAGTGGGCTGGGTATCATGTGATAAACATAGCACCCCATTTGTTTATGCCAAAGGTATCCAGTAACCCCTATAATTTGCTAGATTTCTACTGGCCTCATTCTTTCAATTTTTTGTTTCAATTTCCTAATGTCTGCCTCATTGATATATCCCATTCTTCAATTGACCTTGTATTAAGTCCCAGTTGTCTAGTGCCCTTGTATTGTGACCCCATTTCCTAATATTCCTGTATTCTGACCCCATTTGCTAATAAACCTGTATTGTGACCCTATTTTCTAGTGTTCCCAGTATTGTGACACATTTTCCTAGTGTCCCTGTGTTGTCACACCACTTCCTAGTGTCCCTGTGTTGTCACACCACTTCCTAGTGTCTCTGTGTTGTTACCCCCACTTCCTAGTGTCCCTGTGTTGTCACCCCACTTCCTAGTGTCCCTGTGTTGTCACCCCACTTCCTAGTGTCCCTGTGTTGTCACCCTACATCCTAGTGCCTCTGTGTTGTTACCCGCACTTCCTAGTGTGCCCATGTTGTAACCCCACTTCCCAGTGTCCCCGTGTAGTAACCCTACTTTCTGGTGTCTCTGTGTTGTAACCCCATTTTCCGGTGTCCCTGTCCTGTGACCCCATTTTAGTGTCTTATGCTTCGTAAGGAGTGTAATTACAGCAAACCTACACTCCAGGGTTCCAGCTCTGTGACTCTCTTTCCCAGTAGGATAATAGATTGTGCTGTGCTCCATAAAGAACAGCCTTTCTCAATCTATTTAACATTGGGGAACCCTTTAAATAAATATCAGGTCTTAGAGAAACCATGACAATAATACCAATATCCAAAACTCACAGCACATTAGTGGGGTGGTCTGTAAGAAGAATGCCTTCCACATTGCCGGCCAGTGGGTAAAATGTCACCCTTACAGATAGCCAAAAAGGTCATTGGTGTCAGTGGTAACTGACCCGAGAGGCAAAATTTGCTCATTGCTCAAGGAACCCCTAGCAATTTTACGAAGGGTCCCCGGTTGGGAAACAATGTTGTGATGAGAGATGGCAGCCTGTTAGGTCTGTAGGGGATTCAGAATGGAAAAGGTACAAAGATACAAAGTACAAATCTTCAGATACTCTGCAATCAGAGAGGGCAAGCTTCCGCCTCTCACTTACAGCTCTTTCTTACATTGTATTCTAAAAGTATACTTAAGTCCAGCTGGAGCAGTTGTCTGATGCCAACTGGGCAGCTACTGAAAAGTGCTGGGCAATGCGCCCACCAAAAAAAAGCTGGTGAGACCACTGGATTAACTTTAGTTTCAATCAACCAGGGGATGAAAACCAATGTGGAAACTGAATGAAAATGCCTGAGTGGGTGAGGATATTGCTCGCTGATAGCTACCTTGGACCGGGTTGGAAGTGAACAATTGTCTATAATGTCCTTGTATGCTGTATCATTACCAATACTCTTTACTGCAAACACCTGAATTCAATCATTTAAAAATGTAATCCTCTTACCTTTGACCATAAAGTTGGACAGAATTGCAGCAAATATCACCAACCACAGGGAGGAGTGGTGGCCTAGTGACTGGTCCTCTTTATCGCAGATACATTTATAACTTGCAGTAAATATGAAAAGCCAGAGAGCAGTCCAGATGCCTGAAGCACATGATAAATAACCTTGTGTCTTAATGATTTTCCTTGCATCCCACTATAGTTCTTTGTTGATCCATAGCAATACATGAGATGGATTTTATCTTTCGCCTGCGTTCAATCCTATCTATATTATATTGATGCCTTTTAGACTCTATAGAAATGAAGAAGCATGGAAAGCAGCTGACTCCGAGATTCAATTTTACATTGCTATTATTTCTTTTTTTTTAACTGAATGTAAACTCAAAATTTACTCAAGAAAGTAGCACTAAATAATAAACTGGAGTCTCTGATCCGAGATATGAATATTCATTCTTTTAGCTAAAGTCTAGGTACACAGATGAATACACCAATGAAATATGAGAGCTGCTTTAACCACAAATAAATCTGTATTGTTCTGGGTCATGTAGCAGCAATCAGGTTGCAGACCTGAACACCATCAGAGATGAGCAGGTCACATGTTCTCTTTATATCTCATTGTACCAAGTATAGTAACCGGATGCACAGTACAAGGGAGTGGCAAGGGGTACAAGCAAGGTGTGTAAGGGGGGTTCTTTGCAGGGAAACCACTTCCCTTTTCCTTCATGGGCAAGGTGACACCGTCTTGTTGTAAGTCATTTAGATCCGCCTTTCTCAAACCTTTTAATATGGAAGAACCTTTCAGGTTTTGGGGGAACCCCTACTATGAATTACTCCATTCACAATCCACAGTACCCTAACTTGGTAATCAATGGGAAGAATGCCTCTTATATTTCTGGCCATTGGGAAGGTTGGCATCCTTACAGAGAGCCAAAAAGATAATTGGTGTCACCTAAACTGACTTGAGAGGTACAAATTGCTCAAGGAACCCCCAGCAACCTCTAGAGGAAGCCTAAAGTTACATGAAACCCTGGTTGAGAAACGCATAGGCTCACTCCTGATAGATTCTCTTCAAAATATAAAAACCAATTGTAGCGTATGTAGCCACCATCAGATCACCGTTCTGCTGCTCTGTGTCATCTAACAAGTGTTCAGAAAGAAAAACAAAGATAAAAGCGAGTCCTATTAAGGTGCTTTTAGATAAAGCAGCCAACTTGCCCCCGGTTTGACATAAACAAAACAGTGCACCGTGATTAGTGATCGCTCCAAGTCCCATCTTTCCTTTCATTCCATATCAAAGGCTGAGCTTTCAGGACGCGCGGTAATTAAAACAAATTAAAGTGCCTCTTGCACATCAACTGAACAATGAAAATGAAAGAAGTATTGGTTTAAACAAACAACATTACCGCTAGACAGCATCATCAAACATTCATAGATGCTAATAATATTTAATCAGAAGGTAAAAGAGGTCATGCATTATTCAGAGCATTACAAGCACTGCGGAGCATGCACGCTTACCAACCGCCAATCTGAGACCAAAGAGCCCAGGAAAGGCTCGTTCCTCCAGACCTTTTATAATTCAGAAGAGTGAGTGATTTCAATGTTATAACAAGAACGGGCAAAGGCAAAGTGTTCTGAAATGCAGATTGCTGAAGACAGAGCAGATACGATATCCAAATGCATAAATTAACCTACCAGAAAAGAAGGGGGATGGCTTAGATAATTTCAATCAAATAATATAAAGGTCCCCCATGGACACTTTATGTTATATGGTGATAACACTCCAGAGTCATTGTCCCAGTCAATCAATTGTGGCCCTGCAATGTCACCCTGTAACATGAGCATCCAGTGGTGAATACACACTTTACAAAGGTATGGTCCACTGTTGTCACCATCGGGAAACCCACCCTGGGAAATGCTATGCCGCAGTGCATGTAGATAGGAAGTTATTCCAGTACTGGAATGTACAATAATAAAAACACTTTTCTGACAAATATAGCAATTGCTTTTGCCTTAATTTATTATTGTGGGACGTGACACCTCACCTGTGACTACATTGTCACCTTGCAGAACTACACTTCCCCTAAAAACATAAGACTGTGAATCTCAGGGGTTCGTCCAGAAGGTTCCCAGATTTCCTCTTTATGAACGTCTATTCAGTCCCTGAATTTGCTCCCTAAAAGTTTAGCTTTTCCTTCACTTAGAGCTTGCCTTATACATGTGTAATAATCGGGAATTAAAGGAAAAATGTGTGGATGGGAAGAACTACTGAATGGAAAGTAAACATGTTAAGCTAACCTTAAAGGAGTGTCATTATTGGCCTTATGCTCCATGGTCAGATTTAAAAACATTCTTATCTGAAGGGAAGCTATCATGTACTCTTATTGTTCACACAAGTTGAACTACCTAGGAGCAGTCACATTCAACTGGGCTTGTTCTGTAATGATCAAGAGGTTTACTACTGCTCCAAGTGGCTTCCTCGGTGCCAATGTGTTTCAGCAACATACCCCAGTACTGCATGGTTCTTCAGTCATCTTAAAGCCCAATTGTATCCCAATCACAAGGAAGGTGATGACTGTCAAAAATAAAGATAGAAGTTGCCAGTATTTGGTAAAGCACCTTGTTCTGTTTCCATAACCCAATCCCCTGGGTACCATATAGTGCTGTAGTGTGCTGCTCACACTTGTTCAAAGCTACTGGGAAAGCTACTTGGAAGAGTAGTGAAATAAAGATATTACAGAAGAAGTCTAGTTCAATGAGACTATTACTATCATGACCTGGGCAACCTTCACATACACCCATATGTAGTTATTCCTGAAATGTCAGGTAGAACCTCAAACATAACAGAGAGGAACATCAAATTTGCTTTAACAATAACGCTTCTCCAGCCATATACCTACTGGTTGCCTCACTGGCCATTTGGGCTGTACAGGAGGAAGTTGAAGTCAAAGAGTACCAGTAGTGATCTCTTACAAAAGAATTATGTAGGTCCTTCATGGATCCTAGACCAGTTATACCGTGAAGAATTATAAAAGTTTTTAAAAACCCCGGATTCTCCAGATTTCATGACCACAGCTGACATTTCACCCTCCCCATTCAAGCCGTCCATCATCGGAGAGCCTGTCATTAGAATAGATGGCCACACCAACCAAACAATACTGCAGCAACTCAAAAGTAACTCAACACATGCACTCATTAAATTCACAATGGGCCTGATTTATTAAAGCCCTCCAAGACTGGAAAAGATAGATTAAAATTGGAGGACCTTGGTTATCCAATAAACCTGCAATGGATATTATCAATTAAAAATAACTTGGTGCTACTTGGCAAATGTTTTCAGATGACGCTGACTCTACAAATAAAGTCTAGCTTCATCAATCTTGGGTGGAGAGCTTTAAACAAATCAAGCCCAATAAAATTTAATAAAATTTCCCATTAAATTACATCTTTGTGATGTGTTTTGTACTTAAAACAGGACTGCAAATAAACTGATTTTTTTTTCTAGATTTGTGCGCTCTCCATTATTACATTCTGCCCTCCAATTGGTCATTGGCTTATTGCTGCTTCCCATTGTATTATTCTATTTGTCACAAGAAAGAACAAATCCATATAAGCAGGACACACAAAGGATGATTCCAAGTGATAGCCGAGTGAAATATTTGTTTTATGCTTAAAAAGCAAACACAGATCATAATAGACATTGTTTATACAGAGCAATCCCTGGGAACTTCCTAGGAGATCATTCAAGAAACCCAATCCTGAAGCTCTTGTTCTGTATGTCATAGGAACAATCCAGCACTGAAAAGATGGAGATACAAAATACGAGAGAGGTGGCAGGTTGCAAATTATTCCAGCTTTTCCATTGTTCTATATTCAGTTCCAGCAATTTATTACACTGAAGAAGGTTCGCTAGGTAACACAATTTCCATTTGTTTCGGTGGCCTGAGCCTAACCTGATCCATTGCTAATCTTGCAGAGGCTGGCGCAGGTCAACCTCCAAATACCAAGAGTAATAGCAGCGGAGAGAGAAATGATTCAGGACTGTCCCTTATGTTAACTTCACATCAACAACAGAATTATAAGATAATACATACCATATCTACAGCCAACATGTTTCCATTGTATTATTCCATGTATCACACAAACCGGAAAAATCAATAAAAAATTTCAAGACTCGTTTTAGGGAATTCACAGTTCTTTATGATATGTAATAGGCTAAGTAATTACTGTTGAAGCTCCAAAGTTCTTTGCAGGAATTAGCTTAAGCCAAGCGTGGTCTGGCACGTAGACAAAATACATTTTTGCCTGGTTAGTAAAATCTGCACATTTTGCAATCCCATAGCAAAATTTAGACACAAGAATAATAAAATCTGCCTTGCTCTAAGCTTTTGTAAACTGGTAGTGTTCATCTGTATATTTTATTGTGTCCAGGTAAGTATGTTTATGTTTGTAGACTAGTGGAACTAAAAGCTAATTAAGGTTGCTTCCCCACATTTCCCAAAGAACAAAGACATTTTATTATTTTAAAACAGAGGAAATAGCTATAGAAATAATTCTTTTGGGAATAATTTGCATGGCTTTGGTCACTATCCATGTTTATGGGTCAATGCTGGAGTAATTACCAATTGATAACCTGATTGGACCAGCTGGTTGGGTAAAAATAAGAAGAGGATCTGGTTGTGTATACCAGGTCTCAACCTCAAATCTGGATGGCCAGAGTTACAAATCCCTTGGCAGGTAATTCGCTCCCCATATACGTATTTCATATTTATCATTTTCCATGGAATTCTTGGAACTTTAAACTTGTCCGAAAATTGGTGTTCTTTATCTATTCAAGACATTGCCAATTCCCACCCCTCCCCCCATTTTGAAACATTTTCAAGCAGATATATTAAACTTTATTTGGGCCAATAATATTCATCAAATGTCCAAAACAGTACTCTGCTCTCATAGGGATCAGGGGGGGTTTAGATGTCCCTGATTTTTTAAAGTATTATTTTGCAGCTCACCTCCGTCAATTAGCTTCTTGGACCACACTGTTTGTCCCAATGGATTAACCAGAGAGCAAGTTTTTTATGCCCTTATGCCCTTTGAGGAATTATGCCTAGGTGGGCCAGGTAGAAGAGGTCTGATTTCAGACATATTTAGAATATTAGCAGGGTCTGACACTAGCACTGCAATATCTCACTCCTATAAATGAGAAGCTACCCTAGGCAGGTCTATACCGATAGAGATATGGCAAATAATCTGAGACCATGCCCACAAAAGCTCTTGGTGTGATGTTTAGGTATTACACACCCGAGCCATTACATGCCATATATCCATCATCTAGTGACCTATGCTGGGGATGTGGGAGAGGGGTAGGAACGTTGGTAGACATTTTCTGGAAATGCCCACTCATCACCCCATTCTGGGGGACAGTAGATAAGCTACGCTCCCGGGTATGTTCAGTTCCGATTCATAAGGACCCACTGAAACATCTTCTTGGTCTTTACATTAAAAGTATGTTGAAAAACTCAAACTAAGGTAATGCCCGATATACTAACCACTGCATGGTGTTTAATTGCGTTGTGGTGGAAAGCGACATGCCCTCCTACAGAACTTGATCTCATGAAGCGCATACGGGATGTAAGGCTAATGGAGTTTCAACAGCCAGGATACATAACCGTTTAGAGAAACATGAGGCGATTTGGGCTGCATGGGACCAGTACCAACCTATAGGCATCTGATTAATACCAACACACTAAGAAAAGACTTCGTAGTATAAAGTGAATAGGATAACAACCCTCCAATCACATGGATGTTGACCGTACTCTACTTTCCTTCTACCCCCCACCTAATCTGGCAAGCAGAGCTCAGACTGACCTTGCTCCCTGCTTGTTCCATTTCCCAGATCCCCTTTGGTCGCAGCTGATTCTTTCCCCGCAATATTTTTCAGATCAGTTTCACTGACGCACATTTCACTCTCAACGGTACTCTCAATGGAATTCTTAAAGCTGGCAGGCTGATAAAAAAAAGTTTCATGCCCCTGCCCACGTTTGTAATGTTTATGTTTTATTTCCCTCCTCCTCAGATTCTCAATGCAGTTGAGACAATATACAATTATTTTTATGTCTGAGTTTTGTGTACTAGGGATTAAAAAGATATAAGATGTTATGTACATGGGAAACTTTTGCTCTTGTCACAATAAAATGTTGTTTTAATGTTGATTTGCTAAAGAATACCGTATCTAGAGAAACAATCACTGCTTAGTTATAGATATATGAGAACACTCTTGTATACAGAATCTTGACAAACTGTTTATTTTACTGTTTTTGAACCAGAAAATGTCTTCTTTTATCAGTTCTTCATGTGTTATTTAAGTTTTCTCCCCTTCTTTTTAGTCTTTATTGTTATTGTTATGTACTATTTCTTGAAAATTTTTCAATAAAAATTTACAATAAAAAAAAAGAAAATTGGTGTTCTGCTTCAAATCAAGAGAATTCTCATTATACGTAGGACAAAACAATGGCAACATCCTAAAGGTAACTAATGAGGCTGCTGTCCTCTTAGTCTGGACACTCCGCACATTTGGCTTCTCTCCAGAGCTCTAGGCCAGAATGTGAATCTATTTCTTGAGGATTAGAGGACGCTATTACTTTACTTGCACATCGAGGACTTCTCATTTTGTAGAAGCTGAGCAAAGAAAATAAATGAGAAGACAGGGGCTCCTCCATCAGCAATGGTGAAAATCTGCAGTCACCCTTTGTGGACATTTTAAATGTGACACTAACAAAGTTCCAAGTGACTGCGCCATTTTTCTTGCCGCACGCAATGTTCCCAAAATGACCAGACTGATAAACAGCTGACCCTCTCACACACTGATGTGCACCTTGTGGGCTGTAAACTGATTTCTGGCTACAGGGATTCTACTCGTTATAAAGGTCTGTCTTTCAGGAGAACCAGACTTCAACTTTTCAAGGACAGGAGATGGATAAATGTCTTTTTAAACCATCTTAAGAGAAATTTCCAACCACAACGGCACTACAATTTTAGGACACCGATACGGCTGTCCCTCTCCCATGCTCCTCGTAATCTTAGCCATTTTTTAGTCTTTACTAAAGGGGAGAATCAGAGTTTGAGTTGTCTAAGCCTCTTCTCCAGCAGGGCTAAGATTTTGTGATCAGCACCAGAAGAAGAGAAAGGCAAAGCTTACTTAAAAACTTTTTTGCTTTTTCACATCTCATACGTTATGTGCTGCATAGGAGACCCTAGAAAATATATGGTTGGGTAAATGTTAAATCTTTTGTCCCTCTGCCTAAGGCCATTTATTATGATGGCTACCAGATCCTCCTCCAGAAGGATTTTAGATCCTGAAACTCAGTGCAAGGATAGTGGGACCCCCTGATAATGAACACAGCAGATGAACAGACCCATGAACTCAGCACAAGATTGGTGGGAGAGACATAATTGGCACAGTGGGTGTACATATCTAGAAACTCAGTATTGCCATGGTAGGAACCCCTCGTAATGGGGACAGCAGATGTACAGACCTGGGAAATCGGTGTAGAGATAGAAGGAACCACTCATAAAGGGCAAAGGGGGCAAAAACCTTTCCTAATGAGCAAAGCTTGTGTACAGGAGCCAGGAACTCAGCACAGGGATAGCAGGAGTCCTTCATAATAGGCATAACAGTTGTGAAGATCCAGCAACTCAGCGCAGAGGTAACAGCCGATATACAGTCTCAGGAACTCAAGGAGCAGAAATCTCACCCGTAGAGTACCAGAGACTAATAGACTGTCAGCCTCAGACTTCATCGTTCAGTGGTCAGTTGAGAGGAACACACAGCTCAGTAAAGTCTTTTAAGCTGCTCGCCGTTGCAGCCACAAAGGGTCCGCCTATCACCTAATCTGGCAATCAAAGCTCAGACTGACCTTGCTCCCTGCTTGTTCCATTTCCCAGATCCCCTTTGACCACAGTACAGCTCATTCTTTCTCCTCAATATTTTTTAGATCAGTTTCAGTGACGCACATTTCACTCTCAACGGTACTATCAAAGATATTCTTCAAGCTGACAGGCTGATAAAATAAAAGTTTCATGCATTTACAGAAGAGAGTGAGTGGTTCTGACGTCTGTAGACATAAACTGATAACACTGATATTTTCTCGCTACTTTCCTATCAATGGTTGCTTTGCTCATTCTTGGCCCCCTCTATAAGATGTTACTGTGAGTTCCTTTCATACAGGCCTCCTCTTCTATGAGATAATATTGTCCTCCACCTCTGTGGATTTAAAGTAGAACAAAATTCTCACTACAAATATTAAAAGTGAATCCTTTACTAATGTTCATCCAAGTGACGACATATGTCTGGCATGACTCACATTTACCCTACAATGAATGCACAACAAAAAAAGTTTAGTAACCAGGAAACATTCATCACGAGTTAAAGCTGCATTGACCTTCTAGCAGGAGCTCTCCAATGTGCTGAAATTTGTGTTTTGCACTGTTTGATCCTAAAAGGGTTTAAATCCATTAAATACATTTCAGTTGCATCAAAAAGAATACAAGGTCCTACAGCTGTTCTTGATTTAGAAAGAAGCCATAGCCTAAGTAGAAAAGTTTGTTCTCTGCAGCATGCTTGTGCTCTATGTGTGGAAGCAGCGGCCTCCTTGAAGAGGTCTGACACGTCCTGACTGAATCTGACTCATAGATCTGAGTAAAACTCATGCTTACTACTAATTAGAAAGCAGAATATGTACAGGACCTCTGCAGACAGACTACTAATTTTACCTAGATTGCAGGGTCCTTCTCTGCTGTATACTGGCATTAGATGCCTTGCAAAAGGCCCATATGGACTCTTGGGGCAGTACCGCTGAGATCGTAAGCTCTTCTGGGCAGGGTCCCCTCCTTCTCCTGTGTCTCTGTCATTTGCAACCTGACGGGTCTCCTGGCATCCCCCTGGGTTGCACGGGAGGTACATCATTCTACCCTGGGTAATCAAGATGGTCGAAGCTCCGAAACTTGTGAGAAGGCTGGGTGAAGATAGCGGCACACCAGATGGAGCATGGACAGGTGACTGTAATTAAAAACTGCAATCAGGAAAGTGCAGTTTATTGCAGAAGAGACAGAAGTTTATTGAAGATCTCTACCCCTAGTACCCCTAGTTGAATTACAGTTTCCAAAACTCCCCCCATCCCAGGTACTGTCCCCTGCAGAACCACTTTTTCTGTGACCCATTCCACTTCTGGGTTCAATGACACCCAGGGTTATTTAGGAAACCTACTGGAAGACCAGAAAGTTATGAACATGGGGCATTTCATCAGGGCAGTCTGGGCCCACAATAAAATGCAATGGAGACCATCCCTTGATTTGTTATGGGAGAAACCTTCTCTTTAGCATCCAGGACCAGCCACTGCTAGAAGAAGAGAAAGAATGATAGAGCATAGACAGGTGAGTGAAAATAAAAGATCAGGCAGGTAGGTGTAGGTTACGGCATTGCCTATCCCTTCTGCAATAAAGGACCTGTCTGGTTGCAATTTAACTAAACTACAAATGTCTATATTTATTGAATAAAAAAAAAATGGTAAAAAAAAAAAAAAAAACAATTTTTTAAATTTAAAACACATGCTCACTGAAAATACATCATATAGCCCCTTTAACATATAGAGTGTTTTGGTAAACTCCCTCTGACGCTTCCCACGCCAGTCCCCTGCATGGGACAACAAAGGCTTGGCCGCAGAACAGCTGCAAAAAGCAATTATAGCGCAGATCCCAGTGCGGGTCCACGCTGCTATCGATCAGCCGTATAATGAGCTGTGATTGCCATTTCATATTGGAACTGCAGGGAACGATGAAATGTACACACTGGCTGATTCATGTCAAGAAAACGTCTCATCCATTCAAATGTCACCAGTCGTACTCGATACAGAATATATATGCTGAGTTTTATTGCAGGATCAATAACAAAATCAACTCACATTTCCCTGCTGTTGTGGGAATATATAAAAAAAAGAAACCCAGATGGTGATTTTCTGATAATTGTTTTTATGTGCATAAGCAATATTTTTTTTTTTTTAACAAAAATATGGAACCTAGTGGGCTGGTCCTAATTGGTCTTGGGGATTCCCTACAGTGCGTTGTGATTCTGTGACATAATTTGTCCTGCTGGACCCTTTATCATAATTTGATGTTATTGCCCTATGTCATTATGGTTCTTTTGCAAACCTGAACTTCCCTGTAAGCTCTCATGCCCACAATTATCTCTAGAAATTTTGACTTGCAGTTTCCAAAACTCCACCTATCCCCATTACTGTCCTCTGCAGAACCACTCTTTCTGTGATCCTTATAGGAAACGCCCTCGAGGATGCTGCAGGCTACAAAGCAGAGGTCAGACAAGTAATTCCCAGATCTCCTCTGCTGCTGTAAGCAATGCAACCAAAGGGAATAGGCCAGGTGTGCTATACTTTGGTGGCCCGGAGCCCGGGATTGCCAGTCAGAAGCACGTGTCCCACCAGATCCATTCCCTTTCTGGGTTCATTGACACCCAGCGTGTTTCAGGTAACTTCCTGTAAGCCCAGAAAGTCACAGACACACCCCATGGAGGCGTTTTATCAAGGCAGTCTGGGCCCACAGAAAAATGCAACACAGACCCTCCTTTGATTCCTTATGGGGGAAAATGTTCTCTATCAACCAGGTCCCCCACTGCTGGATGAGAAAGAATGACGTGACAGTGATATTATATAACCGAGCAAAGAACAAATGGCAAAAGGTATGTATGTAAAGGTATACACATAGTAAAAAAAGAGCCAAGGGGTGGTACTTTTGTTGAAGTGGGGTTTTATTTTACCCCTCCCCATCACATTACCATAACTCCCAAAAAAAAACCCCTACTTAAAGTGAAAACAAAACCTGAGCTTTACCCATGCAGGGCAAATCAAAGATTAATTGCCCCTCCCCTTGTTTGGTTGCTTTTATTTATCTTTCCTATTCACCAGTGCAGTTTAATTTTCAGGCCACCTACCCCACCCTTACCTTTAAACTAAAAAGAAGAAAAAAGCACACTGATAATCTAATTTATCCGTCACTCGTGCTCTCTTGCTATCAGCATGCCAAAAAGCAACTAGCTAGCCACTTCTCCTTGAGCCGCTTCTCCTACCCATAGTCTAAGCTCTGCTGTAGGCACTGCAAGAGGCTGGCATTACAAGTAATAATGGATACAGAGTTGCATTAGTTTGTGTCTTTTATATCAGCTTGGAGTTCTGTTATTATAATAATCTTGTATAGGAAAAGAAAGTCTTATCTCAGCCTGCATGATTTTATTACACATAGAAATGAATGCATAAATATAATGGTTTTTTTCTATTGCACCAATATGACATCACTGATACATGCTCACGTAGAAGATTACAATGTAATTTATATTCTACCAGTGCCAGTTTTATGAATTCCCCAGCAAATTGGAAAGTAGAACAGAGTTGTCAGATTGTATTGAATTGAGGCTGCACACTGCAATGCAGAAGACAATAGGGGGAATATACTGTACATAGCACCCCATGCCGGTAATAGGAGAATATTCTATAGGACTCAGTGGGGGTCAGCACTTGATGCAGCCTAGCTGAGTCTGATATTTAGGCTTTTGGCGCTTGACTATCAAGCTTTCAGTGAGCTGTTTAACAATCCTCTGCATGCAAAGCTGTAGTATGAGCTTATTGAAAAGCACTGGAGGAAAGTAAAGCATATGTTTCCCTAAAGCAACCATATTCTGAGCGATCGCAGACAGATTGAATGACTGTGTGCAAAACGTGAAGATTGCTCTTTAGGTGGAACACGTACCACTAACCATCTATAGAAGCATGAAAAATAGAAGAAAAAGAGCAACACGTGAAACCAATCAGCGAGTTACTGATGCAATAAAGCAAAAAAAAAGCTGGAGCTGTGCTAAAGTGTTCAGTTTATGGAAATATATAAATATTTTGTTTAATAATATTTAATATAATAAGGTTAGATAATCCTTATATATAAATAAATTTTTTATTTAAGTCCAACACCCTTTTGCAGCATCGCACCTTTAAGTTTTGATTGCCGGATACAAACATCACAAATTCCGGGAGGCTCTGGCTGGTCCCTCAATGTTTCTCATATACTAAATGTTTTTACTTTACATGAAAGACAAAAGACAACCCTTTTAGATACAGGTAGTCTCCGCGTTAAGGACATCCGACATACGGACGACTCCTAGATAAGAACGGGGCTTCCCTGCTCTTGCAGCACAGAGGCTTGATAGGAAGGGGGCCGTTTGCATGACTTGCAGAATAAATATTTTGCTAAACACAGATGAGCAATATCTTGTAACTCTCTGCAGTTGTTTCTTTTTGCATATTAAAGCACGGCTTACTCCAGAAGTTAATGAATGTCTAGGCTCCATAAAGTATTTTTTTTTTTTTGCTTTGTTTGCGATTGAGTGAGGATTTTATACAGTAACTGACACCATGCTGCCTAATATTATGTTGAAAAAAACATCTGTTGTAATTATATTCATTAAAATAATATACCTGTTCCGACTTACATACAAATTCAAGTTGAGAACAAACCTATAGTCCCTATCTCATATGTAACCCGGGGACTATATGTAAAGTAAAAATATTCTTCTTTTTGGGCAGAAGGGGCATTTTTTCCACTAAGCGATACCGATCTCACACATGTGCAGTGAGATTGGCTCTTTCCTTCCTGTTTTACAGCGGGCAACGTCAACCTATCTCGCACCTGCGCAGTGCATGATTGAGTGGCGTAGTAGGAAGATCGAAAAAGAAGAATGAAGATGGCGGCGCCTGGCGCTTCCTCTGTGTTGGGACGCGCCAATGGGAGACTGAATGGGAGTGCAGAGTCTCCTGGGGTACCCATATCACATAGGATTTTCAGGCATTGAAAAAAAAAAAAGGCACATGAGCAGTGAGATCTGAACTTTTTTTTTTACATTTACTGCAGGATACATCACCTGATTTCGTGCCAGTGCAGTGAGAGATCGGGTGACGTAAGCAGAAGCTGGAAAACGAAGGAAGAAAATGGGGGCATGTGGTGGTTCCTCAGTGCTAGGACGAGATAAAGAATCCAGGACAGCGCGGGACAGAATCAAGGCCAGCCGCGGAGGGATCGAGGTCTTTGTGGAGATAAAGGTGTCTTTTCTATTTTAATGACCATTCCTCTTTAGGGTGTTAAAGTCCTATGGGCCATTATTAATTGTCATTTTTGAAACAAAATCTGTGTTTTCAGTTTATTTTGTAAATTTTGCCAGGAGATTGGCTTTTAAATGTTGGAAAGGTGGTGATTAACTTTCAATTGGCATATAAACTGTCAAGAGCATAAAAATATGTATTAAAACCAGCCTTTCCCACATTTTTCAACATGAGGACCCCCTGAAATACCTTTTAGGTCATTAGGGAGCCCCTTCTATAAATTATTATATCCACAGCTCATTGGAAGTCAGTAAGAGGAATTCCTCTTACATTGCTGACTAGTTGAAAAAATCCCACCCCTACAGATAGCCAAAAAGATCATTGGTGTCACTTAAACTGACCTGAGAGGTCTAATTGCTCATTGCTTAAGGAACCTCCAGCAACCTCTGGAGAAACCTCATTTAAAGTAAATAAAAAAAAAAAAACTAAAAATAACAAATTTGTTTAGATTGAACAATAGCTCAAGTTGGAACTCTGAAGTTCCAACCAAACAGAGCCAACCTGTAGGTGGAAAGTTTCAACTTCACTGTCCCTTTTGATTCTGGGAATTCTTGATGTGTATTGAAGACTTAAATACACCTTTGTGTACCTTTTCCCTAAAGGGTTTTTGATTCAAATCAATAGAAATGCATCAAGACAAATGATAACATGTTTTACATTAAATGTCAACCTATCATAAAGACATTTGTGTGTTGACATGCATTTTGAGGTGTTGCTTTTGAAGAAGCATAGGTGCGGTTGTAATGTTCAGGGCTACCTGTAAGTGCGTGGTCGCGGTCATCCTCTTTACAGGAGCGTGACTAAACTGGTGGCTACAGCAGATCTCCATAGGACCCTAAAGAGCAACGTAGCCATCCAAATAGGAAGAAGAACATGGAGCATTTTCAGATAAATTCCAAGCTTCAAAACAATCTAGCAGGAGAACTATTACGAGTTAATGTTTAATTACACTTTAACGTTTATAGCATGAGCATGGGTTCACTTTAATCTATTAAGAGTAGGGAAGTCCACAGCAATAGAGACCCCACAATAACCAGAATGACAGAGCAGAATTGGTACAGAAGCAAAGGTTCCAGCTTCCCTTCAATCAGACCATTAATATCTCAGATATATTATTGAAAAGCAGAGAAGGGGTCGTGTTCTGCTTCCATCAGCACATATTAATTGAATCCATACTGTGAAAATCTAAACGCTTATTGATTTCCCAAGCAAGCGCGCACGATTCAGCACACAGTAATTGCATTATTGCTACAGTCTGTTTTATTAATTGCCCTATATGTTTCAGGCATGGAACTTCGCAGTCAGAAGCAGTTCATAAATGAAAACTATATAGAGTTTTTTATGTGCAAGGTATCACCCGGTGCTGCAAAACATGAGGCAGCACAGAGATATATAATATAAGCTGTATGTTAGGCTGATATTGGAAAATTGTGTCGACCGGCGTTCAGATTTGCTGGGCGATATCCATGGATCTATCTTTATTAAAACCAAACTCCAAGTAGATATTTAAAGTGACCCTGTCAGTACAAAGCCACTTGTATGCACAACATACCTACTAAGAGAGGGTTTTATATACTCAGCATTCTGATGTGTGTTGACTAGTAAAAATAAAATGTTATTAAAATGAAAAGTAGAAATGCCACCAAACTATGAATTAGATCCAGCAGCCTTGGTTGTCTTCAACACACCTTTTACCAACATAAAACACCCCACCATTGGGCCCAACTGAAGAATATTTCACAAGCTCTTTCAGAACTCCTTCCCGCCCCCTGGATAGGAGACCCTTCCTTTGTGTTGAGGTTCCGGGATTCCTCCTCCGTCTTCTAATGTTTGTAGGACTCTCACTTCTTGCTGCAAGATCATTGGATGTCATTGGACAAGAAGGCTTCTCCATCCTCACCACCTGCACTGGATTTCTAGAGGGCTAGACAACTTTCTCACTTCCTCTGTACTTTGCCTCCAGGAAAAAGTTTTCCCCACTCCCTCACCTTGTTTAATCAGGGGTTCTATTAGGTATATATTACTGGCTTTGTACTCCTCCTTCATTACGTCGCCATTTGACCTTCTACCCTTTTTTTACCTGTTGGGAAGAAGAGCTGGGTGTTACTTTTTCCCCATCCCAAAGACAGAAGATTTTTCTGTTCTCTCATCATTCTTCAATTTGTAGCTGATACCTGGAACTCAGCTATAAATTATTGTCCGGATGGTACAGCACTATGGTATGTTTGCATAACTTTATTTCAGAGATTTCTAATCTTTTTTGGAGATGTCGGGAATCAGAAGATACCTTGGTGCATATTTCCTGGTCCTACCTGTTAATTCGCACTTTCTAGGCAGAAGTGGGGGAAATCATTCATAAATGTACAGACCATGAATGATGTCAAGCAAAGCTTACCCTTTACAAGCTAAAATATCAATGACCAATCCTGAGCCCACAAATGTAAGCATATAGGACACCACACTTATCATTACAGCTATGTAAGAAGTAATGCTTCAAGTAGGATTCAAGGTATAGGCTGGTAAAGTGGGCATTCCTGTATGCACCCCATCCCTAGGTAACTCCCACACATAACACAGAGACTAGATAATTGAAAAATAGGAAAGCAAATAGTGAGGACCTGGGACAGTGCGGTAGGTGAAGTGCAAAGGAAATTGATTTTTTTGCTTCTATGAAGGAAAGAAGTCTTTCCAAGACTTGTGGAAAAAGAAGGGTTATGCTTGAGTTCAGCTAAAAATAAATAAAAACAGAATAAACAGCTAAACTATACATGTCACAGAGCATAGAAGAAATAACCCGATGCCTCTATCTTTTTCCCGATAAAGGCAAAGCTCAGAAATTCAGCAAGGCCAGTTGAATCGCAACAATGGCTTTTAAATAAGGCTGAAAAATCTATTACAGCAAATGCGCAGTAGCTTCAGTTAGTTATGAGGACAGGAAAATACACTGAGAACTCAGCTTAATCAAGTTTAGCATGGATGTAAGTAATATGGAGATTATGCTGCTTCTAATGAAATTGCTGTGTCCAGAGACTCAGCTAGCGACAAATCATGGGCACAGCTTTTTTTGAGAACAACTCCTAGAGTAACCTTATATAATATGGTTCTCCTGTACTATAACGGTGCTGTGTGGGGATTAATGTGATGGCTGAATGGTAGTGCAAGACAATCTAACTTCTACATGTCTTCTAAAACAATTTTAGTGTTGTTTGTATGGGCAGGAATAAACTTCAGATTTCTTTTGACCAATAAGGAAGGAGCCTTGGATTATGGAGTGTGTGAAGGAGCAACCTCTGGTGCAAAATTCATAGTGGATGAACAACCCAAAGTATGGAGATCCCATACTCAATCAAGCATTTACTGTACAACAAATAACAAAACCCCCAGGTGAGAATTTTTATGCATTCCTTCTTGTGATTTACACCTACGTGTTCTCCCCAGTGTCTTTAAGCTGGATGAACCGCCTGGCATGTTCAATAACCACTCGGCTGTATTTGGCTGGTTATTGAAAAGTTGGGTTACAATACAGGGGTCACCACCAGCCTACAGCTTCTTCCCACCTGGCTTATTGGCAAAAGTGCCGTGTCTGTCAAAAGATAATCTCATTGGTCTTCTGCATGCAGTAAAAAGCATTTCTTTAGTCTCTTAACCCCCGAGTGACCAAATGGTAGCTCCATAGCAAAAGATGGGCCTGATAGGAGTCAGACATTGTGGAACATGGCCAAAAAATGCACAGTAACATTTTTGTTTATTGCATCACCATTTTTAACCCATCTTAGCCCAGTTCTCCCCAGCCCCTTTTAGCTAGGTGCACCACCCGGCATTTTCAGTAACCACCTGGCTGTTTTTGGGTGGTTACTGAAAATTGGGTAACAATACTTAACTTACAATCAACCACCTACAGCTTCCTCCAAGAAATTATGGGGAGAATATTGAAGTAGGTGTTGAGAAATTCTTCTAAAGCAAATGAAGGCATTGTCCAGAGGAGTTCTGTGATCTATGTGGGAGGCTATAACTACCTGGAAGTGTCACATGTTTACATTACTTAGCAAGCATGCATAGCATCAAAAATATCTGAATATTAGAAAATATAAAAAATGTACACAAATATCTGATGTTAGGTCAACTTTAGTGCAAGGATAAGCTCCCCTATAAGGGTGGGTTCTATGTATATGGTAGGGCCTCATGGTTTATATTGGAGTTTGAGGAGATTGCACTAGAACTGTGTTTCTCAGCCAGAGTTACATGGAACCCTGAGGTTCCTCCAGGGGTTGCTAGGGGTTATTTCAGCAATCAACAATTTGTGCCACTCAAATTTAATGACACCATTGAGCTTTTCGGCTATCTGTAAGGGTGACAGTGGCGAGCCATGATGGAAGAATTCTTCCAATTGAGCACCACACAAATATACTGTGAGCTGTGGATATAGTTATTAAAGAATGGGCTCCTTGAAGTAACCCAAAATCCTTAATGGTAAAAAAGGTCAAGAAACCAAAGGCACTAAAAGTATATCTAGAAGTATATCTAGATAGGCAACCAAGCACAGTTAGGGAGGGGACTGCAAAATCTAACTGGTCACGTCATCAATTCTTGTGAGATTCCATACCAAACTCTTTGAAATGCACCAGAAAAGGAGAATGAGCCCTCGTTGCTTTTTTCCTGCATTGCAATTACGAGATCATTACTTTGTCATACACTTAACTACATTTGACCTGTAAGTCAGAAAGGATAAAAAGAAGTTCAACATAATTATCTGTGTAATCATTCCCTGCAATAAGTTTTAATTACAAGCACTGATACGCTAAAGCTCAACACACTGTAAAAAAATGTTCATTTTTTTCCCTTGGAGCCCAGGAAAACCCTCAAACAACCTGCGAGACTGCATTTGTTACACAAAAATCAATATTTTTATTTAAGTAAATTTTCCTGAGATTAGAGAGAGAAAAGCAGCAGAGACTGAGTCATCGCCTTCCCCGCCAACAAACCACCATACGGCCGAGTCTGATTTGTTCATTTACAGTCCTCGAGATGAGGATGAAAGAAATGGTTAAACTCACGACTGGGATGAATCGCCAATTAGCTCCATGCTTCAGCTCTCTCTGGGAATCTCCAAGAGACTGCGGCAATAGTTTATTATAGAATATATATATATATATTTATTTATTTATTTTTAAGAGTGTTGGAAGAAGTGACTTTATTAATAGGGGAAGAGCGAAAAGTGCGTAACAAGCTGAAAAAAAATAGTAAAATGAATTAATTTGTATTAAAATAAAGCTGTATTAAACTTTCTGATCAATGGCTATCAAACTAAAAAGAAAGATGGCAGGTAAGAGACACAATTTAGGTGCATGGATACTACAAGTCCCATGATGCTTTACTCACTCACTTTGTTGTAGTTGACTTTGCTGGGTGGTACAGTAGGTGTTTGATGTTCTCATCATTAGTGATTTGTAAATACATTATGAAAACAGTACATTTTCACTGTGTTAAAGTAGCTGGCATTCAAGCTTTTATGGTATTTGATATTTCAGTATTACATGAAGTTATAAAATTTACCATTAACATATAGGTTCCCTGTAGCCCTTAACACACTTCCTAACTCTTAATTTGGATCCATATCTAAAAAAACTAGTCCCTAGCCTGTCTCCCACTATCCCCCTTGGTCACTTCTCTGATTTACTTGTATTCACTTGTTAGAACCTTGGCCAGGACACTATCTGCATGGAGTTTGCAGGTTCTTGCCGTGTTTGCGTGGGCTTCCTTCAGGTACCCTAGTTTCTTCCCACATTGCAAAAAAATGCAGTTAGGTTAATTGGCTTCCCCCCAAAATTGACCTTTCGCTGTAATAAAGATATATGACTGCGGTAGGGACCAGATCAGATTGTGAGCCCCTTTGAGGGACAGATAGCGACATGACTATAGACTTTGTAAAGAGCTGTGTAATACAGTGGCGCTATATAAATACTAGATAATAATAATGTGTAAATTTTAACTTGAGCTACTGGTCACTGTAAATAGAGTAAATAAGCAAAAACATTGGAAACATTTTATTGTCAAAAGCTTCATCTGCTTGCTAAAAAGAAGCAAATAAATAAACTTGATTTATTGAATAAATCAAGAAATTATATAATGACCAGAAAATCCATATGCTGCTTTTGACAATAGATTTAGTCAATTCCCTCTGCAGTCTCCTAAAACTTCAGAGTTCTGGCTACCATCAGTTTCTTCTGCATTCAACATTTCTGGAGACCCTACATCAGTACGAGTCCTATAGTGACATTCCTGGGAAAATCCAGGACACACAGGAGGAAATGGAAGCGAGCGAGGTGGACAAAGGTCATGGAAGGCAGCAAACAGGTAGACAACAGTCATGGAAAGCTGCAGCTACCATCAGTTTCTTCTGCATTCAACATTTTTAGGGACCCTATATAACTATTATGTCCTATAGTGATGAACTACAGCATAGGATGAGGAAGGAGGGGGAGAAATCTGACACTTCTGTATGTTTTTAATACTAAAATAATAAACTGGGCAGAAAGCATGGTTGCAGAGTTGGAATGGAGCCGAGGTTTGGGACATCTGCCACTGGAAAGAGTAGTATACTACCTTACGTTCCAACTGGTGCTTTGATTTGTTTAAAGTGTCAAATCTGAATACAAATATTCATGCTACAATCCATTCCAAACAGGTTCCACAACCATTGCTTGTGCTCTTACATATTTTTAAATAATTGAAAAAAAATTCTATTCACACAAAACTGGCACCTCCATTTCAGTTCAGAATTCCATGGAAATCCCAAAAAATGGAGCTCTGAAATGCAAAATAGTGGTTGCTGGCTCTGGGCTATACCCATCTATGTATTTATCGCCTCGTCATTGTGATGGGCAGCCTTGTAACCAACAGAAAGTTGGTTATCAGAGTTCTTCTGCTTTTATTTAGTTAAGGAAAAACCCTTGAAGGTACTGGATGTTGTTTTGATGGCAAGCCCGGTACATGATAAACAGTTTACTATAATTCTGCTGTTGCCCCACTTGTCTGAGTGTGCACAAGAAATACCTGCTGTACTAATCCTTTAATTGCCTGGCCACTCTCACACTTATTGATTAATAAATGAGATCCACTTCTCATTTAATGAATGGGAGAACATATCGAGCCGATCTCTATTATGCTTTTGTTGAGCTATGAGAAGAACCTCAATAATAGGCTGGACGCCCTCCAAGAGTAGATAAATAAACAACCAAACACAAAATATGAATCTGCTGAGTCAGGGAAGGCTGGAGAGAGAAAGGTTTGTGGGGTTGAAAAAAAACAGCTCGAAGGCATCATAAAACAAGAAGCAACTAAAGTGTGATCATCAACATAATGGGTTGACTAGCCCAAAACTTCATATCCTAACTATACAACTGCCATAACTGTACTGTAAGGTAATCATTCTGTAACAATGGAAAAAGTTCATCTAAAAAAGAAATTTTACATATTAGTTTATTGCCAAATAATTCAGTATCCACATACAATACACCAAAAAAGTAATCAATAAACAATTACTAAAAATATTTCCTATATGCAATCTAATAGGAAGGAAATATTCATGTTCAATGTAATCAGATATATAGCTGTTCATATAAAATACAAGAAGAGATTGATGGTTAGCCTTTATATTTGGAATATAAAAAAGCTAGCTGAGAAATTGTTAGGATGTGGCATTCCAAGCTCCTTGATTGGGCTGATGCTACGTCTACACTAGTTTGATAGCCAGCTTTTTGGGTCACATTATCTTTTTGTATTCTTAAATTGTATGTGTATTGGTAAGTTATTATTAATATCACCTGTCTTATAATACCACTCTAAAAGTCCAAGCACCTTCAATGGTCCAGCTGGTTTATAGGACCTTGGACAAAGAGCTGAAAAGAAATGAAACCACTGAGGGCAGAAAAACAATTCCTAAAAACAAAATCCAAGTCATAGACAAAAAAAAACTTTTAGGAGACTAGATCCTTTGAAAAGGTTGGCTTGCCTAAAATAAGAACAGTGTCATTTCCCATGTAATGAAAATAGAGGAACTGTCACTATCTATACAAGGTAAAGGTTTTCTATTCATTTAAAAAACAATAGTGCCTATAATGAAAAGCACCGCCAACAAACTCAGAGCCAACTCACCCACTAGCAAATTAGCTTTGACCCCCTTTGGAAGGTCAACCTCTGTTTTTGCTGACATTGGTCTGGACGAGAAAACATAATGGTGAACATAAATCATTGTAGTGGTACGTCTCACCAAGCGTCTGGGTAACCATTGTGCACTGTATATAGTATGTGTCCTACATTTTATTCCAGCAGATGAAAAATTGATTTTCATTGTAATTAAAATCTTGCAAACTAGAGGTCATTGACCTGCGATTTTGTCACAGCTAAGGACACAGGGGTTGAAACGATCTTCTCTAAACTATCAACAAGACCAATAACAAAAGGCAAAGTTCAAAGATAATTAACGAGTAAGTGATTAAACAGTACATATAATGCTGTGAAGGAGGCGATAAAGGGAGCTGGGTCATTTTATTGCCACCTAGAGATGAAGGTATAGGTGAATTCAGAATGGGTCATGGAGAATACCTACTCTACTCCCCTGTGAGTCCGGGATGTTTGGTACCTGTTCCAAATTAAGTGGTGCCAGTAGGTCCTAACTTGGTCATTTCATAGTTACATAAGTCTATCAAGTTTAACCACAGGGGAAATAAACATATCACAGATATAAAACCCTATGGACATAGTTGATCCAGGTACAAAAACCCTGGTACAATTTGCTCCAACGGGAAAATAATTCCTTTCTGATTCCCTGAGGCAATCAGATGTTCCCTGGATGAACAGTCTCTGTTATCTTTACAATAAAGCTTTAATACCTAGTTATATTCTGTGCTTCTAGAAATCATCCAGCTTTTTCTTAAAGCAATATACAGCGCTGCGTAATATGTTGGCGCTATATAAATCCTGTTTAATAATAATAATATAGAGTAGTTGTTGAAACTACTTCCTAAGGAAGCTGATTCCACATCTTCACAGACCTTACAGTGAAGAATCCCTTCCTTATCCGAAGCTTAAAATTCTTTTCCTCCAGACGCAAAGAGCGACCCCTTGTGCTTTGTAATGATCTTAAAGTGAATAATTGGAAAGAGAGTTCTCTCTATGGACCATTTTTATATTTATACAGGGTAATCATATCCCCCTTAAACATTTCTTCACAAGGGAGATTTCACTTAAACTAAGTCAAGTACCCAGTTTGTTTTGGAGATATTGAAAAGACATATTGGGCTTTTATTGGGTAGGGTTGCCAATCGTTAGTTGAGACTGAGAGCTTGTGAAAGTTGAATAAAACGAGTCACCATTGTCTCATAGAACTTTTGTTTTACATACTTTTTTTTGATATATTGTTTATGTTTCACATTTACCATTGCAGAAACCTTAAAGTGAATTAATTTCCCTACTTTTGCAGTCCTTTATACGGAAGAATTAACATTCCAGGATGCTACCCATTCTCACAGCTCCGCTACAGAAGTCCGCAATGCATAGGAGACGGTACTCATGGCACAAGCGGCATCACAAAGTCTCTGTGATGTCCACGGCCCGGTCGCTGCCATGATCAGACAGACAGAGTGTTTGATACATTCCACCCAGCCACTGAAGTCGCCTTCTATATTTTTGCTTGATGTGCCAGAGTAAAGGCTACCAGATTAAAAAAAAAAATAACACCAGTGGTGTTTTTACAGAAGGTACGGGACAGCAAAAATTGAATACAGAAAAAGAGTTTTTCCATTAAGGGATTATGAATATGCAAGACATACAGAACATTTCCACTCTCTCCTTCTCTATTCCACCTTTTTTTCCTAAACATTTTGGTGGCCATCTTTGGCCTTGTGAACACTTCTGTATCCAGAGTATTTGCCTGGAAATCTGCTTTAAAGTGTATGAAGATCCCAATGAGCTTCTATTATTTGCTAGCTTTTGGTTTAGAGTAGAGCAATGTTTCTCGACAAAGGAACCATTTTTTGGCTTCTCCAACTTTAGTGCAGCCTTTCTCAACCTTTTTAACATGGAGGATAAACTGGAATAACTCTTAGGTCTTCAATGAACCCCTCTGATAATTGATATATCCACAGCTCACAGTACATTGGTGTGGTGGTCAGTAGGAAGAATGCCTCTTACATTGCTGGCCATTGGGAAGAATGTCACCCATACACATACCCAAAAAATAAATTGGTGTCAGTTAAACTGATCTGAGAAGCCCCAATCCCTTCATTGCTCACAGAACCTCCAGCAAATCCTGGAGGAACCTTGGGGTTCTATGGAACCCTGGTTGAGAGAATTTAGCCATATCTGTTTAATAAGTGCCACCCTTTGTTATGTGCACACTGTGTTAATCTCAAATAGATTTGTCTTTCCATTTCTTATTTCATCTCCATGTTGTGGAGGACAAGCGAATAGGAAGATTAGAGTAGTTTAGCAAGGGTAGAGCCGACACCACTCCATCCTTAAAAATGCTGTATTGCATTTATTGCAGCCCATAAAAAGACTTGAATCTGTAAATGTGTTAATTAAATTATAGCTGATGCTATTGATTATATATTTACAAATTTCTAGCTACTTTCTAACTTTGTGTGCTAGGTAAAGTCAAACTGCTTATTTGAGTCCAAACCCTGCTCGAGTTTTGTGTTGGAGCTTACACAGGGTTACTGTCCTCTTCATCAGCAGTAAGTGTTCGAGTCTGGAAAAACTGCTTGGGCTGAATGAATGCATTCTAGGGTGATTAGATACTGACGGAATACAGGAGCAGAGGCATGGGACAATATCAGCAGATGGGGGTAGGTAGGTTCTCTTTATATATTGCCCTTTCAGACTTATCACAAGGAGTTCTGACTGCATTTTTCTTGGTTCTGTGATTCAGCATGGGGAACAAGCAACTACTACTTTCAGGCAGCTGTAATTTCTCTTGTCCTTCTAAAAAATTCACCCCTGTGTCAGGCCATGAAAAAAATGAAAAACACAAGGGATTGCATTGTGCAGCCATTTAAAATGGACAGGGAAAAAAATGCAAAATAAAGAGTAAAATTTTATGAAAAATTCATGACAGATTGCCTATTAGGATTCGTGGTAGAAAATAACCAACTGGTAGGACCTAGTTTACAGAATTATTAGATGAGATGCATAATTCATGCTGGGGGTGAGGATTGAGTTCACTACCTGCATTTGTTTACATAATACTTGTGTTCCATACGCCTGCACCCTGTGGGCACCCTGGGGGCTCCTAAAACTGTACAGTAATCACAAAACAACCCGAAATATTCATCCATCTGTCCATCTATCCTTTAATAATTTATATTTAATCTTAGACTAAAGGTTTGGTTTCTATACCACAAAAATAACTTTCGTCATTGTAACTGACTGTAAAATATTTGATTTTAATAAAAGTTACATCATGTTTTTGAAAATATTTATTCTCATGCTACCGTGTTAGCTTCATGAATGGAACTTTATCTATTTTATTCAGAGCAGTGAAATTGGAGTTGGAGTACCTGGCTTAGCCACAATCTTACTGGGTGAATGAAACCAGCTTTATAGATTTTAAGTTAATAAATATTTAAAGCTTCTTGAAAACAAACAAAGAAAATAACCTGAATTAGACCTAATGAAAAAAAAAAAAAAAGGAGGTAGTACTATGTGATAAAGGGGACGTGCAAGGGTCATATCATCCAATGAATGATCAGGATCGCTGTATTCACCGTGGAGCCGGCGGTGAAGATGGAGGCACCCCAGGAAGCAGTGATGACAGGCCATGGACCTTCCATCGCTGCAGGACAACTGCCCAGGGTTATTATAAAAGGCAAGTTAAGTAACACGAGCAGAGTAAGACAGAAAAGCTTACCATCCAACAATGAATTTAGTTCCACTTTGTTTTCACTTTTTAGGTCTAAATTGTTAGGGAAATGTTTATAATTTCCTTAATAAATAATATTTAAAAAGCTACAATGGCATAAGCCTTAGATTTTAGACCTAGACATTACCAGGTTGGGGTTCTGAACTGTAGCCTGATTCACATTGGCAATGTCCCTTGTCCAGTGAACCTTTGGCTTGTGCCCATTCTAAAGACTTAGTTCCATGGGGAGCAGTTTCTAGCAGGAAGAGGGCAAACTGTTTGGCCTGATGTCAGGCAATGTGGCAGGACAATAGGGGCTTACTGGGTGTCTTCTACATGCTGCCAGAGCAAAAGCACGGAGTGACTGAGCCCCATGCTTTCTCCAATTCAATAACATTCTAGGTGGTTAAGCCAAGGCCAGGAGGGCAGCTCTGGAAGAGCATAAGCCTAAAAATAGCTAACTAACCCCATTAGACCACAGACACCCCTCAGTATTATCTATGCTGAACATAAAAATGTGTTTTTGCAGAATTTCTATTGCAATCATTGCTAAATGTGTACTACACATCACACTACAACCACACCGCATGACAAATTCAGAGGTGTGAATAAATCTCCCTGTGGTAGCAAGTCAATTATCATTTAATGCAAAACTTCACAGACAGCCAGACACCTCAGCAAACTAAGAAAATCCTCTCAATCTAATAATATTTATCAGCCTTGATGTTAATCTTTTATGTAACTTTTTATACGCAGAGACTGATAACATTCAGGACAAGTAGTTCATTATATATATATATATATATATATATATATATATATATATATATATATGGAACCCTTACCCAACAATGAGATGCAGCCATTGCTGGAGTGCAAGTAACTGCAAAGAGTAAACTTGAACAGACCCGGACATTAACTAAAGTAAAAGCACAAAAATGAATATTCTGAATTGTTGACCTGTAGAGCATTGCTTTCTATAAAATATTTTTATTCACTCACACTTGCTAAAAAAATGTGAATAATGCAGAAAGAGTCAATTCCCCAGCAAAGCACATTTTAATATTAAAATAGACTTTGCAATGGGAAGCAAAGTCTGACTCCCCGTTATACATTGCTTTATATAGTGGTACAAAAAATATCTGTGAAGGAAAAGCTGGCACACATATCTAACCATGGTCTTCCACATTGCACTTTTTTTTTTTTTGGTGAGCAAAAAAGATGGATACCCCAAATCTCCCAAGATGACACACCAGACCAGAGTAGAAATGTCTTCTTGCAAGATCCGGGATCCTCATTGTTCTCAATCATGACTTGACTCTCAGTGATTTTTGGACTACTATCATTCAGTAATTTAATCATGGGTGGGGGGGATGATCAAATAAGCAAATATTACGGTCCAAAGAAGTGTTTCTCAACCAGGGTTGCTCCAGATGTTACCAGAGGTTCCTTGGGCAATGAGCAATTTTGACCTCTTAGGTCAGTTTAGGTGACACCAATGACCTTTATTGGCTATCTCTAAGAGTGACATTCTTCCCACTGACCGTCAATGTAAGAGGAATTCTTTATACTGATCATGCTAATATTTTGTGAGATGTGGATATTGTAATTATAGAAGGGGCTCCACGAAGAAATGAAAGTTATTTCAAGAGTTTCTTCATGATAAAAAGGTTGAGAAAGCCTGATTTCATGCACAAACCACTTTAATTTGTAGTGCCCTGTGAGTCACTGTGTTTCTAGAATGCATGTTGTCTTTACACAAGCATGGCTGTATCTATGTTAAATCATAAAACTGGCATTCAACACATAATAAAACAAAAGAGTATATTTATGTCCCAGAGGTGCCCCAACCATTTGTTATCACAATTTAAGAAAGTGATCCTTATATCCCCATGGGGGGCGAATCCAACAATAATACCTGACTTGGGTCCCAACTTTTTCACACTATATGCAAAAATATTTAAATACTAATAGAATAAAGGAGCTATCCACCAGCTTTATGACAAGGAGCAAATTGTGCTTAGAAAAGAAGGAAAGGCTTGATACCACGAAGAAGCCTGGAACTTGAAGTGTTAAACTGAATCAGCCGTGTTCCTGATTACTGGGGCAGCAAATTGCTCTGAGTAAGAAATTAAAAGGAACGCCTTTAATCCTGATAATACAAGCCAATCCCCTATTTGGCACAAGTCATTTCCTTAAAATATTCCATCTGCTGGTTGATTGTTAAATAAAAATAATTAATAAATTAGAGAACAACAGAAAAGGTAAGTCGCTCCAACAGCAGCAAACAAAAGGAGAGCAGAAGATTGCAGTCCTAGCATCCTAAAACGGCAGCAGTTCCCGAGAGCGCGTCCAGGTCATGGCATTACATATTAATGCAGCCTGATAATATTGTTATAATTTATAAAGCGCAAACATATTCTGTGCAGAGCCAAAATTGGATTATTAAACAAAGTGACAAACAACCAGCGCTGGCTCTCTGGAAACATATAACGCTGACAAAGGTAATTTGCCACTGGTGGTTTAAATGTTAGAGAATACAATATTTTTTGGACTTCGCTGTAAAAACCCTTAAACACATAAAATATATTTCCATATATTTTCCAATGACATTATTAATGGAAGAAATAAACTTTACTCTTTATATAACTGTTTATATATTATTCTTCTTTTCTCTAGTAATCCAGACTGTTCCTATTGTCTCATACGATCATACATGGGACTGTTTCAAAGGCATCAGATCCAGCTTGAAGTGAAGGATGAATGTCCAAGCAGAACCTTGGTGTTGCGTCGTTGGGATGATGCCGGTCCCTCAAGACCTTTCTAGGTTCCTCAGAAGAATCTAAAAGACTGAAAAATAAACTTCAAAAGTTTATGAACCCATGACCATCAGAGCTTGTTGGACATCCAAATAGAAAATGATGGGAACTACTTTGGGTTGGACCCTTTGTGCCATTTATAGTTCCATTCTCCATGGAAGACATTCCACAAGATTATGGAGGGTGCCGTTGGATACGTGTGCCCCGTTAAGCTTTTGTGGGTTCAGGTACTGATGTTGAATGAGAAGATCTATTGGCTTTCCAGTTTATTCCAAAGGTGCTCCGTAGGGTTGAGGTCAGGGCTCTGATCAGGACGCTTGACTTTCTTCACACTAAACCCATCAAGCCATGTCTTCATGGAACTGGTTTTGTAAACAAGAGCACAGTCATGCTGGAACAGAAAAGAGCCTGCACCAACCTACAAGGATGGAAGAGCACAATTGCTGAAAATCATTTTGTATACCGTAGCATTACCAGCACCCATCAATAGAAATAATAGGGCGCAATAATTTGGATAGATGTGTACATACTTTTGGCCACATGGTGTAGCAAGAGTTGAGAGGAAACTAGTCATTGCTGTCCAGAAGGAGCTAACTTTGCCTCCCTCCCAAAAAAAAAAACACAGTTTTTCCCCAGCTCCTTTTAGCTGGACGCACAACCCAAAACCTTTGAGTATCCCCCCGGCTGTTTTTGGGTGGTTACTGAAAAGTTGAGTCAAAATACAGGGGCTGCCGCCTGCCTACAACTTCTTCCTTCCCACCCTAACATTTCTGGGTATAATAAAACAGAACACCCCCTTTTGTCATTTTTTTGAATTCAGTAGTAGCAGGAGATAATTGGGTAGAGCTGACAACATCGCTTAGGTTTTGATGCGGCAGAGGCAGCGTTGTCAGCTTACTACAAGTAGATAGGATCTCACTTCATTCCTGAAGAATTAGCAGGCATTTTACTTGCAGCACTGTATGAACACAACGAGAAGAAATGTGCATTTATTTTTCATGTACTTCAACACTCCAGATTGCTGACTTCCTGACAACAAACAGGAAAACTGCAATATATGTAAACCTTTAGGCCAACAAAGTACAATAGAGCTGCAAATCCTTGCGGTGACAAGGGGGACAGTTAGTCAGCGTTGTGTCACTTATGAAAGAGGGATCAGGCAATATAAAGTTACACGTGTCAATTTAAGCTGCATCTTCGGTAAGACCACTTAATTCCTGACAGCAGAACACTTCTTGGCTTGTTGGTGACACCGCTGCCGCTAAAGCAGACAAAAATCTAGTTTTACCTCTTTCAATTTCCCAGAGTGGGCAGGGGGCACGAGAGAGCGGCAGAACTCATGTCTGACCCCAGGGAGATGGGAGGAAGGTGACCACCCATTCCTTACTGAGGGAGGCTGCATTTCACCTGTGCCAAGTGTCACCCTACAAATGCAACAAGCACTTTCACTATGTAACTAAATTGCCTAAAAAATACCAGAAGCAAAGTTGTCACCAGGACATGGAAGTCCTGGAAGGGCATGTGGTTTTTTGTTGGTTTTAAGGAAATTATAATCTAAATCGTGTCCTCACACCTGTAACCCTGTACTGTCTGTATATGTAGATAACTCTACAAGGACTACAAAACCAAGACCTTTATACACTACTGGTAAGTGTTGAGGTTCTGCAGCCCTATATTGATCCTGTTACCCAAATACAAAAAAAGAGACTAAGGGCCTGATATATAAAAGCTCTTAAAGACTAGAGAAGATTATCATGGGAGAACCTGGGTGATCCAACAAACCTGGAATTAGTTATACGTTGGCAAGTGTTTTCAATCTAGACCAGATCTACTCCAGTTTTGCTGCATCACCAAGGTTCTCTCTCTGATAATCGTTCCGTGCTTGCAATGCTTTAATGCATCAGACCCTGAGTGTTGTCATCCTAAGACAGGAAATATCACTGGAAGAATCACCGAGTGAAGAAAAGGAAACTCATGCACCCATTTCATTAAGACGTGGTAAGCTGAATTATATGACATTTTTATTTTTGGATTTAGATATAATTACATAAGAGAATAATGTGAGCAGCCATTACTAAACTCTCTCCTTTTCCTAGTAGTAAATTTGCTTTGCATCATCTGTAAAAATGTCAAGGCTGAGTGACGGAGGCTTTTGGACAGCAATACTATCTTGTTTTGATGATTTAATATACCACGCAAACCTTCCTTCCATAGCCTAATTTTCTCTATCTGTGATGGGTCAGTGACATATATAGCACTTAAATGAAAGTATGAAAAAGCAGCCAGGGAACTAGCATTCTGAAAGAATTTAGTAATGGCTGCCTCCATAATCTCTCATGACAGTGTCCCTTTAAGGCGTAAGGATGCTGTACTGGAACTTGTGCACTTCTTCAATGCATTTACAAATGCCTGACACAGGTCACTTTCTGCAGCTTCTTGCCTCATATGAAGATATTGGGCTTCCACTTGCCTGTAGGAGACTGATGACATCTTCTCAGCTTAGGTAAAATCTCTGGACATGGAGGTTAGTTCGGCATAATTATTTAACAGGTACATATGACTGCAGATTGAGGGTATATTTTAAAGCAGTATGTTTTTTGACAATATTGTTTTCCATACCTTCTTTTATTGAAATGTATTGCATGCTCACAAAACACCTGAGCATTGCTGAAGTTTGGGCTTGGATGTCATAGACACAGAATAGCCATGAATTTTCTCCTGCAGTCACAATGTAAAAACTGCTAAATAATTTAAAGCAGATATAAATACTAAAAGCAGAGTCTGGGAGATGGGAGCCTGTTTATAAAAATGATGTCATGTTGCGGTTCAGCACTGTGCAGGACCATGGACAGAACAATGGATGATACTGCATTGTGCCTGGGCACTGTCCATGGTGCTGACATATGTAAAAAGGCTATTTATTGTTTGCTATTCACAAAGTGGACCCTTCCTATGCTTTACTATGCATGGTCAACAGATTTCCTAGCATATTCTATAGCTGTGCTTCTCAACCCTCCAGAGGTTGCTACGGGTTCCAAGAGCAATGACTAATTTGTGACTCTCAGGTCAGACTAAGTGAGAACAATGGTCTCTATATCTATAAGGGTAACATTCTTCCCAATGGCCAACAACATAAGAGGAATTTTTCTCATTGACCACAAAACTAATGTACTGTGGTGCATGGAAATAGTAATTATAGAAGGGATTCCCTAAGACCTGAAAGTTATTTCAAGGGTTCCCCCAACAAAAGTTTGTGTAGCACTGTTCTGTAATCTATGGCTGAATGTTTGTTGGTACCTAAATATCATACCTATATGAGCTTTGTTGGCATCCTTTACCAAAAACTTGGTCATTTTATAGAATTCACATCCCCTTGGTAACCCCCATCTTGTTATGCTTTTGATGAGTGTGTCTCTGGAAATGTGTTCCCATTCAGCTAAAAAGGAATTAGCACTGATGTCGCACAAGAGGACCTGGCTACCAACTGGCAGTCCAATTCATCCCATATGTATTCATCCCATATGTGTTTAGTAAGATTGAGGTCAGGACTCTTTGCAAACCATTGGAGTTCCTCTGGTCCAAACTTGGAAAGCTAAATCTTTATGGGACTGACTATGTGGGCTGGGACTGGCCCACTCATCCTGATCTCAGTCTCCTAACTGATTTGTCACTTATTAACCCGCCTTGACCAGGCTCCTCTTGTCCTTCTATATAATTGTTCGCCGTATGCAACTTTGAAAGCCTATTTATTGTACAGCGCTGTGGAATATGTTTGTGCTTTACCCAGAAAAGTTGGATGTTTTTGTATGCTGTAGCATTTCATTATCATTTACTGGAAACAATCAAACTATCATTTCCAGAGGGTGCAGATACTTCTGGCTGTATAGTTATAGTTTCTTAAAAATAATAAATGTGAGAAAATAAAACTCAGCAACTGGCTGTAAACTTGTGTTACTCCACAGGCGGTGCAGGCAGGGTGCTTTAAGTGTATCCTACACCATATAGTGAAGAGAAGGCTGAGATCAGCAGTGGGCAGTTTAATTGTGACCTTTATTGGATGCACCTTTCACAGATCAGAATCAAAAAGAAACAATTCGATGTAATGATGGCTGTGAGCCTTAGTAATATTGGATCCAAATGTGTTGCTACAACATAAACGTACTGCAGAACTCCTTAAGTTTACATTTTTCTTAGAGAAACAGAAAATCACAAAAATAACAGGAAGGATCATTAAAGATGAACTCTATGCCCAAATATATCCATTAAAATAATTCATTGCAATTAGAAAAAGCACCTGAGCCCCTTGGGATCCCCTATACAGCAGATCGGAAAAAGGAGAAGCAGGCCTGGGAGGTAATTAAATGCTGCAATCAAATGTGCTGATAAGAAGCAAACTGATGGTGATAGAATGCAGAGTGAGTAGATGGATAACCTTATCAGCCAGCTGTTGCTGCTTTACAACTCAATCAGCAAGGTGGGGATACATAGAGGACACCACTGTGTTACTTAACTGTAATAGAAAGTAATGCCATTTGCCAAGTTAATGGCACTTTGCCTTAAGAACCTCCATGGGCTTCTGCACCATGCAGCATGTGCTCAGTAATACTCATCTACTCAGTATGGACTACAGGTTACCGTCTTCTACAGCTAAGCCTGGCCGTAAAGCTGAATTCTGGGGCGGCTTGACTGTGTGTGCTTCTCGTGGCTTTTTAGTACTGACTGGCACATCCTTGCAGTTTCATGCTGCCCTGGGGTGCAGTGAGAAGACTCTAAAATCAATGCAATCATCTGAAAAGACCAAAATTGACAACACAAACTAAAGGAGTTTGCCAGCACACGGGCTGTGCCTCTGTCATATTCACCATGAATAAACTGTAGCATTGACAGAAGAGGGCAGATACAGAACACTTAGGGAGGAACGGTGAATTTCTGGCTAAATACATAAACGTTATTTATCCCAGATAAAATACCAAGAAAGTAGTTTTATGCAAAGATAGATAGATAGATAGATAGATAGATAGATAGATAGATAGATAGATAGATAGATAGATATTGGTAAGTCCGTTATTAAAATTCTTGTTGTATAACTTTTAGGGCCAAGAGCAAAATCCTCAAACCACTCAGACAAAAGGCAGCCAACGTCACGAGTAAAAGACCATTCTCTGGGGTGTCTGAAGGATTACACGAAAGGTAATGAGCAATTTAATTGATATCTGAATACGTTTCCCATCTACCGGCTACAGGGCGATCGCCTCATTAGGGCATGATGGGGAATCAATATCTACGGAGAAAGGAAGGAGGGCAGGAATGGAGACGCCAGCTGTGATTCACCACATAAAGGAGGATTATCTTTCTTGTCAGTAATTTCCTTATGATCAAGCAAGCCAAATGAAAGTGCTTATTTAATAAACCAGTGCTAATAGCTCGGGATCAACGTTACCCATAGCAGCCAAGGAGATGCTTCTTCTTCCTGATCCGTTGTCAGATCTGGATGGGCTTTATGGTTGGAAAATTATTTTGTACAGTGCATGATAATTTATGTTTTCCTATTGTAATAATGAACTTGATGCAATAGTTTACACAGAAAGGGAGTTTTTCTATACCCTTTATAAACATGGGAGAGGAGGAAAAGAAGGAAGGGAAGAAAGGAAAAGGACAAGAAGGAATGAGATAAGGAAGAAGGGTCAAAATAAACAAGAGAAATGAGTGAACTTATCATTGACCAGCTTATCGTACCTACAAATTATGTATTTGGGTAGACAACAAACTAAGTAACTCCAACCCCATCAAAGGGCTTAGTTTTAAATTCGACATGGAAACAATGACATTCCTGACTGATTCCTAGTTGGCTAGATTTGTTGGATAACTTTGTTTTTTTTACTAAAACAGAAGTTAAAGGGAACTCACTAAGAAGAAAGGAGGAGTCTCTGTCTACTCTATCCAAGGCCATTTTGATTGAAATTCCACTGAAAGGAGCAGTCATTACCGACCTTTTGGGAAGGAAAGCTATCTGGCTGTAATTCTGATCTAATAGTTAAGTGACTCCTATGGAACATATATAAAGACAAGGAGGGTCAAAATCATCCAATCTAAATACTCGTTCTAGGTCAATGATAGTCAAATCTTCATAGTCACCAAGATTTGTTTAGGAAGCCAATCAAGATGGATATCTATACCCTGTTTCCCCGATTATAAGGCACTGTCTTATATTTTTTGAAATGCCAAAATATGCCCTAGGTCTTATTTTCAGGGGATGTCTTATTTTTCCATGAAGAAGACTACAGTACACATTTATTGTTGAAAGTCACTCATGATCACTCATGTTCCATTGATTGTCCCCTTCTGATCACTCATGTGCCGTTCATATTCTCTTCTGATCACTCTATGCCATTGATTGTCCCCTTCTGATCACTCTATGCCATTGACTGCCCCCTTCTGATCACTCTATGCAATGACTGTCCCCTTCTGAGATCACTCTATGCCATTGATTGTCCCCTTCTGATCACTCTATGCCATTGATTGTCCCCTTCTGTTCCCTTACCGGTAATTAAGTGCACGGATCTCCGTTAGGGCAGGGATCAGCAGCTTGCTTCCTGGTGCAGAATGCCTGCTTGTTACTTTCAGTTTCACTCTGCACTGCAGCCAGGAGCAGACACGTGCTGCAGCCAGCATCAAGGAAACACACACAGGATCGGATATCGGGGGATGTCTTATTCACGGGTGAGTGTCCTATTTTAATTATTTTTTCAAAAATTGGGGGTGGCTTATTTAATGGGGATGTCTTAAAATCGGGGAAACACGGTAACTCTGTATCATTCTCATAGTTATGTTTAGGAGGATACTTTATTATTGTTATCTTTTATTTATAAAGCACCAACATATGACACAGGCAGAAAGGGAATAGGCCCCACAGTGGCTCAAAGGTTAGCACTCTGGCCTTTGCAGTGCTAGGTCCCTAGTTTCTCGGCCAGGACACTATCTTGCACTAATTTTGCAGGTTCCCCCCGTGTTTGAGTGGGTTTCTTTCGGGTACTCCGGTTTCCTCCCACATACCAAAAACATACACTTAGATTAATTGGCTTCCCCTTAAAATTGACCTTAGACTGTATTAAAGACAAATGACTATGGTAGGGACATTAGATTGTGAGCCCCTTTGAGGGCAGCTAGTGATATGACTATGGACTTTGTGAAGTGCTGTGTAATATGTCAGCGCTGTATAAATGCTGGCTAATAATATTAATAATAACAATAGGCTGTACACCATGAATTTGTGCCAAGCTCAAAACTGTACCGGCTCCTAATGAACAAAGGGGATCATTTTATTCCACTTGGAGCCAATAAAGATTTGGGCATGATGTGGACACACTGTGTGCGCCTGTCGATTTGTTTTGTGTCTTGATGGGATGCTCTGATGGGACCCATAGTCAGACCTGCACCAATTTAAAGGGACCCACTGCAGATAGTGGGGTGGTTTAGATCTTTTGCTACAAAATATTATAACTTAATATGTGTTTCAAACTGCTATGCCTTTTTTATGAATGTATGAAATGTATTCAGGAATTTAGCTTTATGTGTTTGAAATAATGCATGACCTTGCTTTACCTCTCTAGTCAGTTTCAATTATTTTGACCCTTTACATAAGTCAAACTATTAAATGAATAATGAAACCCATGAAACAGCTAAGCTTGGACTGGTTCTCTTCAATATGCTATACAAATGATCTGAATGCCAGTTTGTATGATACAGTTGGATGACTGCTATAACAGATGTCGTGCCATTGTGTAGATGGACAATTGCCACATCAGCAACTCTTTTGTGGATGACAAATATTTATCTGATGTCTCAATGTTTTGCCCATAGTTCAGATCACGCCAAGCAGAGATCTCCCAAAGAGAAGTCTGAGAATATAGCTGGCACTCCAGAGAACCTTGCTGTGATAGGCGTGTATGACTGTTCATTAACTGCGTCCGTTCTGGTGATCCACGTGAAGACATGAAAAGCACGCTTCAGTGGACGCAGTGACAAACGCAGCATGCTGGCCGCACCGAGAGCCTGTTTTAGAAACTGTGTTATTTTAGGACATGGCACGGAGCTGTTGGCGAGGAACAGATTATGCCTCGGAGAGACAGAGGCGAGATGAAAGAGGCAGGACAGGCTGACGCAGACGTTCAAAAAAGTGCACGCTGTGAACGATGGTCAGAAACGGCTCAAGGACTGAGCACAGCTGTATGCGTAGAGCAAAAGGGTTAAATTAGCGCTGATGGCTGAAATCACTGGCAGATTTCCATCACTGAGCACGAAAGCAAATCCATCAAATGTAAAGGTGGATTAAAGTGATGGAGAATAGAAAGTAATGGAAACAAAACAAAAAGGTTGGAAAAGCCAACATTTCGGCAATTTCTCTATATATTTAATAGGAGCAGGGAACCATTGCTGTGGTAGACATGTAGTTTCTGTAAGTGACATGTTGCTTTTGGCTGTGCGGTTGTTTTTCCTCCACTGGTAGAAAAAGAACAGAGCAAATGCAGAGACAACATATCATTATTATTACACAGTATTTATATAGCGCCAAAATATTACATAGCGCTTTACAAAGTCCATAGTCATGTTCCTCACAGGGGCTCACAATCTAATATCCCTACTATAGTCATATGTGTTTATTACAGTCTAAAGTCAATTTTGGGGGAAAGCCAATTACCTAACTGCATGTTTTTGGGATGTGGGAGTACCCAGAGGAAACCAATGCACACACAAGGAGAACCTGAAAACTCCATGCAGATGGAGTCCTGGACAAGATTCGAACCTGAGACCCAGTACTGCAAAGGCCAGAGAGCTAACTCTGAGGCACCGTGCAAACATGTTGACCTGTGTTGCAGTTTATGAAAACAAAATGACCAGAGAAAAAGGCTTTTTAGCAACAAGAATTTTACTAAAAGGGAAGCTAGTTGAAGAAAAGTTCTTGACAAAGCTCAACTGAACTCTAGGCATAACCGAACACAAATTATTTGAATATGGTTAATAGAAAAAATAGTAATCAAAGTTTATTTTGTAAGGAAAGGTTGTAATAAAACGCAGTAGTTTCTTTTCCTGACGCGTATCGCCGTGTAGCTTCTTCAGGATAGTGTAGAGAGAGACCTTAAGAGATTCTCATACATGCTAAATAGAGTTACTAAAGTTGACAATCACATATATGTGTGTATATGATAATCCATATATATTCAACAATATATTAAAAAAAATAAAGTGTAACTTAAAGACATTAGCAAATATGCTAGTAAAACAACTTGTATCAAAAGATTGTTAATAATTTAGTTGTGAAAAGTGTGAGAAATAATAAATTGAAAGACTGTGTTTAGGTTTAAAAGAAAATATTAAGGATGAACGTTTTATCTATTTTTTTCTATTAACCCTAATAAAATAATTTGTGTTACGTTAAGCTTAGAGTTCAATTGAGCTTTGTCTAGTTAAGAAATATTCTTTAACTAGCATCTATTTCAGTAAAAAATCCTATTGCTGCCAAAAAGCCCCTTTTTCTGGTCATTTTGTTTTTGTATGTTGAATCATTGGGCTTGGCATCTGATGAAACTGAAGGAGAATTTTGAGCCCCCTACTACCAATCTTAATCTGTGGTGCAGTTTGCTATGCGGCTGGGATGGCTAATCATGAAGATTACCCCTGCAAACGTAAAAGGGGCTTTAGGCAGGTGCAATTCATGTTTTGGCTAATCAATGTATTTTTCAGTTTGCGTTGCCAGGCTCAGGTCATACAAATGGTTTTGTAGAAAACGCTGAATAAAAGCAGTAAAATACTGGAGGAAAAATGTAAAAGGAAAAAATAATTTTTTTTGTGGAAACCCACAGATACCAAAATAAAAATACCCATAAAATCCAAAATCTAACAAGAATGGGTCAGCGTGGTGTCTTCTCTTGAGATTTGGTATCTGAAGGAGAAGGTCCCAGTGATGTCACTAAAACCTTCAGTATGTGGGTGGAAACTAATGGGGGTAAGAAGAATTGTTTTACATTATTTTAGTTATATGCTTTAAGCTAGTTTTTCTGCTTAAAGGCGTCAAGGCTTCAAGGTAAGCAAGACTTCAGTGACCTAGGCCCTATAAATGGAGAACAGGTTCACTTGAAGCCTTTCCAGCAAAATATTCTCCCACTGTTCCTATTCTCCAATTATGATCTGTCCATTTTTAGAAATGATAGCTTATGTCACCATTATCCCGATGTCAGGTACACATGCAGTGCGGGCATAGCAGGAACACCAGTTCTGGACAACCTTGTACAAGTGAAATGGCATGATGCACAGGCTGCTAGTCGCTCTTATGAGCTCATCCTTCCCTAAGCAAAGTCCTCACCCCCTCCCGTCACACAGATGCTGAGGGAAAAACAGATGAGGGCTCAGTAATCAGATTACTGGCCAGACAAATGTTCCTGTTTGCTGCGTTAACAGAATTAATCAATCGTCGGCGGTAGGATCGCTTAAGGGTAAATTTGGTTACTATTTTGCCCCCTAGCAACCAATTATCTGCAAACATTTGTTTCGCCCTGATATTAATTGTTCAAGCAGATCTATACTCCAGTGTTTACATGCATCTGTACAAATGGTCTCCCTTGGATAGTAAAATAAAAAAAAGGCTAAGAAAAATACCTTTGCTAAGTGCTGGGTCATGGGTTTCTGCTTTAAGAGACATTGTCATCTTTACCCCTGCAAAAAAAAAAAACCTTTCTTGACTACGTGCCTGGGCTCCCATGCCACTACTTATTCTGTTACAGCGCATAAGGAAAGGATTCTTCACTGTAAGGTCTGTGAAAATGTGGAATCGGCTCCCTCAGGAAGTAGTTTCAGCAACTACTATAGATTGCTTTAAGAAAAAGCTGGATGATTTCTAGAAGCACAGAATATAACTGGGGATTAAGGATTTAAAGTAAAGATAACAGAGACTGTTGATCTAGGGAACATCCGATTGCCTCATGGTATCAGAAAGGAATTTATTTCCCCCATTGAAGCAAGTTCTACCGGGGTTTTTTTTGCCTTCCTCTGGACCAACTATGTCTTATAGGGTTTTATATCTGGGATATGTTTATTTCCCTAGTGCTTGAACTTGATGGACTTTTTTCAACCTAACCTACTATGTAACTATGAAAAGCTGTGACACTACCTAAGGTATAAGGTTGCACGTGACATGGGCCCAAGCACTTTCACACGAATAAGTCCTCTTTGAGGCTTGACTTCATTCCACCACAACGCACTCACATCTGCCGGCACAAAATGGTAACCAACCAATTCCATTCACTTAAACACAAGCAGATAGGAACACAGTTGTGCCTGTGGTAGAATACTTTGGCCAGCCACAAGTCTGAAATGGTCGTAGTTGATTTCAGCATTGGAATGGCAAGGGAGTCCAGCCAAGGTCAGTATAGGTGGGGTCCGAGGGCCCCTTTGACTTGCATGGTCAGGATGGCAGCGGAGGTCATTAAATCAAACATGAAGACTACTGGCAAGCAGCATTTTTTCCAAACAGCCCGAACACTTTTATACTGGGGTGAAGAGGTGGTAAAGTTTTAAACATTTAAATCTGTAAGCTTAAAGTAAGCCCTTCTTGAACCCTGCTCCCACTGACTAAGAAGTTCAAGCAAATATGTTTGCCCCTTACAACAGCAACTCAGCTACTCAGCTCCTCCTGCAAAGACGTAACAGCTCAACTCCCAGTAGTCAATCAGCTGCTCAGCTCTACTAATTCAGCAGCTTTACTTTCCTTCCCCTCTGTGTCCTTCTCCCATCGGTGGACCTGATTTAATAAAGTGAAGCTGGGTGATCCAGCAAACCTGGAATGGATTTCTTCAAAGTCATTTGCTATTTGCTAGCAAATGTTTTGAAACATGATGAAAGTGTATCCTCTCTAGCCTTGGAGAGGTTTAATAAGTCATGCAGAGCCTATCAGCAGCTCAGCTCTCCCTGCAAAGAATCCAATAATGTCCCGGCATTTCAGTTCCACCTGCTCCTTTTGTAGTGCTTTTGTACTTTTGTAGACATTCATTCTGTCAATACACTAAAGGCATGTTTCGTAGTGGCCCCTAGCATTGAAGATAAAAATAGAAATGGAAAAGTTGCACTTTTTCTTTAACAAAAGGAAGTTCTTTGCAGGAATGTACGCAAAGCCCTCAATGAAATATATACATGGTATAGCTAGTTATGTGTAACTGGCACTGACTTGAGGGACAGATCATCACCCCTTACCTCTCTGATGTCAGCGGTGCCTGACATGTAACAAGTGTGACAGGGCTGGCTATTTTGGGAAACCTTTTTCCCCTTCTTTACCCCCTCTGGAAAGCGAGAGGCGACTTGTCTTTAAATATTAATCCATCTGGAAGAGAAGAATGACTTCTTGAAGAGAGAGCCAGCAGGCATTATGCCGTAGCAAGCGGCTACTAATTATAGTTTTTCTTTCTGTTGTGTCATTAGATCGCGAGACTTGAATACTGCATACAATGACAATTATTAACCTCCGAAGGGAGCAGAGATGTAAAAATAGATCTTTACAGTCCACTAGCTTCTAAGGTCTTCCGGCAATTTTACAAGGTGGAAAAAAAAATTCATCTTGAGAAAGGAAAGACGAAAAAAGCAAAATGACCCCTTTAAATCGTACAGAAATAGATGCGTGCTCTCGTCATATGAGGATATATTTACAAACACATGAAAAAAAGTTTTAGGCACTTGTGAAAAATTGAGAAAAAAAATTATAAAATGTAATTATTAAACACCCTACAGAGTGCATTATTGTGAGAAAAACTAATTTATTTCCATATTTGGTGTGGGCCCTAAATATACCATCACTTACCCCAGGGAACTTTGTACTCTGTAGGTTCATCCAAACATCCAAGTTATTCTGTAGCAGTAAGTGGTCTAGGTTGCTTTTCTCTTTTCATATAAGACTCAGTGATGTTGATAGTAAGGCTTTGAGGAGCTATACTGTCTCTTCCAGGACCCCTTGTTCTTCTTTAAATTTGTTTATTTTGGATGTATGGTAGAAGACTTTGTTCTGTTGCAGAATTAATTTGGGACCAATCAGACATCTACCTGATAATACTGCATGATGGATACTTATCTACCTGAGGAGGCCAATAATTCTGACCAAATTCCCATCTCCAGGTGCAGAAATACGTCTCCAAAATTTCAAGGAACCTTTATTGTTCGTAGTTGACCTCAAAACACCCCTATCAGTGTAAAGCAGAACTAAAAATTGGAACAGGCAGGGAATTATTGCAAAAGAGGACAATGGATGTCCATCCATTCTACAATAAGCCATCCTACCTGCCTGGTTGCTCCGTGGAACCATCAAAAAAGGTGAAATGCATATGTGCAGCTCAGCTTTGGTTACCAGCATTGCCGGCTATCCCAGCTTCCTCTGCATTGGGAATGCACTCAAATGCACCTGGACAGGAAATATTTTATCCAAGCCCAAACAATCAGGATGGTGAAGATTGCAAGGTGGAAGAGAAGATGAAAAAATGGCGCCTCCCTGAGAAGGAACAGAAATAAGTCAGTATATTGGGTTTAGTTTTGCTTTAAAATGGGGTGAAAGCCTAGAGATTTAACCTATAGGAAAAATATATGTAACACATATATTTATAAAATGTAAATATGGCAGCAAGAATATATGTTTTTTAAAGCATCCTATCAGACCCAGCCATGATATCTGCAAAATGCATTCTTACCTGCCGAATGCCATGTTACCTCTTAAAATTCACTGAGCATGTGCAGCTCAGTGTTGGTTACAGAAATACCCGGCATTTCCGAGCTCATGGTGACTGCCGGGCCGAATGAACTCCCACACATACGTCATCTCAGCCTAGCCAATCAAGATGGCCGAAGATCAAATCAAGGAAAAAAAGATGGCGGTGCCCGTAGTGGAAATGTGGAAAGGTGAGTATGAAATGGGTTTAGTTCCACTTATGATTCATCTTATCGGGACAGGTTAAACAAATATGTTACAGAGGGGACACTTTGAGATAATACTACTGATGGGCTGCATCAAATTTTTTATTATTGGTTTTGCTATTTATATTTTAAATTCTTACATCGTTTCCTTAATTACCCAATACAGTGCTGGATAAGTTTTAAATAAATTCACCTCCTTCAATAGAGGGCACCTAGGAAATTCCTTTGTAGTTTTGCTTAACAAATTCACACGCACTCCAATACACTTCAACCTGGCGCCACAAATTAGATTCTTTATACAGAAGCACCCCGTTGCCAGAAACTTGTAAAGAACAACTTTGGAGTGGCAGGATTATGTAAAACACAAGGGTTTGATATGAAAATCAGAGCCATTTGCTATTTTATCCTTGAAGGCAAGTAGCTTTCAGCGGCACTTCCCAGCCGCCCTCATTGCACTTGGAACTGAGCGTTCTAAGTGCCTGTGAAGTGCAGATAGGCTCACATCAATGTGCGTTCGTCAACGAGTGTCAAGCTGCGTCTGATCTGGGATCTTTATCGGGCTGCCTGTTCGTCCTTTGTAAGAACACAGCAAAATCTGCTGAACTTACAGAAGAAATGAAACAGAAAGCCAGACCCCCCCAAAAAGCTCAGCTGTGATCAAATAGAACATATCGACAGGGAAGGTCCAAGTCATGCAGATTGACGCATGCAGCAGCCTCAAGAAAGGCAACCATAGCTCCCCTTTTTGGCAATGCAGTTAAAGAAGTAATCTACCCAAAATGTATTTTTTATCCAATAATTCAGCAGAGGTTTCGTAGAAGTCATGTACTATGGTGACAATCAGAGCAAGAGTTGATCTTTTTGGTCCTCCATTGTGCAGTGCATTTTATATATATTGCTTTTATAGAATCCAATAGTATCCCTAACAAAACTTTAAGTGCCTCAACAAGGTAATATTTTAATGGTGCTGCAAAAAATACAACAAATTGAAATTAGAATAACAAGATTTTAGGAGTTGGGTTTATCCTTTTCTTTGCCAGCAAATATTTTAGGTTAGGCTGGTTTCCTACCCTTGGGTTATATTTTCTTGTTCTGATAGCTAGCATTTCATATGTGTGCCCACCTGACTGTTGCTAAGGCAAAGCATTATGGGTCTTTATGTCTGCAAAGAAGCAGCATGACCTACGGCCTGTTTGATGAAAGCGAAGAGGAAAGATAAAAAGAAAAAAAATGAGTATAATCTCCCACTGACGCAATTTGGAAAATTACAGAGGAAGGTTAGAATAGAATTAACAGTAATACTTTCCTTAAGCAACCAGGTGTCTGAAGCTGGGAGACCTGCATGAAATGCCTTTACAGGAAGTAAAATAAATGTTATTATTGGAGAGGCCATGTCCAGCCTGCTGCGGTCAGCTAATGGCACCGTTGTCGCTTTTGTTTAGTGACGTCAGCGGATTGTATTAGAGCTTTGATGACCGTCCTGGCTTGAATTGCTGCTCTGCTTTCTAGAGCTTGGCAGGAAATGTGATGGGCAGAGCAGGCCGAAATCAGAGCACATCAGCCAAAACTGTCAGAATATATATAGGGAACCAGGAAATGATTCAAGGACGACGGGGAAGGATCGCTTACATAATACGATTGGAATCAGCAATGAGAGAGTTTTAGTCATCCGCAATACCACCAGCTAATATTCTTAAAGAAACCCCCACAGGATAAGTACATTTGTGTACTTGAAATAAAAAAAAAAAATATATATATATATATACATACATGTATATATTTATTTATATGAGAAAAATAGCACACCTCTTTTCAATTCTAAGATTTTGCAAATCTGAATAAAATAATAATATGAAATAATATACAGAAGTAGAGAGCCGGGTGGTATGGGAAATTAATTACATCCTTACCACTTCAATCGGAAATCAGAAGGTAAGTAGCAGAAGTCAAGGGCTGCTAATCAAATGCACAAGTTTTGCAAAAGCAGAGCTTTTGGCAATTTGGTGGTCTGAAGCATTCAGGTTTGTGTTAACATGACGCCAAGGGGTAAAGACATTGGCAATGATCTTGTTGCTGCTCTTTACTTTGACAAGGTTTAGAAGACCATTTTCCAAACCATTTGATGTCTACCATTCTACAGTGTGAAAAAGTAAGCAAGTAGGTTGAATGGAAAACATTTAAGACTGTTGCCTGTCTTCCCAACAAATTCACCCCAAGGCCAGATTGTGCAATGTTCTAAGAAATTGAAAAAAAAAACCCAAGAGGACCATCTCAGACTCTACAGCCCTCAGTTGGTAAAGTTCACGACTGTACAAATAGGAAAGGACTTAACAAGTATGGTTTGGAAGGGATGCATCGGTTTAATCTGAACAATCCAAAAGCCTTTGGAAACACAAGACCAAAGAGGAGATGTATGGACAAGATGCAGGGTTTAATGAAAACCAAACAAAGCATATCATTATAAACCCCACATACCAATGGTGGTGGAGGGGTGATAATTTGGCCCTGTTTTACAGCCACGGGACCTGGGCACCCTGCAATCATTGAGTCAACCACAAACTCCCCTGGAGACCAAAGTATTCTGAAGTCCAATGTCCAAAGTAAGGCCATCTGTGTGACAGCTAAAGTTTGTCCGAAATTGGGTCATGCAACAGAAAATGGTTCTAACCCCCCCAGCAAAACTATAACAAAGTGGCTGAAAAAATAAAAAAAAATGTTGAAATGGCATAGTCAAAGTTCAGACCTCAATTTGATAAAAATGCTGTGGTGGAAGCTTAAGAGCTGTGAATGAACAAATACCTGCAAACCTCAATGAATTGAAGCAATGTTGTATAGAAGAGTGCAGCAACATTCCTCCACATCAATATGATAGATTGATGGATGGATTCATACATACAACAATTACTTCATGTTACATCTCAATATCATTGCTCTGCTGCACCACACTTTCTGTCTACATGCAGTCCAGCATTGGTTGTATTACAGTAGTTAAGGCCGGTTTGCTGTTGGTGACAACAGTGGATTATATCTATGCAATGTTCTCGAGTATGGCTCCTTTGGGAGAAAGGGACAACAAAGAAGCACAACCAGGAGCCAGGGACAAAGTGTTGTCAATCTTGTTACAGGAATGACTGAACAAGGCATGAGAGGATCATCATGTTTTATTTAATGATAGATTAAACAATAATAAAAGTTACTTTTAGAAAAAATTGACGCAGCCATATGAATATTTAGTGACTGGGATTCCGTCTACTTTAATACATTAGGCAGAGATTAGCTGCACACAGATGCCTCGCTCCATCCGCATTACAGATTGGTTGTCCAGTCTTCCACCTAACTGCCCAACAACCCCTCCTCATGTGACTCATTCCCCTCTATAGGGTGATAGAGCCTGGGGTGACCAGGACCTCGCCAATTTTCAAAGGCAAACGTGACGCAAGTGGTTACAGCAAGCGTATCTGCGGGCTGGTTCACGTAAGGTGGAGATCACTGCACCGACTTTCCACTCTGTTAATCTTGTTTCCTCTCTGTGGTGTCAGTAACAAAAAGATCCCAAAACACAGAGATGTGGAAAGAGGTTTCCATGCAGCTAATTCGCTGCGACAAGCACTGCGGCCGGGGGCCATATCAAACACATGCATATCTGTGCAAGAATTTAAAGGCAAACTCTCTGGAAAATGGGCTAAATATATGGTTTAAATCTTATACCTGCTGGAAGAGTTGGAATTAAGTATAGCCAGTTTTGTGATCCAGACAATTTTATGCAATGCAGCTAGGCCATTGACCTGTGATCCTATTTATTGGTGCCTCAGCAGTATTGGCTTAGGTGTAAATATTCATTCAGTGTAATGCAGCTATTGTGCTTTGTTGAGGAGGAAGACAAAATGGTGTCACAAAGGTCAATATGGATTTCCATTATCAGAGCCTAAGTGGCCAGCCTTAGGAGGCTACCATACCATGTGGTAGCAGAGACAAATGCTATGGGACAGTTATTGGCCAACATCAGCCAGCCTTTGACCAGTATTCATGCTGCATGAAGATAAGATTTCCCCAGTGGCAGGGCAAGTGCTGAGTACCTTTGTCCCATTGCCTGTTCCAGGAACAACTGTATAAGAGGAGATTTCCCTCACTTTGCAGAGATCGTAGTGTCATTGGGACAAGAAGTAAATCTCCCTGACTGGATAAAGAAATGATATCCCTACGCTATAGAAAATGTTAAAAAAAGTTTTGGCAACAACTAAACATACTTAGGGAACTCAAATAGATTCCAACAGCATGAACAAGAGCGGGATGATGCTAAGTCTACAAATTAAACACTAGCGCCTTGGTTGCATTTTTTTGTAGTTATGGAAAACCATGGTTGACTACATACAGGAGGTTATAGTCATTCTATTGCCTAAATGAATTTCAATTTCCAATCAAATATTATACATCCATGTTCAAGGTAATTGGAGTTTTCCTTTGAAAGTGTTTGACATAAGTTTGTTGACTCCCCGCTGTGCTGAAGAGCTCTTGTCCCAAAAATGTTACCCAACTCTAATTTGTAGAAGGTTGGAAGGAAGCCATAAAACAAAAGCATTGACACGGTAAAGTGGAATTGGCTCCCTCGTAGTTGCAGACGTTCGGAAACGTGCGCCTTTGTGTATTTCAGTCTTTTTCATAAGTGGCATTTTTTACACTCTTTCATTGGCTTCGGAAATGTTACAAAGCGCTTTCTACAATCAGCTCTTTCACGCTTCGCGGCCTCCTCATGTTAGACCCGACTCGCTATTCACTCGCTAAATAAATGAACATTTATTTTCCCTTTCACTTAACAAGACGCGGTTTTGTCATTTTAGAGGCACCTGTTTAGACCTAATTGCAGTCCAGAGTTTGGCGATGGAGGATTAACTGTTTGTAAGAATAGGTCTGCTGCCTAAAGACAATTTTATTATTATAATATCATTTCATACTACATTAATAAGGAGAAGTTGTACTTTAACAAATACCACTCAGCAGTGTTGATGTGTTCTCTGTGCTTTAAAATGCCATAGGTGTTCCTATACCTGGGAACTTTCAGGCTTTTACCTAGGATTTCCACCTAGACTAGAAAGTGAATGTGGCACCACTGGTCCAAGACCAGTTGTATTACACAAATGCCAACTACCGCCCTGTATAATAAGCCACACAAAGTGCTTACCGTAGTCCTCCCACTCGGATGCATTTTTACCCTCAGATGGGCTTAGTGATAGAGGCCTCTATGTCAAAAAATGCCCGGGGGGGGGGGGAATCACATCAGAATTAGAAAACTATAGCAGTAACTTTGCATGTCATTGTCAGTAACAAAGTTTGATGGTAACGTTTTTATGGTATACGCCATTGATTTTTGGCTGGCAAGTTTTTTCTACAGTGCAGTATGGGAAGTGTTGAGGAGCTCCAAACCTCGTGCATCCCCAGCCCAATGCCCTTTGTCCTCCCACTGACACAGCAAATTTGACTTTTCCTATCAGTGACATATTCTGAAAATTATATACTCCTAGTAATACCAAAAACATATAGGCAAACTCTTTTTGCTCATTTTGCTATATTGTGCCACAACCATTGGCACTTTTTCAGTACATGCTGCAGCCACCACATACATTTCAGGATGTTGCACTGCAGGGGCCACTATTTACCTTACTCCCATTTTCATCCCCATCCCACCCTTATTCTCACTTCACTGATTTACAAAAGATTTTCCAAAAAAAGCTTTATTGATATAATCGAATAAACAGTCCACATACATTTTATTCCATCCATGCATAGAATAGGTCTAATCCTCATTCACACTTTGGGCATATATTGGGCTGCGTTGAAACTTTAAGACCTCCTCTATTCACCCATATGGCATTGTTTGAACTTGGCAAATTAAGTCTAAGAACTGTATTCTAGGAGGAAAAAGAGGTCACTTGCTTTCCTAAACCGGGAAGTGTTTGATGGCCCTGAAATTTAAAGGGAACAGAATGAAGAAAAAGTATTTGTGTATTGGAGAACCTATTACGTTAAAGGATTCTCTATACATGTCTGCTTGGGAGTTACGTCATTCCGGAAGCGCCAATCAAAGACGGCCAAAAATTGTCTTCGAGAAGATATGATAGAACAGAGATGGGTGAGTAATCATGGGTTTCATTCTCCTATAAAAGATTCTGAAGTTCTTTCAGTGGAAACGATAGGACCCTGTATATTCAAAATCATGAAAACATTAAAAACCTTGTACAGAGCTCATTATTCTGCTGTCTTGGCTCAGAATATCACTTTAGGCAAAAGAGTGTATAAAACTGAAATTGCCCTTTAAACATTTTTGTTGCTTTGACTTTTCGGAAAATTATAACAAACTACAATTGTGGTCACGAAAACAAACCCACTGTCTCAATTCGATCAAAATCAAGTGGAATAAAATTTGACGTGTGCATAGGAAGTATAATATTTCCATATAATTTTAATAAAGGTGAAAAAAAATGAGGTTGGAATGGTGGGTTTGGTTTCCGCTATGGGTGTCCACCAAGTAATGGGTATGTAGTGCCTGGCTGCCTCGTGACCAATCCATCCATCATACATCATTCCAGCTTTTTGTAACGCCGCGTTTGGACAACAGTCAGAGCAAATATATATTAAATGCCGCTGTTCGCCACAAGTCACACGCTGTCACTGTGCAACACACCGTCCTCAGGGAGAAACTTGTTCTAGCTACAATAACGGAGCTAAAAATAGCTCAATGCTACAAAACACGGAGATTAACGCGGGACCTGCGTCTACCCCTCCCTCCGTACAGCGAGCAATTAACTTCTAATAATAAAACCTTTTCTGTGGCAATGTAATCCTTTTTGTCAACTCGCAGGTTCACATCTGTATGCGGGGACGATCATGGATGACTTGACGGTGGCAGGTTGTTAAAAGACAATTAATAATAATAATATTACAGTGAAACCGGAGGAACGTAGTATAGACCAACACAATGGGTTTTGATCATCATTAATATTTTTTTATCTTTAACTCACAATTGCATGCACTGATATTTTGCACCCTTCATTATTTGTACAACATTTTTATTTCACAAGCAAAAATTGTATGCACTGTATTCCCAATGACAATCAGATTGCAAAATTTGCTGGGGTTTTTTTAGAAAAACCCAACACTGAATGTATACTTGACCTTAATCTGTGTTTTACTGACAAAGCTGAATATTCCTAACTATGGTAGGAGAGACTTAGTCTAAGGCTACGTACACATCAGATGATTGTCATCCAATTATCACTTCAGGGCTGGTATCGGACAAGTATCTGACGTGTGTAAGCACTCGTCCAACGTCATTTATGGACCCATCCTGGAGGATCCATGAACGACGAACGACTGGGAAACAAGTGAAAGGGAGAGAGCACAGCGGGGTGCCACTCATTCGTTCCCCCCCCCCCCTTTCTATAGAACAGAATGGTGCTGTACGTACAGCACTCTTTCATGCATCTTTCAGTCTTTTGTTATTGGAGATTCTTTCACACATGTGTACTGACTACACTTTAATTTTAAACACTCATAAAAGCCTTATTTATAAAGAAGTTTAAAACCAAGATATAGGGCAAAAAAGAGTTAGAATAGGGGAAAAGGCCTGGCAAATCTCTCAAAATGCCGAAAATTCCATAAACCGCCTAAAAACTGACAAAAATGCCCATTTTTTATTTATGGGCATTTGGGAAAACTAAACACTTCCAAAGGGTGCAGGATGTGTTTTCTTTACAACCCATCAAAAAAAGATTCTGGAGTGGTCTGGCCCATTGAAATAATGAAATGGGAATTTCAAATATGGGCATTTAAAAGCTAAGGAAACAGTCCGTGTAGACTAAGCCTTAGGAAAATCATTCTGCAGTTCATGTAATCTGATTTCTACTGCTTTTCAAGTCTTATTTAAACAGCAACCGTCGTAAGAACCTCAAAAGAGAAGTGACAAATACGTAATACTTATCTAAATTAAAGAAGAACTAAGAAAAAAACACATATTTTGTTCAACCTACACCCGTCTTCCCAGAGGCTCTAAAAAATACAATGCAGTCTGCAACAACAAATTGGATGTTGACGCATTGATACGGATATAGCACCGTACACACGTTAGACTGTGGATGGAAATAACTTTCCCGATCGTTTCCAGATGCCAGAATGAATAAGCCTGGTACACACGGCAATATTCATGGAGAGGAGATGGGAGAAAATGAGCTAGTTGCATCCTCCATACGTCATCCCCACTTGGCAATATATTGACCCACCAGGACAGATGGATAAAAGTCAGACGACTGCAGTACACATGCTAGATTTTCATCAGAGATGATTGTACGTAGCCTAAGATTGTTTAATGATAACATTGTGTAATGAAATTAGCAAGAGTCATGTAAAAAGTCACAATATCTGCATAAAAAAGGTTGCCAAATTAAGGGGACCATGGCTCCAAACCATTCATATCAACAGGATCTTCCCATACTATTGTAGGTATGTTATTTTTTCGTAAAAGCCTCCCATGTCCAGATTCCCAAAAATCATCTGGCTGGTGTTGGGTGCCGCCATCTTGAATGTGAATCGGACAAAGCCTGTGAGTACTACATGAGCACAAAACATTGTAATTGTCATATATTGTCCATGGGAGAAATGGAATACAATTTAGATATTACTACTAGAATGAGGAAATCAGAAGCTCTAATTTTCCATAATATTTTGCACAAAAGTTAATATTTTGGTAAAATCCCCATTTCCGAAAAAAGGTGCAGTGGGTTTTAAATGGCACCTGTAGAATTATTCTGGTGCCACAAATACCCCCTTATTACATTATTATATACAGCCCTAATGTTTTAGGTGAAAAAAGGTATAAAAATGTAAAATGTACAAAAAAATGTAAATTAAATTACAAAAACACAAATTTGAGAAAACTAAAGGAAATTAAGTAAATAGCCTGATATACATTCCCCTGAAGAAAAAAAAAAAGAGAAGAAGATGCACACAAATTACACCTAAGCAGCTCACAGAAATCACTTTGCTCATTTCTAATTAACACGCACTATTAAATTCTGAAGACAAACTTACAAAACACATCCAAGTTCACGGCATGCCACCTCACCGACTACATGCCCTAATTTCTCCGCCACGCACACATGCAGATACAGTAATTGAGAACGATTTACTAAAGGATTTGAGAATGTTCACTCGATAAATGGTGGGAATATTTAACTTTAATTATCTAATGGTGTCTAGGTGAAATTAGCACATTTGGGGGTGTCCGGCAGAGCAGACATTGAAGTGGTGTTACTCAAGCTTTTTACCATGGGGGGGGACCCTTGAAATAATTTTCAGGTCTTCAGGGAACCCCTTCTATAATTGCTATATTCACAGCTCACAGTACATTAGCGTGATGGTCATTGGGAAGAATTCCTGTTACATTGCTGGGCACGAGGAAGAATGTCACCCTTACAGATAGACGAAAAAGATCATTGGTGTCACTTAAACTAACCTGAGAGGTAAAAATTGCTAATTTCCTAAGGAACTCTGATTGAGAAACACATAACTAAAGGTTGGACCCATACCTGCAGGAGAACACAATGAAAGGCAAGAATGTCATAATTTGCAAGTATTCTCTGATCACCCGTACACAGCGGAATTCTATTTCTATCTTATCGTGATGATTGGGGAAATGTCAAGCCCTTTAGGACCATACACATACTAGATAATTTTCCCATAGGACAAAAATTTAGCATGTACTGAAGTCTCCTGATGTCTTTTTGGTGGATAACCTGCCTGACCTACCAAGGACAACTGCTGTAATTCTGTACGGGGGAGAATGCAGCAGGGAGCCTCCTGCTCGTATTCCTCCTAGCCCCTGAATATTATTGAACAGTGCTGTGTGTACAATGCTTGTTTGTTTAAGCCGAAACCTAAATTCCACTTTTAAAAATCCAGGATCAGGCGGGTTTTATTGCAAAAAGGTACAGATGTTCTTTCTGCAATAATCTCCCCTACCTGCCTGATCACTTGGGGTATCCATCAAAGCTAAGCTGTGTACCCCTTTCGCAGGTGTAACATCACCCTGGCCCGGCCAATCTAGGTCGTTTTCAGAATAGAGGTTCAGGTGCCCTGCAAGGAAACAGGGACAGGTGAGTAGGTTTAGTTCCACTTCAGTGTCACGATCAAGAATGATCAAACGGACTATTAGAAGAGGGAAGGTAAAAGTAAGTTTTCGATACTTGTCTGTGTTGACCACATCCTGTAAATTCACTGCTGGGTTCCTTTGCCCCCTAAATGGTCTACCATTGTTCATTAAAATAAAGCTGTGACCATGACCCCTTTAGAAAAGCGGCAAGCATTCTAAAACACCCATGTGCTACACCCATGCAAATATACCTTTGGGGTCTGCAGCTCCAAAAGACTTTGGCATGGCTACCGAACTGCTTCACACTTTAAATAACAGGCCGTAAATATTAGATAAAATGTCAGCTCCTTGAGATATCGTTGAGAAGATTTTTACTGCTTTACAGCCTAAAATGGATTTGATTTCAGCTCTCATCATTTAAACTGTAAAAGTGTCGCCTGCGGGGACTGCTGAGTCTGCACTGTGACAGAGCGCAGTCCGTTAACCGCCGGGCGTTTCCATGTTTCACATCAGACCGCTCGTCCCTCAGATCTCAAGCAATGGGGGATGAATTGTGATTTTTTTTATTTCAGATGACCTTCAGGCCTCGTGTCACTTACCTAGGGAGAAATAGATACACGAGGAAGGCCGAGGCTGCAGAACTGCTAGGGATTCACCAAGCAACACTTCTACCTAAGACAAGCACCTAATACACACTAATTTTAGATTTAGAAAAACCTCAGTTTAGTGCAGAATATTGAAGGTTTAGAACTCTTATTGATGTTTGAATCCTACTGAGATTTATTCTATGTTCTGCGTGACACCTGTCAGGTCAGGAAGTGAGGGGGAAATGCTCTCATGGGGGACACTGACAGCAATAAAATTCTAGCAGAGACTAGTGTTGTACTAGAAATGTTTTATTGCTGTCTGTGCTTTATTGCCAGAAAAAAACTTTTATTGTTTTAAGGAGGATGTGTGCACCACTGGTATGGGTCTGAAGCAGCATTTGTGTCACGTTGCCGCAGGGCAGGATGGTGGACCCTTCGTGTCACCAGCCCAGTTGGCAGAGACGTGCGCAGGGCGCAGAGTCTAATCAGCGGCCGGGTCTTCACCAGAGCCTCTGGAGGTGAGGATGTTAGGTTGCCCGCAACTGCCAGGTTGCAGCGCCCTTGCCGTAAAGTGAGACAGAAGCGTGGTCAAACAAGCCCGAGGTCAGGGCAGGTGGCAAGCAGGAATAGTCCAGGATCAAAGCCAAAGTTAGTACACAGGAAAACAGCAACTGGAGACTCAGACAGAGATAAAACGGAGACCTGGAAACAGAGCTTAAGGGAACTCCTTGTTCAGGCAACTTCTAGTTGCAAGTCATTTCCTTTTATAGGGGAGGTCATGTAGCAGATGAGAGTCACATGACCAGCAAGTGAGAAAACCCACCCCCAGAGGGAGTGCTGGAGCAGAGGCAGCTCAGATGTAGTTTACACTTCTGCCAAAAGAGGGAGTGCTTCTTTAAAATACTCTGCTTCTCTGGGGTAAAGGGGCTTTTGGATTTAGATAAACCCACAATAATCCCTTTCAACCCACTATCTATGCAATAACTTTCCCCACATGATGTTCCATGCCAAGAATACATAAATATACATTTACTATTTTGTTGCATTGTAAATACCTATTCATAGAACATTAACTTGCAGGCTTTTAGGCTCAGGTTTAATGTTCAGATTGCCCATGAGACTATTGTACGGTTACGGTTTCCTCATGCCAGTGAACCACTGCCTTGCTGGAGATACTACGTGTAGCTTCTACCCATGGTAGCCCCATACAGAATGAATAGGGGCCACAGTGAGCCGTTCACTATCAATCACGACTGACTGCTGTGAAATCTGTAGACGCCAGTTCTGTAAGAACCAGCTCTATGGTGGGAGTGACTGAGCAATGGCAAAATACCATCCACCAGAAGTTGTGCATGATTTCTTAATCCAAAAGGAGGTCTGAACCTACCCTATTATTCATATGGTGTCAAAAAAAGAAACGTTGCAAGCAAAGCAAAGATCACAGGCCATTTAGGACTAATGCATTGTTGCAGAATATTATGAATGATGAAGAATGATAACGATCTTTTTCAATGTATCTGCCCAAAAATAAAATAAAAGAACAGCCTCAGATATTCTAACGGTTTATTAAAAAAAGGTGATGAAGAGGACGGTTTTAATGACAGTTTAATTTTCATCTGCAGCCAGTGCTGTCTAGCTAAATATAACTCCATTTAATTCTCTGTTACAAGATAATTGATGGAACTTATCCTCAGACAGAGTATCTTGGCACGCACACACCTTAAACTGCATGTTGCTCTATCTGCATATGTTTCAGTATTTTCATTAGTTCAAATTCCCCTTTACTTCCAGTTTAATCAGCATCAATTTCTGCTTCTCTTTCATTTCTCCCAAATTCTATTACAAGCAAACATCTGTCCCTAGCAGAGATAGGGCTGACCTCAAGCAAACCTGCCAATGCAGAATTACGGATGGGGTATGAAGGACGTTTTTTACCCTCTGCCCACCTATTGATCAGAAGATTGGCAATTTGTAAGGAGCTTTCTAGGCGTCATTTTGGAGGGGGCTGAGAAAATATTTACTGCAAAAATACTTTGTGCCAAATACATTAAAATATGCACATGAACCGTTTTAAAGTTTATTAAACAAAAGATATGAGTGCTGAAGTCAAATTGGTCTGGAGTCCCCAAAAGTTCTTATTGCACACACTTCACCTGGGACTTATAGAGGAGCAGTATTCTCCACACAATGTATTTTAAGCTGGGTAGGATAAAGGTGTAGGTGAGTGGCGGCCCCCTTATTGTGACCCAACGTTTCAGTAACCACCCAAAAACAGCCGGGTAGTTACTGAAAAGTGCCGGATTGTGCAGCTGAGTAAAAGGGGCTGGGGAGAACACTGTGGGACTTTAAAACTTTACAACTAATAATCCATAATAGTAATTATCATATATGCATAATAATATCAAAAAACAAAAAGTTTTACTAAAATTTAAAAAGAAAGATGATCCTGTCTGGCTGGATCATGGAATATACCAACCCACAGGTGTCACATCCATGCTGTCACCATGCTGTACATCCACTTAGGGTCATATCAAAAACCTTCTCAGGCAATAGAGGTGACAACCAGTAGATTCAAATGGTATATATTTTTGCTCAATCAGATTGCAAAGCTGTGTTGTATATCACATGCTGTTGTAGCTTCAATCTGTACACCTTCTATAAAACCATAAAAAGTCAGCCACAGGCCATGTACCCGAATGTGTCCCAGACGCAAGTTTTTGCCCAGAGATGGGCTTCAATGTAGGCTAAAATTAATAAGTAGAATCTGGCTGGGAATGCTGATGCATTGTTGTGGTCACAGCAGGGGTCGGAGCACAGATCTTCACACCAGACTCACCATAAACTTAGTTCTACAGTAGCTATTTTCTTGCTTGGCAGAAACATAAAAGGATATATGAGCAGAGAAGAAAATATCTTCATACGCTTTGCTCTTTCCAGTCGTGAAATGGGATTTCATAATGAGATGCTTACTAAGCAGTATAGAGCCAATACTCATATTTTCTAAAGCAGAAAATAATTTCCGTTCGATTAAGGACAGAGTTGAAATTTGCTTCAGAAATGGACAGACAATGCAGATGGAGCAGATATATATGTATTTAATGTTTTCTTCACCGGGTGATGATTTGCAGTACTTATAGACAGCATTAGATATTTATTTTATGATGCACTGATAGAGCCCTATGAAAAATCCAATACTTCTGGTATGGGATCTACAATCAGTTCTGCTGCCCCCAAATGACTGGGACAAGCAGAGACAACCTTGACTGATCATTGCAATTTTTCCCCAACGGCTAGGCTGTCCAAAATATGCCAGCAGCTTCACCCTTCTGTCTGACTAAACAGGACCAAAGAGCTCCTATTTATAGCTGAACCTGGGCTAAGAGACCCTTAAATTGTGATAGCACATACTAATTGGTACCTGCTAATTTCATGTGGAAAAGATAAGTTGGAAACTTCTGGTATGGAGCAGAGGCCTATATTCGTTGCATCTTCCCACAAAGTGATCGGGACCAGGTGAGCAACCTTAACTGATTCCTGCTTCTTCAACCTGAGAAAAACACTTGGTCAACACCCTCTTGCTTGGCATAAACAGGTTTGTTGATAAGCCCCCACCATTCCTATTTATAGCTAAACCTGGACCAAGAGTGCATCAAATTATGATAGCATCTCCAACCAACATCTAGTGACTCAAGTGTTGTTCAAAGGAGGTACCC
>NC_092862.1:6015908-6104288 GCF_032062135.1 Pyxicephalus adspersus | reverse complement strand
ATTATTATGGTATAGCATAGGTCTACACTCCCTCCAGCTTCCCACAAAATGACTGGGACCAGGAAAAACAACCTTCGTCTTTCTAAAGCATGTCAGCAGCTCCACCTTTCTGCCTGGCCTAAACAGGTACATTGATAAGACCTAAGCATTCCTATTTATAGTTGAACCCGGGCTAACAGACCATGAAATTGTGATAGCACCTCCAACCAGAATTAAGTATCTCATGTTTATACAATTAGGTTCCACCTAAGTTCAAAGGATGAGAAAAGCACTGGCATGGGTCATAGGTTCACATTTCCCCCTGCTTTCCAAAAAAAAATTGGGACCTAGTAAGACAATCTTGACCAACTTCTGTTTTATCCCAAAAAGGACAAAGGTAGAGCTCTCCAAAACATGTCAGCAACTCCACCGTTCTGCCTTGCCTAAACAGGTACATGGAAAGGACCCAAGCACTCCTTTTTATGGCTGAACCTGGAGTAAGAGATCATTAAACTGTGATAGCACCACCAGCCTCCATCTAGTGGATGTAGATAAGAAAAGCCCAATACTTTTGGTATGGAGCATAGACTTACACTCCCTCCAGTTTCCTACAAAATGATGAGGACCAGGAAAGACAACCTTAACTGAATGATGTTTTTCCCCAATAGGGATAAAGACTGGGGTCTCCAAAACATGTCAGCATCTCCACTCTGCTGTTTGGACTAAACATGTACATTCATAAGGCCCAAGTGTTCCTATTTATAGCTGAACCTGGACCAGGAGACCATCACATTGTGATTGCATCACCAACCATCATCTAGTGTCTCAAACCTTGTACGAATAGAAAACTCCTAAATTCATGTGGATAAAAAAAGCCTATTAATTCTGGTAGGATTATAGGTCTACACTTCACTTCAGCTTCCTTCAAAATGATGGGGACTAGGTGGGACAATTTTAAATGAATTATGTTTTTCCCCAATAGGGACAATGATTGGAATCTCCCAAACATATCTGCAACTCCCCTCTTATGCCTTCCCTAAATACATACACTCATAGGACCAAAACATTGCTATTTATAGGTCAAACCTGAACCTAGAACATTATTTAGACCAACTAAAATGTGATAGCACCACCAACCATCATCCAGTGTCTTAAGTTTTGGAGAAATAGGAAACTTAATAATAAATTTTGGTCTAACCAGCCCCTTATAGCCAAGCACACCACCCAGCACTTTTCAGTAACCACCTGGCTGTTTTGGGAAAGTTACTGAAAAATTGGGTTATTCAGGGGCCACCACCCAGCTTAAAAAAATTACAGATACATTCAAAAAATTGCTCACAAGATTTACCAGAACTTTCACACTGACACGATGAACCTGATTTTTTAAAGCACTCCTAGGCTGGAAAAGATACACTTTCATCAGTGAACCTGGGTGATCCAGCAAATCTGCAATAGATCTGGTACAGTATGAAAAACATTTGCTAACAAATAGCAAATTTCTTTAAAGAAATCCATTCCAGGTTTGCTGGATCACACAACTTCATTGATTAAAGTGTATACTCTCCAGCCTTGGAGAGCTTTAATAAATCAGGCTGAATGTGTTTTATGAGGCTTACATTAACCCAGTATTGTGTTAGAATTACCCAGCAAAGCACTTAGTGAGTAAAAGAGAGGTGTGAAGGGAGTAAAATGCTGACCAGCGCTGAATATAGAGTGTGTTATTAAAGGTGAGATCTTTATATGCTATACAATGTCTAAGATGTAACAAGGGAACTATATCTCATCTGCCCTGTATCCTATATTGTTTAATATGAGGACTGGGACCAAGGCAAGACACTTCTAATGCTTAGAATCTGTTTGCAAGTCAGCTGCTTTTTTATACTGCAATTATTAAAGTGAAAAGGTAATGGACTCTGTTAGATCTAAACTGCTATTAGTGTCCCCACAATGTCCTGGTGACCAATATCATGTGAACTAAAAATGAGTGAAAACCCTAAATAGGTTGTCATGTGTCTGGACATTTTTCTATAGGGACACTTGTTCGAGGGACAGCTGTCTTAAAGCGGACTTCCCCAACAACCTCGACCAAGGAAATCAAAAACAATTACATTTCCTGCACTGAGACATGATTTTTACTGCATTAAAAGCATCTCAAGCAAAATTCCTGTTCTTTCCTATGTGGTTGGTTCACGCGAATGTGATGCAGCTTAGTGCTCTTTCAAAGAAAACCATACTATATGGCTACTAGGCAATAACATTGCAGCGTTCTCCCCAGGAACTTTTAGCCGGGCGCACTACCCAACACTTTTTAGTAACCACCCAGCTGGTTACTATAAAGTTGGGTCACAATAAAGGGGACACTACCTGCCTACAGCTTCCCGCCTTCAATATCTGGGAAGAATATTGTATTGACAATATAGACAACTGTATGTGAACAACCCACCAGAACAGGAATCTGATGACAACTGTTATTTCACACAGATACATATTGACGACACATATACCAAAAAAGAATAAACAGACAGTGGATTTTACATGCTAAAAGCGGTAACCCCGAGCCACACTCAGGGTCGCTAAAAACATCCTGCTAATCCCTGCAAGTCCTTGGGACAAGTCTTCTTCCTCCGATCTTCAGCCGGCGAATGCAGAGAAGTTTTGTGGGGTTTCCCGGTGATGTCGGTGCATGCGTCGGTGCATGCTAGAGGAGCGGCAGGAAATTTAAATACTTTTCTTTTGTATTGGATTCAATACAAAATAGCTGCATTGAGTCCAATACAAAGAAATCTTTATATAATATATATAATTATTTTATAATATATATATATATATATATATATATATAGATTATATTATATATATTACAGGATTCTGTATTTTTTAATTTTTGTGTTTTTAATTTAAAGTTTAATAAAAAATTTATTAAATGTATTAATATTGGACATATTTTGGTGAGTTATGCCTAAGAATTTTAGACCTACAATGTAAAATAAATTTCCATGCAAAAAAATAAATAAATTTCCATGCAAAACAATGTAATGCTTTTTGCATGGAAATACAGACAGAATTAGAACGCTAGTGGGGTTAAAGCTAAAGTCAGCAAATATTGTGAGGCATGTGTATTCTTACATTAATTGTGACATGTTCTGTATGTTTCTTCCACATCTGTGCAGTAATTTTTCCTTTGTGCTTCCTGGAATTCAGATCAAACACTGCTTCTCTATCTCCTTGCATTGGGTGATTGGTCTTGTTTCTGTCCCCTTCTGTATTCCTAGCGTCTCCCCTAGATAACCTGTTCACTAGAGGAAACAGTAACTGCACCACAACTTCATGGCTAGTCTGAACAAAGCCAAAGAGTAAAAACCTGCTGATGGTTCTGATGATGAAATACAAATGTACACATTCAACGTTTGGACCTTGTGACCAGTTTCAGGTAATTTTTCCCCTGTCATTGCCTCCAAAGGAAGAGTCCCCATGTTTTCACTATTTTATATAGATTAAAAATAAACTCTCTCCTTGGATGATTAATCGTGACAGAAACAATTACTGGGATTCCCAGCTGGCCAAGACTTTGCATATTTACTTACTCACACAGTCACTTTGTTTATGCATTTTGTCATCTTGATTCTGAAATTGCCATTTAATTTTTGCATTGAATAAACGTGATGGGTGGAAACAAATTCAACGTAAATTGAAGCATCTGATCTCAAAGTGTTATTTTAGATAAATAAATTATGTTCAAAAAACTTAATAAAGCATAAATACGAGTTATTAACCACTTAGGCTGGCAGTGTCATGTGACAACCATCTTGTGTCTTTGGGGACATTTTTTGGTCTTGTGTTGGTGGATCACAACACTGAGTGAGATAAATTTTCCAACGGCCTTCAACTAGGGAAAAAGCCATATTTCTTCTGCAGGAAAACAACTTTTTGGTCTGTTTACAGTCTTCTGTAGAATGTAGACCAAACAGTGCATGTGAATATCAATGTACATTCCCAGCATAACTCAGTTTCAGCATTAAAGCCTTACGAATTACGCTATTCCCAACTGCCTAATTAGGATGATCTTGAACCCATAAAAGACTGGATGATAGTGTTGATGCCAGAAAAGGAGCATGAAGAGGTGAGTTTATTTCCGCTTCAATCTCAACTGCCATTGAGGCACAATATCAGCAGAGTTTACCGAAATGTCTAGGGTACCCAGGCTCCACTCTCGACTAGGACACTATATATATGGGGTTTGGGGGCCTTATGTTGGCATAGAATTTCTCCCACATTACAAAAAAGTGTCCCCTAACCATTGTAGGGCCATTAGATTTTAAACTCATCTGAGGGACAGTTAGTAAGATGACTATGGACCCTATCTGAATACTCTTCTCTACTCAAAAGCAGCGATCAGGTCTAGCATCTTTCTTCATACAGGACTGGTACAGATATATTCTTGTATAAGCTCCATGATAACACATACGCAGCAGACTATCAACATGTAAGAACAAGATATTGATAGATAGATAAGGATGTCCAGAGATGAATTCACCTACCTCGGTATGACGTCTCTCCTGATTTATCATTGTGGATTCCTGCTCATGTAGGGAATATCACTAAAAGGCTGTCATAGATTCAAACATTTTTATACAGAAGTTTTAAGATGGTGGTCCAATTTCATTTTTTTCATTTCTCCATGCAGGAGATGTTTGGAACTAAAAGAAAATGATTATAGAAAACAAAGACACTAAAATGTTGGGCAGCTCCAAACAACATTTAGGCTGGATCTACAACACAAGTATTGCAGTCTGATGCTATTTCCTTTCTTCTTAGGGTTTCTTTTTTCCCAATCTTTTCCGCAACAGTAATTTCATTTTAGACATATCATTAACTGGACTCCACTTCCACCAATTGCTTTGCCAAAATAGTAGTGAGGGTAATAGAGTCCATTGATGGAAGACTTTTGGCCTTTACTAAGGCTCCTTATTTACCCCTAGGGTCTGCTAGAGACATTGCTTCAATAGGAGTGGTGCTTGCATTCTTCTGATCACAACACAACACCTATGGAACAATCCTCTGCAATGAGCAACCTTAAGTAATATTGGAGAGAAATGCTCTAGCTGAGGAATACTTTGGTTACGGAATGGTACAGAGACATTGGCTGGGACACTGGACCATTGCATTGGCCTCAAGATTGCAGAGCTTCTAACTACTGCACACTTTTGGAAGCCGCCACCACCACTGAGAGGAAAAATGACTTAATGATTTGTCTACAAGCAATGTTTATGTGACAGAAAAGGTAAGTGATTAAACAGACGATAGGTCTACTTTAAATTACAAGGGACCTTAAACAGCAAAAATATTATTACCAAATGAATAAATTCAGCAAGTAATATAGACAGCCCATATCACATCAAATTAAGGTTAACTGATCATTTTGTCCGCAGATTTCCACAGCAACAGTGCACTATGAGCAAGTAAATACATCTTGTCAAGCTGAATAATTTCACGTGCTTTCCTGGTGGAGAATGCACGGAGGATGAAATGGGAGATACATTTTGGGGGTAATGGGGGTAGGCAAAAGAAAATCACACAATCATCTACATAACAGTAGGGTGAAACAGCAACAGATTTCCTGATAAGTGTACAATCTTATTGCTATCAATGTTTCAAAAGCCTTGTTTTGATATATATAATTTGTACTTAGAAATGCACACGGGCTGCCATATATGTTCATTACATGGGTTTTTTTCCGGCTTTAAAGTGCTTCATTTTGGTTGCATTTTATTGCTTCTTAATACAAAGTCAATCTGTCTGCTGTTCAACCACCCTCATACTTGCCAATCCTTATCCTTACTGTGCCAACAATGACGTGAAGATGGACTTGCTTTTAAAACTTTAAGTCTTACCTACAAGGAGACACTACCTGCTATTACTAGCTTCTCTTTCATACTTCTCTGCCATGCCATTGTTACCATGGGTGTAGATGGATGGTGGAACTTAGTCATGAAATTAGACATGGGTGTTGGGTTGATGGTGGAACTTAGTCATGGAATTAGACTTGGGTGTTGGGTGGATGGTGGAACTTAGCCATGAAATTAGACATGGGTGTTGGGTGGATGGTGGAACTTAGCCATGAAATTAGACATGGGTGTTGGGTGGATGGTGGAAATTAGCCATGAAATTAGACTTGGGTGTTGGGTGGATGGTGGAAATTAGCCATGAAATTAGACTGGGTGTTGGGTGGATGGTGGAACTTAGCCATGAAATTAGACATGGGTGTTGGTGGATGGTGGAGTATAGCCATGTAGTTGGATATGAGTGTTAGCAGATAGTGGAACTTAGTTATAAAGGTTCATATTGGTGTTGACAGATGGTGGAAGTAACTCATTAAGATGGACAGGTATATTGGTAGATGGAGGAGCTTCATCATGAAGTTGGACATGGTTTTGGTGGATGGTGGAGCTTTGCCATGAAGTTGTTAATGAGTGTTGACAGATGATGGAGTTTATCCATGAAGCTGGACATAAATGTTTACAGATGGTGGAGTTTTAAAATAAAGTTGGATATGGGTATTACTGGATGGTGGAACCTACCTATAAAGGTATGGATTAGTGTCCACAGATAATGGGGCACAGACATGAAGTTGGATATGGGTACTGACAAATGGTGGGTCTTACTTGTTAAGATAGAGAAGTTTGTTGGCAGATGGAGGAACTTTGCCATGAAGTTGGATATGGGTGTTGACGAATGATGGAGCTTAGCCATGAATTTGTACATGTGTGCTGGTGAATGGTGGTAGTCATGAAGTTAGAAATGTTTGCTGACAGATGGTGGAATGATCTGGAGGATCAGCAGGTATTGTTTTTTTGCACACATGTACAAAAATTAGGCAATGTCTATATTTATTGCAGAGAGTTTTTTTTACCCCGATATACTCTTTAAAAACTCCTTCAAATAACTTATAAATCAATATTACTATTTCAGTTCCCTGGTGCATGCTATATGCCACAATTCTGTGGGTGCAACTCCCCTGAGACATATGTTCAGCAAGCTACTTGGGAAAATGCAGACTGGACATATTTTACCTTGTTAAATTTATGTAGATTGTAGAAACAAAATAGCACATTGACCTTTCTTAAAATGCAGATTTGCAGTTTTCCCAGTTAAATAAAAATGTATTTGTTGATAGCTGGTGAGAACACAGGTAGGATGTTTACAAGTCTAGCATCCGAATATTTTAAACAGGGAAAAAAATTGAGCTAGCAAATACCCTTGTCAGACCACATCTAGATCATGCTGCAGAGTTTTGGACCTCCAATAACAAACTGCAAATAAAAGAGCATGAAAGGTTAAAAAAAACTTTATTAAGTACTTTATAAAAACCTTTATTAAGTACTTTTTAAAACCCATTAATGAGTACTAAAACAACCATGCGTTTGCATTTTGTAGTGTCTTCTGTCCTCTACGTAACTTCAGGAAGAAGTAGGAACTGTGGAGAAAGCTCAAATTCACAAACTTTATGAAGCAGAAGCAGGGAGATCCTTGCATTTAAGGTTCCCAGGCATAGTTTCCTCTCCAGCAAGGAGAACAGTGAGCAGCACAGCAGTGATATCGCCAAATCTCTTAGGACAAGCAGTCAGAGGAAGTGATTTCTTAACTATCAGGCCATACAACAGAAGTATTTTTTAAAGTAAAATTCATTGACAAAAGCTAAATCTTTTAGGGTAATGCTTAGGCACAAATCTACAAAATGTTTTCTATAACACAAAAGATCTTCATTGCGGAGTTCAGGTCAACCTAAAATCTATCAGGCAAGACCAAATTGTTACCCCAAGACTTTCCCAATCCACCAGCGAATCTCTTATTTTTGTTTTAGTTACCTTGATGCTTGATTTAAAGTCTGGGTGAGGTTATCATTTGGCTTCAAGGATATTTTCTTATTACCATCACAGGGAACTGTCTTGTAATATACACGCTCACATGTAAAAAGAATTTTCGTGTCCCCCATTGGATACATTTATCCAATTTTACTATACAGCAATAAAATCTTGACATTGGGCTCTAAACCTTCCATGTAAAGCAAAAAAGGGCACTTTGGTTGAAACTGGACTGGACTGGAAACTTGGACTGGATCTAATTGACAAGCATATCGAACAGAAACAGTACAAAAATGGAGCCAAATGGAAACCACCCACCCTGCGGATTAAATGTTGAGAGGGTGAGAGGGGCCTATGTTTAAAAGCACGTGCTTTAATATATGCTTTAACGAGGGGCAAAGAAGAGGATAAAATATTGTAGTTTTGTATTAAATTCCATATTCCCCCATTCTATTATGAAAACAAATTCCTTACTTTTTAATCTCTGTCTTTAAAAAACATCCGCAAGTGTAATGATGGCTATTGCGCCCTCCTACTGCTTTGCAGCCGTTTTAATTTCATGTGACAGAGGGTAATCACTGCCACCTGCACCTACAAACCGGCACTACCAATGAGAAGAGCATCCTGCCCGATTCCATACTGCCAGGAAATGCAAATGACAAAGGCTTCAAGCAGCTGGAACCACTGAAAGGATTATTATATATTTGCTTTATTAACTGCTTGCATTAGAATTAAATTCTGCATGGCAACAATCACCGATATTGTAAATAGTATGATAGTATTGGGGCCCTAAGGATAATGCCAAGGGCCCCATTTAGTCTAAAACCATACATACGGAGGGTTATTGGACAGAAATGGGGAGAATGCTAAGTGATAACACTTAGCAGAGAAAGAGAACATAGGAATCAATGAGATCACAAGATGACGGGATGAACGTGTTTCAACTTTGTTCATATTTTCAACAGCTTTAACAAAATGTATTAAATGGTACATTTAACAAACCGAAAGAGGAAAAAATAAGATTATTAGGTTTTACATACACTTTAAAGACAGCTTATTACAAAGAAAAGAATGACTGGGCTTGTAGCTGTTCACTAATTAAAGTGACCTGTCATGTTCGCATGTCAAGTATGCAGCCGCACAACGATCAGGGTCTAATTTCAAGTCTTAGTATATCTTATGTTGCTGAGAATAGAATCAGTACTTTGTCCGCCATAGAATCAGTGCTGATCCCCACTATAAAAAAAAACCTTGTTCAAATGTTCAATAATTGTCCCTCGACATGATCCCTAGTGATCATCACGGGTGGCAGAAGGAATGAACAAGTGCAGTACAGAAAGGCTGCTCGGTTCAGTTCCATAGAGGGGAGGACAAGCAGGAGGTACGCCCTGCGGGTCAATATGCAAAATGCTAACTGACATCATGAAAGACCAGTACTCATTTCCAGCCGGGACAATTGATTGTCTTTTGCAATAAAAATCTAGTATGGTGCTTAAAAGAAATTTCAAGTCACATTATTAAAACAAACACCTAGCACAGAATCACAGAAGTGTAATATATTTTTTGCTCTTACTTTGAAAATTGTACATTTATGGTTTCAATCTGTGAAGTGGTTTTCACTTTCTGGCTGAACTCCGCCATACGAAAACTCCATATCCCATGATTCCTTGCACTGTGAATCATGGATAGTTAGGGGGTTACATTTATAGTGTCATCCTTCTACAGGACAATGGGGTGGCTACAAATGAAACCACAGAGCATGAATTGTGGCCACAGGTATATGCAGCTCTCTGCCAAGGATAGAAAGGATTTATGGGGGTAATTTAGCACATATCTTCTGAATGTCCAAAGGAAAGGATGTATTACCAATATGTAAAAAAAATATCATATTGTTTTGTTTTTGACACTTTAACACAAAAGCTAAACATGTTACTTTAAACCGATTCATCTCAAGGGGAATAAAGGGCTCATTGGGGTTGAGATCAGGGGCTCAGGAGGTGCCGGAGTACCTGTCAAACCATGTCTTGATGGAACTGTCTTTGTACACAGGGGCTCAGTCATGCCGGAACCGAAAAGGGCTTTTACCAAAATGTTATTCAAAGGAAGGAGGAGTACAATTGTGTAAATAGTTATCATATGCATAATAAAACAAACTGAACCATTTAGAGATGATTCCACTAACCATTGGGCACTATTGTAGTTGTGACGGTCACATGTCCCCATCATTTCGGCCGCAGAGTTTATAATTATACCCCACACAGTGACACTGTGTTCTTAAACCACATTTTGGTATATTTATTTATAGAAGATTATTTTTTTAACCTCTATAAGAGAAACAATAAATATTCTTTTTGTTGCCTTAACAAAACAGCCACCTGCAGAAAAGAAAGGGTGGGATAAAATTAAGAGCCACTTAGCAGGCCAGTTAAGTCTGGAGTCAGTCCGAGTGTGAAATTTTCACGTCTGACTGCCTTCAGCTTTTAGCAAAGAACTTGCAAGGGCCTTAGCCTGAGTGTAAAAAGATTTGGTAACAAAATTGAGCGACTAATGATTGTTCTGCATAATTTATAAAAGATACCATGCCGTCATAAATATTACAGTGCTATTAAAAAAAAAAGTATATAAAAAGCATAAAGTAGAATAAAAACATAAAAGCAAGGCAAGGGACATGCCATGCAGAATTTTGTTTAATAAAAAAAAAGTGCAACAATGTATCCAATGCCCCGTGAAAAGCAGCCACCACTGATTGCTCTAATTACAACTTGTTTGTGCTGTGTTCCCGCAGATTTAACACTGCTTTTTGTTAATTAAGATCCTTAATTGCTAATTCTTTTTGGCAGCCTTAGGAGTTTCTTTGGAACAAAAGGCCAAACATTTCTCCCCGATTTACGAATAATGAAGAGGCCGCGGGGGCTCCACCGGTGCCATTCACATATTACAACAGGCGCTGTCTGTCCTGCGCCTTCGTTCAATGTGCCGCGCAGAGTAACGGCCCCGCTGTGTGACTGCCTTCCCCCAGCATTTACCACCACAATCATGTGCCTCAATCACTTGCTGGTTCTCCGACCCAGAGTAAAAAAAAAAAAGGAAAAAGTACACAATCACAGCATTTCATAAGAAAGGGAAAAAAACAGTACGGGGCCCACAATTGTGCTGTTTGTTTTGTATGCTAAACAATTAAAACAAAACCGAAAAAAATGGTACGTTTTAAAAGGAATGGGGGGAAAAGAGGTTAATAAACAAAAAAAGGTATGAAAAGGAACAAGGCTTATGCCAGTCCATGAAATGGCAGGCTTAGTTCTTAAATGACTTTTTTTGTATATCTACAAAGTGTGTTTTGTATGGTTTTAATAATACTGAGTTAAAAAAAAGCACTTGGCTCAAAGGTTAAAGTACTACAGTATCCAAAATAACAAAGTTTGGTAACTGGAAACCACAAATATACAAGTACAATAACAACATTTGGTGCCTGCCTACTACAGTATCCTATAAAAAAATAATAAAAAATAAATGTATATATAAATATATATATATATATATATATATATATATATATATATATTATTTATGCTGCAGCACAATAATTAATCCTTTTGCACTTTTTATGTTCTTATACTCCTCATGGGTGTGGTCTTCAGAATAGTCCATAGCTGGCCACACCTAGTCCTACCCAGTGTTTTCTTAATTGACAGCTCCGCCTGTGCGGTTGAAACCCATTCTGATCTTCAGCATCTGGGTGGGGGAAGCGTTTGAGATACAAATGAATTTTTTGTTAAATATATGACCCCTGAGCATCCAGTACCCGGATTTGCGGCTTCTTTGGACTGTCACACAGTTGTGTTTTAATGAGCTACTTTAAGAAAAAGGTACAATCAGTGTATCACTTTTAACTCACTGCTGCTAATCTCCTGTTTTTGACACATACAGGGCTGACATAAGGCCCCCATCTAGATGCTGAGGTTCTTTCCCTTGCCCTTTTCTACTGAGTCCTCTAGTGTAATGCACCCTGGGGAGAATTAGTCAACCAACCCTCCTAGAAGAAGGATACACCCCCTGCTCCAACCCTCCCCAATAAAAAATCAAGGATCTACTTTTATCTTTAAAAGAGACCCAGCTGCTAAGTGACCTGGAGCAGAACGCAGACCACTGGGTCCACATTGAACTTTAAGTCTATTAAGGGCAATGAGAGCTGGGAATGTGGCACCTAATTATTCACATGGAAGGATAGGAAAAAGGGATGTAGTGGGCTGTGGTACATCTGTCCAATGAAACATTCCCAGGACTGACATTTACATTTCATAAACAAAAACTGAACGTGGAAAAATTTGAGCAGGCAGATTTGGTTTGCAGAAGGTGCAAGTGAAGTCCCTTTTGCAAAAACATAAACTTACCTGCTTGATCACAATTTTTTATTACCATTCTCCTGTTCCCATTCGGTCGTGGACACCACCATCTTCATTCCATCCTCTTCCAGGTTCTGGATCTCCTTCCATCCTCTTCCAGGTTCTGGATCTCCTTCCATCTTGATTAGCCATGCCAGATAGATATAACTCCCATTGCAAGCAGGAGTTTCATCATTCTGGCCTGATCAATCAGATGAACCTGGAAGAGGGCCAGATGAATATGGCGGAAACAGGTGAGTGTTATTAAAAAATATCTCTATATATTACTTTATAGAAAAAGTTATCCTATAAGAAGCATTTACCTAATTTCTTGTTACAGGAACATATAAGTAGAGTAGAGTAGAGTAGATCTCTGAAAAACAGGAAAAATCTCTTTTTCTCTATTCTCGAGTCACAGCAGAAGGAGGAGAGAGGCCTATTGCTGCTTTGGCGTCACCTGAACATGAATTCTCATTGGAAGATTTCACTTACCTCCTATTGCAGTTGCAAGAGGGAGGGTGAATGTTTCCATTAGGGACACAATACAAGACAATAAAAACCCAATAAGGGTCCCAAACCTAAAGCATTAAGAGTTGCGAATGTTATCAGTCAAGTCATGCCTGACCCATAAACTTGTACAGAGAGGATCAGAAAAGCACATTCACAATGGGGATTTTTCAATATGTAGTGTTCAGTTCCAAAAGTATACCACACTAATTATCATGATTGCTTGGTGAATTCGCCTTGCACAATTTCGTGCTTTAAGTTGAACGTTTTTGACCATTAAAATACAACAAAAATAACACCAGAACGTATGGACCCAAAACTAGAGCGGCATTTTTATCCTTATGTTCTATTGCAAGCTAAACGAAACAATCGGTTCATTTAGCGGTTGAGCGGTCTCCATCGGGAGACTCAGAAGGAAGATGTACGCTGGCTCCTTCCACTCTACAAGTAGCAGAATTATATTTGAAGGGTCTCTGTAGGACAATAGCCACGGGGGACCGCAGCATGGGTCCCTAATATCATGAACACTACTTACTGTTCATTATGAAACCGAGAAAAAAAAAAGAGTTTTTAATTGCTTTTTTTTCAGTGTTATCTTTATCAAGTGTCCTCTAGGTACAGGGAAAAAATTGAGTCTCTTCATCTTCATCTTCAATGACCTCTTAGAAGATCGCAGGAAATATTAAGCAAAAGTCACATCGTCAAATGTGATTCACACACAAAGGGAAATTATAGGGTAACAAGATAATTCATTCATAATACTTGTAAAACTCATCAACATTGCCCGAGCCTTAAAGTAAAGCTCATTTTTATAGATCAGGATTTTACAAATAATTGTTGTGTAATACATGTTGTTCGGACTCCATGCACATGTAACATATTCTGGTGAAACAGTTCCTCAATCACATATTTTTATCACTGGTTTCCCCAAACTCCCAAAAGGCTGAAAGATTAATCAATCAGATGTGGACAGATTACAGCTGACATGCTTGGGTTTCCAGCTAGTTTCTGGCTATTCTGAACCATGTCGCCCTAAGGCTGCAGTGAAACAATTGGGCCATCAGGGTGTTCATCCAGACAGAGAGAGCTAAGCTCTAGAAATCTCACCCTTTATTAAAAACAGTATAAGGTTACCCTGTCCATATAAACCCATCAGGGACACAGTTATGGGCAACATCTTCTGTGCAGATATTAATATCATACCCTACTCAAACCTGCAAGCACCCACCAGTGCACAGTTCAATACGATTTCCCAACCATGGTAATTATACCTATCCAGCCAATGAGTGGCTGACTTATAAAAATGGTTCCTAAGGCTATATTTGGCCTGGTGGTGAGGTTGTGGTGCAATATTAAAAGGATGGACACAGAGAGGGGTTTTTAAGGCTTTGCAATTTAGGTTAAGTATTTGCTTAAATAGAAAAAATATCAGAATATAGACATACTTATATACATTTTCAAACACAATGGTTAGTTATTGTATGAATTATGGTTAAGTATTGCAGTCTCTTATTACGTGATCATATTAAGGAACCTCAGTCTCCAATCCCAACGCATTTCGCCGATAGGCTTCCTCAGGGGATTCTATTAGAAACTTAATAAATGGATGACCACTTAATTCTTTTGGAAAAAGTTGTGTGTATGAGACAGAGAAATGCTTTCTAGGTGTTTTCTCATTTCTAGTATGAAGTGGGATGTCCAGAAGGTATTCTGGATATAATACTGAGTTTGGTGATTCCAAGTCTGCTCGGTGGAATAAACGCTAATTATCTTTCTATGTTGTGTAGTGCAGTTAATGTTTCTTCATGCCAGTGAACTGCTTGCTGCCTTAGGGGAAACGTTTTGAGCAGCTTCCACCCATGGCAACCCCATAGTGATCAAATGGGTCAGTTCGATGGTAAATCTGAGAAGGCTGGTTCTTTAAGAACCAGTTCTGCAGTAAGAGTAACTGGACGATGCCAGCTGGCAGGAGCGACGCGGGATCGCTTGATACCGCTGGAGGTCTGAAGGCCTGTATTATTGGTCCCCTCCTCCATGGTCGAGAGATTGGACAATTTTAAAGAAGAGGTCATATCTATGTTCTTTACTTTTGGTAGCATGCTCACAGGGGTGGATTTATGAAACCTCTCCAATGCTGGAGAAGATACACTTTCATCAGTGAACCTAGGCAATTCAGTAAACCTGGAATGGATTTCTGGAAAGTGGTTTGCTTTTTGGTAGCAAACGTTATCAATACTGGACCTGATCCATTCCAGTTTTGATGGATCAACCAGGTTCACAGATGGAAGTGTAGCCTCCCCAGCCTTGCAGAGCCTTTTTTAAAATCAGGCTCATTGTTTTAGGCTGAAAGGAAAATGTAAAAATATAAAACTCCTTACTTTAAAGATCTGATTGCTAGGGTATTACAGAAGGTGATATAAAAATGACAAATCTGAATACTTACATTAGCTGTAAAGATACATTTATGGTTCCTTCAATTAATATTTGGATTGAGGTTTCTTTTTGGAGAGTTTTCTGATTTTGTTTAATGAATAAATAGCTTATACTTGCAAAAAAACAAAAAGGAAACCAGAATATATAAAATTTATGTCTGCACAAAGCGCTTTGCTCGTTTTCCTCAGCGGCTTCATGGCGGATGGCTATACAGAGGACAGCAGTCATTCCTATATACAGCGCTCATTATATCTGTAATTATTTTTATATACAGTCTGCAGCCAGGAAAACAAACCCCAGAGACTCATATGTGCATTCTGTTGTGTTACAAAACCCAGCGCAGCCACACAACCGTCCTCAGAGACACAACGCACGCCATATGCTACACCGTCGGATACAGATTCCTACATATCACCATGTGGCTTCTTCAAGAGAGAATCATAATTAAAGGAACACTCGCTATAAAGCTGCAGCAAGCAACAAATCACAAACATATATATATCAGGTGTACAGCAGAGATGAATGAGTGAGATTCTTAATCCATACAGTTTGGTCACTGGCACACCCAAATGTGCAGAGAAGAAGCATAACTGATGAGACCAGTCCGCCATCCTGCACCTGTTAGCAGGCTCCCGTTATATAGACAGCACTAAGTAGGTTTTCTTTAAAGCCTAATCTGCTCTGCTACAAAAATTTCCTGAGCAAAATCAGGCAATATTCAGGGTCACCTTAATCAATTCTTGCCGCCTTTCATCTTATAAAAGTTACATTGTTGCAGCCTGATGACTGGGGGGTGAATGAGACTGAGGAAATGTTTTCTTCTGCATGCAGCAGATTGAGGACATCATCCTAGCCTAGACACAGTCACCAACTTAAAGCAGACCTAAACTCAAAAACTGAACATAAAAGGGTGGACCACCCTTTTTTGACTGCAAGACCGTTTTGGGAAAAAAAAAAAAGGTGAAGCACCTTCCCTCCTCGCCGTGGGATCAAGACTGAATGGGAGCGCAATACCTACGTCACGCATTCCAGGAGGCTCCTGGCTGCTTCTCCTGGACATGCCGATCCCAAGCATGTGCAGGGCCAGATTGGGTGACATAGCCAGAAGAAGAAAGCTAAAGATGGCGGGACCCGATTGAGGATGACTCCATCCTCCATCCTGGATCAAAACTGCCACAAAGAAGCCGTTTTACTTGACGCAGAGAAGAACGGCAAATCAAAGTCTGCACATAAAGTGAACAGATATGGCTTCCCCATATATTTCAGCTTCCCCGTCTCTGGGGCGGTTACTACAAATTACAATTAAAGCATATTTTCTAATTTGTCAGGGCAGACTTGTTGTCTAATTTGATGCAGTGAGCATTTAATTTACGCTTAATGAGGGTTTCCTGCGTTTGCCTACCTGAGCTATATCCTAGAGGGTAATAAACGAAGCGCACAATACGTTCCGCTATGTAAGTGAGGGCCTGTCGGATTTTGGGCGTGGAACGTTTCTTCCTAGATCAGACAATTTTTTTTTCACTTTCCAAAAATAGATCTCAATCTGTTTGTCTTTCCAGAGTAAGTAAATTCTACTTTTTTTTCACCTCAGTTTCCATGGAGATGTGAGAATATCAATGACAGACATGGGAGCTGGAAATGGGATCGGACTATTTATAAACCCGTCAGAGGATGGAGGTGATTGCTGGGGAGTCGGGCAGCTACAATGGTGGGCGGTAAGGGGGTAAAATACAATGCTAAAATAAAGTAAAAAAAATGAATAGGAAAATAAAAACCCTGCTGTGCAGGGACATGGAGCAACATTGTATACATACTTATCTATTGGGTGGAAGGTTCCACCATTGCAACTATATGCACTGAACCCTGCAAGTGATGTTGCTTGCTTTCAAAACCCTAAGGCCCCTTTCTAGACTTCTGCAGTCTGCAAGCCACAGTTTTATGGCTTATTCTCAACTGCGCTCTACCACTATATATTCAACCGTATAGGAACAGTTGGGAACCACTTTGTTCAAGCGTTTGCATGTGGTTGCCTTTTCATTGCCATTGTGCTACAATTCCTGGAAGCAACATGTTGCTTCTGGCTATGCAGTTGCTTTTCCTTCTTGCACTTCAGCAAAGCGCTTGTTTTCCATGTGTGGCTAACCACCTGGTTTTCAAATGCACAATACTTTTTAACTGCAACTGCAAGACTGGAAAATTATTTTAGAAATTCCCCCCATTAAAAATGTAGAGACGAGTGGTTAAAATATACCATTTTGCCCCTGGTTTTGCAGGCAGTGCCCCTGGTTTTGCAGGCATTGCTTTTTTTTAGGGGATTCTACATGCAGCGTCTGAGGGTGATCAGGCTCAAAACAGCATCTATAAAGCTGAAAGTGTTCTGGGACAGCAGGTGACCCATCATTCTTTGCATCATAAAAGAGAATGGTAACTTTATTCAGTGATCTCCCCAGGCCCTTTTAGCCTTGTGCACCACCCAGCACTTTTCAGTAACCACCCGATTGTTTCTGGGTTGGTATTGAAAAGTTGGGTCACCTACAGCTTCTTTCCATCCAGCTTGAAATAATTTCAGTGGGGAATACTGTCCATTGCAACAGGTTTTTAGCCCATTTCAGTAAGCAAATGCATTCCAGTAACTCACTATACTCAGGAACATAGTGGTTGAAATCACGAGACTGGGAGCTGTTAACCATGTGATTTTCAAACACATATGGGGACATAGACGCCTTTCAGATTTTCAGTTGAAAACTTTGCCACTTCCAGCCACCATTCTTCAACTAATATGCAGTCAAAAGCAGAATTTGATGCTTTGTTATACACTTGAGTCACACTGAGGTGCGATTTCAGTGCGGTTCTTTCTTCCAGAAATTGCACCGCGATCTACAGAAGATGTATGGAAAAGCTTGCACAAAATGATTCCCAACTGCTCCATTTCGTTGTTGAGGATGGGAGACGCAAAGGGGTTAAACACATGGCAACCCACCAAGGAAGGTTCAACTCCCAGCAGCCAGAAAATTAATTTTGTAGGCCATGGGGACCTGCGATATGATCGCCAAGCAAACTTTGAATAAACCTCGTTGTCACTTATAAATAATTAACTCTGTGTTTCCAATTAATAGTGTGATTATTAAACCATTAGCTCTTTTCTTCCCCGGAGAATTCTGTAGCTGAATCCATATGAGCAGGAAGGAAATATTTTGCTCTGAAATATCGTTTTAAAATTTAAAGTGGATGTATAATACAGTGTTTTGGATTTTGTTGTTTTTTTTTTACTGTCTATGCCTCAAATGCAAGTTCAGTGAAGACTGCAAACAAAATTAATTGAAACAAAGTAATTTCACTTTCTGAAGCCATGGGTATTACCATTAAGGGGTTCCCTAGCTCCAGGTTAATGCCCATGCAGATATGACTGGCTTCACTAAACAAGAAATCTTTTCAAGGTTTTGGAGTGTTCCATTTTGCCTATTCAGCTAAAGGTTTCATTGTGAAGTCCTGGCTCCCAACTGAAGTTCCAATTTATCCTAAAGGTATTTAGTAGGGTTGAGGTCAGAAATCTGTATAGAACACTGAAGATCCTCCATACCAATCCCAACATATAGTAGGTGTGACGGTCAGCTGTTAACATGATTATGGCCAAATAGAAGGTGTAATGGTCAGCTGTCCACATGCATTTTACCATATATAAGGTGTGATGGTCAGGTGTCCACATTCTTATGGGCCATATAGCAGGTATGTCGGTTAGATATTCACATATTTATGGCCATATAGTAGGTGTGACGGTCAGCTGTTAACATGATTATGGCCATATAGAAAGTGTGATGGTCAGGTGTCCACATGCTTATGGCCATATAGTAGGTGTGACAGTGAGGTATTCATATGCTTTTGATCATATAAGTAATTGTGATGGTCAGGTATCCACATGCTTTTTACCATATATAAGGTGTGATGGTCAGCTGTCCATATGCATGTGGCCATATAGTGTAGCTTCTACTACTTACCTATATATTACAAAGCCCAGATATAGCTAGAAGCAGAATTAATAAACCAAACAACAATGAAATGCATAGCAATAGAACACAAAGACAATAGAATTGTGAGGAGTTAAAGGCAGCAGCCTGTGTGGTTAAGGAGCATGAAGAAAACACACCGAGGCCCCTCCAAACAAACTAGTTATCCGTCCGGGGAATTCAGACAGAGCATAAATATGCGCTTCATCGGGCATGACTTGTCTTTAGGGCCAGATCCATGGTCTGATTAAATTACTGAAGAGTAAGTTACCCATTCATTATAGAGCAAATCGACACACTCCTAATGGCACAGCATACTGGAGTTCCAATCAAAAACAGCCGCCCGGCCATAAAACGTCTTTGACGCCAATTTTTCTTCCAGCTGAGAAGACTTTGATCTTTATGACCAGATCTGTGATGACAACAAACCTCAAAGAACTCTGCATTTGTCTTCGAACTCCAGAAAAGAAATACAGTATTTAAATACTGTAATACAAAGCGATTAGAGCAGATCTAACAGTTGATATTACAGAATACTAATGTCTTATGCTATCTGTAGTGTTGTCATACTCAAAACCAATAATTCAGAAACAGGTGAAGAATGGTGTCACCTAATGGTATATCAGGCCTCCTTGTATGCATCAACTACTTTACATGGTACAGTGCCATTCATTTAGATTCCAATGTAGTCTATGGGTTATATGTGTAAGCTTTTTATGTATTGGGATGTCATAAAACACACCATTTTGACTGCAAGTTGCTCAAACCCTGCAGCTGCAAAGCAACACCAACTACTGTGGTCAAACAACTGTATCAGTCCAAGGCACATTGTTTTAAGACCGGATCTTCTCCTGTGTGTTCTAAGCAAACTGTATTCATGCTAACTTTGTTTTGTTTTTTTGGAGAGTGAAAGCTTTTTCCCAGCTCATCTTCCATGTTGGTGCAAAATGTATAGTTAGGTATATAAATATTTGGACAGGGTCAACTGTAGATGTATAAACTTTGGTACCAAATAATGTAAGAGCTACCTGCAGATTCTATTATACAACTTCAGAGGTTCTAGAAGACTTTTTTTCTAGTATCACACAGTCAACTCCCAATTTTATGGCCCAGACAGTCCTTGACATATTAGCAGTCATTTAAAATCTACGTGTTGTAGAATTTTACTACTTGTAGAATTCTACACCACCTTTAGAACTTTACAGTGGTATAATTAAAGCTAAACTATAATTTAACTTACATTAAAAATTTTCATTTTTATTGCCAAAAAGGGACAGTCCCTTCTGCTATAATCCCCCTACCTACCTGATCACCTTGGGAAACTGTCGGCCTTAGCTTCCCTTGCACTGGCCAGGATTGAATGAACTCCTGTCATCCAGCCCAGCTAATTAAGATAGCCAAAGTTTGTCTCCAGGAAGAGATGGCGGTGGGAATGAGGACAGTTGAGTATAGCCAGTATAGTTACGTTTACATTAAAATAATCTGGCAATTTTTTTTAAAAATCCTTTGCCAGACTCATAGGCATGTACAACCTTTTTTACTGAAAGGCTTGGAGAACATTTTTGATATTGTCAAGAATGAGCACCAGCATCCCAAAAAAAAAGTATACCAGCAGATCTCTTACATCTGGGGTTTTAGACACATTCCTCCAAGAAACTCCTTAGGAGGTCTTATTCACTGGCACCAAATTTGGAACACTTAATTGTGATTTCATGGCGGTGTGGGTGGGATGAAATGTGCATGTGGTGGGTGCATGTGGTGGGATGAAAGGTAGAGGTGTAGCTACCTTTTCCACAAGCCAAGTCTTGATACTTGTGTCAACTGTATGTGTAATTTGTTCAAGTATACCACACTATTTAGAGAAAGATTATCTATGTATCTTATGTCTATGTATGCTGGTTCAAATATGTTTTTTTTAAAATAAACACTTTCCAATCTGTGAATATATTCTATAGATTGTATTTGAGCTTTGTTTGAGGTCCAGCTTTGAAGTTTAAAACTCAGCATGAAGCTTACACTTAGTACAATTGTTGTTTTTTTTAACCAAAAGCTGAGGTTGCTTCCTCCTATATACTTGAATCAAATCTGTAAGATTTTTGTAGCACAGAAATTAGCCAGATCAGGGCGAAATATTTAGGTGATCATGAAGAATAACATAATCCCTAGGTGGTCACCATTAGTATTAGTAGTACCATTAGTAGTAATGTTCATTATTAGTAGCAGGCATGGCAGGGGCATGGAGTCAGCTCATCTAGTATGTGCATTGGTTTACATATATATGGTAGGTACAGGTGCTCTATATACATTTGCGTGCTTAACTGCTTGGTTGGAGCCGTCCTTTAATTCCCAAGCGGACTGTCCGAATTATTTTTCCTGCTGTAGAAATATGCTTTCTGAATTCAGCAAAGATCATTTATTCACGGTATACTTAATTATTCATAATAGCTTCATAATGGAGTTCAGGATTATGAAGCACTGCTAATGCTTTGTAAAAATATAATCGCCCAGGCAACAATTAGAATGTTATTAGCAGAGAATTCTGGGACGCTGGCTGGATAAAGCAAAATCAGCAAAATGGAGCATTTCTCTACTCCGCCGACCAACAAACCTTACACATGTGGCTTCAACCAAGGATATGATGATGTCCAAAGTCATCATCTTCGTTGAATCAAGTGTTTAGCAAAATGGCAAAAGTAGTGAAAAAAGCACAAAAAAGATCATTTTCATTTCAAACAATAAAATTTTTTTTTGAATATGCAGCTGGTGGTGAATACTCATTTTGCAGGCTTCAAGACTTAGAGCCTGCAGGAATCGTAAGCATCCAACGCTTCAGGTGCCAGGTCCTTCAACTGTGTTATGGTTCCACCTGGTGATCCCTACATCACTAAGGGACACAATAGTGGTGTAGGGGCCAAAGCAAAAAACTAAGAGCACAGAAAAGGACAAGGCATCCAACACTTGTAGTTTGCCGTCTGTGCCAAGCAATGTCAAGGTTTTTTTTCTTACAATTTTTTTTTATTTATTTTTATTGCCTCCCTTTTGCTGCAGATATTTTGTTTCAACTAGTTCTTGTACATAACCTGAAGCTTCAGCAACATCATTTCTCTGTTTGGAGTTACTGATGGTGACAACAGTGGAAAATGCCAACACAATAAGCATTGGCGGACCCATTTCAGTGTCTGCTGGAGCTGCATGTGACAGGGTGACATTGCAGTACAATAATAGGAAATGGGACAAAGCATTATCAATAAGATTTGCTTAAAAAAAGATCCTTCAAAGCAGCAGATGATAAAAGGCTTCTATACCTACATTAACCTGTTACCTTTATTCCTGAATTGAGTGGGTTTACACCTACTTTATCTGAATGTATTAGATTTGTTTTGATGTCTAAGGGGCCCCAATATCTTTAAATGTAAAACTACAATAAGAAACACAGGGCTTCTATTCTACTCACATTCGGAGGCCAGGTCAAGCAGTAAACAAGACAAAAACTCCATAAATTCTCAACAGTCCTGAACTTTGTAATGAGATCATGGGGAGATTTCAATTACTCCCGAGTTATCAGAGGCTGCAAGAGGTTCACTCAGGAACAAGCAGGAGGCCACACAAGAGTTGTGATGGGAATCTTAAAAGATTGAGGCATCACGTTGGATCTGGGAGATGAGGTATATCACCATAAAAAACAACTTTAGAAATGTTTACATGGATAAAAAAACATTGAGATTGTTCCTTATGCCAAACTCTGTACGGATTGCATATCTTACGTAAGACAGGAATGGTATAAGTAGCAAAGAAAAGTTTTTTTTTTCCTCCTATTATTATAAATAATACAAATGTATCATTGCATTTGTAAATAAATAACACATATTCCAAATAAGCACTAACTGGACACAAAGGCTTTCTAAACATCCATATTTCTAACATAATTGTGAGAATACATAATATCTCTCCTGGTGAAGTTACAAATGTGATGGCACAACGATGGAGATTGTTGGCAATGCAAAGACTGCTTATCAACTATATAAAACACACTCAAGTCAATGTAATGTGTCAAAAGGTATATAACTATATGGTAAAATAAAAGGAACAAAGATAATATTAGTATATACCAGTATATCTCAACAAGGTCCCGCAGAACCCTATGGTTCTTCCAAAGGTTGCAAGGGGGTCTTTGAGCAATTTGTGCATTAGTTTAATGTACACCAATGATCTTTTTTGCTGTAAGGGTGACATTCTTTCCACTGGCCAGCAATGTAAGAGGCATTCATCCCATTGACCACCATGCTAATATACTGTGTAATGTGGATATAGTAATTTTAGCAAAGGTTTCCTGAGGACCTAAAAGTTTTTTCATGGGTTCCCCCTGCCGAAGTTGAAAAACTGGTATATAAAATGCTAAATCCACACCACATTTCCTCCATTACCTAACCAGCATATTTAAACATTGTACGTTTTCATAGATTTCATTTAGTGGCACACAGACATACTGAAAAATTGTTTTTCTCTGAGCTTTCAAACATAAGCATTATGGCATGGCATGCAATGTACAGAGGTAATAAGCTAAACTCTAAACCTACCAGACTCCATATAGGATCATAATATATATGATTACAGTCTAAACATGCAAGCAACACTACGCCTCCACCATAACCGGACCTCAACTAATATTACACATTATGCAGACACAGAAAAATTATTATAACCTAACATGACTGACCATTGGGCATGTCCATAATGCATTTCTATTACATTTAATACACAGAATGCTACTGTTCCAACGTGACTATGATACAATTCTATTACATTCTACAAATAGAACACAACAAAACCAACCAATTGACATGATCCTAATACAATGCTATTACACTCTATATATAGAACAATATACTTTCAACATAACAATATTATATATGCATAAAACACCATATCCCTGATATTACCAATCACTGGATATTATCATAATACAATTCTGTTACAATCTATACATAGAACACTACACTGTCAACACAACATACGTAGATGACCATATTCCTTTTCCATTACACTTTATACATTTATACAAGTACACATACCATCACATAACAAATATGCTACATATTCAGTTACCAGTAATTTCATCTCAACAGATGTACAATCATATTAACGTGCATCAAAAAACATTTTTGCCAGAATGGTCTTGCAGATAAGCCATGTCAACCATGTTTTTAAAAATAAGCTGTCCACATTAGGGCTGGATGAAAAGGATGAGGTAATTACCACACTATGTCCTATGTACTTTACTTTGGGTTTTTGCTTTCCACCCATTTCAGAAGGATGTAGGATGCATCAAGTATAGTGAAGGTGTAATGGAAGACAGGATGAAGAAGAAGTGATGATAGAAGAGGATGAAAAAGGTGTGATGATAGAGGAGGATGGGGGAAGTTAAATGATAGAAGAGGATCGATGGTAAGTGAGATAATAGAAGAAGATGCAGTTAATGAATGGATAGAAGAAGACTGAGGAGGTGTGAAGAGATGATAGAAGGGGATGTAGTAATTGAAATGATAAAAGAGGATGGAGAAGGTATGATGATAGAAGAGGACTGAGGAGGTGTGATTACAGAAAAGGATAGAAAAGGTGTGATGATTGATGAGGTTTAATGGTAGAAGTGGAGGGAAGGTGTGTGAGATCCAAAAAAGAGGATGGAGGAGGTGTCAAGATTTAGGAGGAAGAAGGAGTTGTGGTGATGGGAGAGGAGGTGTGATTATAGAAGAGTATAGAAAAGGTGTGATGATAGAGGAGGTTTATTGGTAGAAGTGGACTGACGGGGTGTGAGATGATAGAAGAGGATGCAGAAAATGAAATGATAAAAGACGATGGAGAAGGTGTGATGAAATAAGAGGAAGGAAGAGTTGTGGTTATAGGAGAAGACTGAGGAGGTGTTAAAGAAGAGGAAAGAAACAGTGTGATGATAGAGGAGGTTTAATGGCAGAAGAGGATTGAAGGAGTGTGAGATGTTAGAAGGGAATGCAGTATATAAAATAAAAATAAAGAGGATGGAGAAGGTGTGATGATTGAAGAGGATGGAAGAGGAGGTGTGATGATAGAAAAAGATAGGGAAGGTGTGATGATATAGGATAAAAGAGGAGGTGTGAGGATATATGAGGATGAAAGATGTGCAAAGATATATGAGGATGAAGGATGTGTGATAACAGAAGAGGATGGGGAAGGTGTAATGTCAGAAAAGAATGGAGGAGGAGGTGTAATGATAGAAGAAGATAAAGAAAGTGTGATGATATAAGATGAAGGAGGAGTTGTGGTGACAGAAGAGGGTGGAGGAGGTGTGATGATGTATGATGATGAAGGATGAATGATAATAGAAGAGGATATGGCAAGTGTGATGATATATGAGGATAGAGGATGTGTGATGATAAAAGAGCATGGATAGGGTGTAATGAAATATTAGAATAGGGGATGTCTGATTGTATAGAAGGTTCAAGAAAGCATAATGATATATAAAGATGGAGGATTGGAAATGAAAGTATAGGTTGAAGGATGTGTGATGATGTATGAAGATGGAGGAGTTGTATCAAGAGATTGGAAGACAAATAAAAGTTGTGTGTGTATGAATGACAGTGAGGACAGCATTATATACTGGTGACATGGATATAATGACCATATGTATGACAATGGCAATCATTGACGTTCCTTTGGAATATGACTTACCCCACTGGAGAGGTGCCAGCTGCAGGTGCTCCAGAACAAGCTGATTTAATACCCCTTCCACGCTCGCCTCCCCTTCTCGCTTCAAAGATGGGTAAGAATTAGTTAGGGAAAAATGAACAATCTGTCAAACACCTTTACACAACATTTGTAGATACATTTTAAGGAAAAAAGGATAGTTGCTTAGAAAACATAAATATATCTAAACCAGAAGTCATTTACATATTCTATCCATTTTTCTCCTTTAGCACCAACGTTTGCAGACCATTCTCCAAACCAGATTGAACCTTCTTATCAGTCCGTAGAATTAATTGGCTCCTGTCCCCCTACTAAGGAATCTGGAAGCAAAGCCCAGCGAGCTGAGATCGTTGGCAAAGTAAAAGATAAGCTTGAGGTTTATTTCCATTTTATGGATCACATAAATCTCCCCCAGTTCATCATCTTCAAGTTCATAATGTCGTTAAAACTCCTAAAATACAAGTTCTTTTTTCCTTCCAACAGTGGAGGCCTACGGTGTTGTCTAAAGCATGACCAGTAAAAATCTATTGCACTAACATCCCATAGATTTATTAGGATGAACAATTTATAATGGAATACTTCTTTTTAAATAGGCACCAGGATTTAGGTTTCTTTTTGCATAACCTTGGGAAAAAGAGGGACCTAAAAGAAGGAGGAGGAGGTTAATCTGTGGCTGGTGACAGGGGAGTTCACTCCTCCTCTGTCCCCACTCCCGAATCTGGAAAGCTTGTTTCTACACTTTCTCGACCCCCCACAGCTGAAAGCGAGAATATTGGTATTTGAGGTAGGGGTTGTGCACATTAGGGCAAACTTCTGTCATTATTCCCCTCCCTGTCTACTTAAATAATTATTAGGAAATATTCTAAATGTTGAAATGCGAAGACTTTCCCTTTTAAATAGAACTTTACAATAAGAAATAGGGCTTTTGGTTCAAAACCAGGACTGTCAATCGAAAAAAGAAGAACCTACGAAAGAGTCTGTTATCGTACCCGCAGCATTAAAACGTTGCTCACTCTGGTTGTGTTGTATTACATAAACCTAACATTGACAGAAGACTGTGTAAACTTTCTAAAGATTTTAGCATTGCTGCAGTTTCCTGGACAGAGTTAGCGGCCCCTTGGTTGAACGCGTTTATTGCCTGGAAGTGTTTTTTATCACGCGACTCGATCTGCATGAAGAATGTTAACTCTGCCTGTAAGATTACCCACAATGCACCGGCCTAAACAGCTGCTTATTTTGGATCAGCGGCTCGGCAGCTGTTGAGGGGAGAAAGCATTTAGTTCCAGTCCGTAAACTAAGCATAAAGATATGGCGAGGAGAAGCTGATCATCCCCTGATGGTGATCTCGATGCGTGCCCGGCCTCTACACGGCGCAGCAAAGGGTATCCATGGCAACATATGATCTAGGCCCGCGTGGGGGACCTTCTCACGGCTGGAGGCTGCGCACCCCCTGGCAGGCTGCTAAATATATTCTATTACACCCTGTAACTGTGCTTAAACATGACAGCCGGCTTAACTCTCCTCTGCCTGATGCCATGCAAGGCGGTTAACCATCTCGTGTTAATTGAAGACTGGGCCCTTCACTTTTATTTTTGAAGCTCTCTTTTAAAATTATAAAGTTGGTGTCACTTCTAATGACAGTTGCAATTGTGCAGTTTGCTATTTCAAGAGAACCTGTTCCTTTCACAATACTCTGTTGATGACTCTGATGAGTTCTGATGTAAGCAATGACATTTATTTATTATACTGAATTTATTTTATGTATTTATGAATCTTGAGTGAAAATCTGGTTTCCAGATATCAGATCTGCATCAGTTGACTATTTCCGTTGACAATATGTCTTACAATGTCGCAAATTTTTTATGGTGGTGGGATGGGGGGGAATTAGGATGATGAAAACCTATTTTTTTGTTTTTTATGGTTCCACGTGTGTAAAATGCATACAAAAGAGGGAAGAACACCTCACAATTGTCACAGCAGGTGTACCGACCCAGGAACTCAGCACAAGTATAAATGGAACCCCTCATAATACACATGGCAGGTGTACAGATCTAGGAGCACTGCACAGAAAAGGGGAGAACCCCTCATAATGGACACAGCAGGGAAAAGACTCAAGAACTCAGCACAGGGTTAAAGGGAACCCCTCATAAATGGTACAGCAGGGGAAAAGAACTCAGTACAGTGATGATGAGAACCCGTTACAGTGGACAGAGTAGGGCTAAAGACCCAAGAACTCAGCACAAGATTGTCCAAGGGTATAGCATAAACCAGAATTTCTAATTTTGGTGGGGCTGATCTTTTAAAAATATACAGCATGTAGACCCTATATCATCACAATCTCTCGTTTATAATTACAGTGGGACACAGAGCACATTTAATAATGGCTTATTGTTACAGTACGGTGTCTCCACCTGGAATTACAGCTTTATGAACTGGATGAGCAGGCCAAGAACAATCACGTCTCTTAGGCCGGCAACTGACACATGATGGAACTGACATTTCTAGCCTGCCATTTCCAAACCTTAAAGGATGACAAAAACGTGCAAAGAGCTGGATTGCTCACTCCGATGACAGCCGTCCAACCAGATACAACATTGCAATTTATTGGATGTGACCTTAGCTTGAGTGGCAAATATCAGGGAATATATGTTCAGAGACACAGATGAGAGTCTCTGTATAATGAACTCAAAGTCGAGTGTCTAGAACACTTCCTATACATCCTATACTTCCTACTAGTGTAAATTGTGTGCTGTGATATGAGAATTTGCTGTTTTTTATCTCAGCACCACATAAGTATTTCCCACTCTGGTCAACCTACATCTAATTGTAGTTGTATGCCCAAAACAGGGTGATGTGCTCATAGTTAGTGGTGGTTTGCTGTATCATAGTATAGAGACCATCCATCATTATCAATGTTCCATCACCATCAAGATGTTTGTACAGTATGTCAATATCTATCAGCTTGTGTCCATCAGTGTCCATTACATGGCAAGTCGGTTTCAAAATGAACAATGCATCATTTTCAATCAAGTATGCTCTAATGAATTTCATAAAATTTCTAAATCCACTTAAAGCGCAACATATATTTTTTTTTTCTAAGCCTTAGACAAAAGTTCTTACCACACCCAGCAAATGCTGTGTTATTTTGATCTGTATTTTAACTGCTCCCTGTTAAATCCCATGCTGTCATCTTCTATCATCTGGATTCCTGATGTCATCCCCCGATCTTATACTGTGCATGCATGAGATCAGGTGACCTGTCTTTCCACCACAATTAATAAAAAATTAAGCTTCGATCTTACACTGAGCATGAATGAGATTGTGTGTGGGTTCATTTACATTTCAGGAACGCCCCTGTGGAAGCAGCACACAATTTTGGACATATCCAGATAGAGTAGCCTGGATTATGTATTGTAAACATCCCAGTAAATTGCTGTTTTCCCCTTAATTATTTAAGAGAAAAATTATATATGTTTATGTTTAATATAAAATAAATATTAAACATAAACATTTTTTATCTTTATGAAAAAGTAAAAGTGACTCCTTTTACATAATGTTTGTATTTTGATGACAGGTCTGCCTAAATCAATAGTCCTAAGATTTACAGTGGACTGTTCTCAGTAAACTACTTTTAGCCAATTTTGTTCAGACATCATCCAGTCTCACCATCTATTCCCTTGACTGAGATGCTGGCTATAAGATGACAAAATCATGCAAATAATTATCATAGGTCAGCCCTGTTGCAGCCTTTATTGTTATGATTTGTTGCAAAGCTACAACACTGAGACTGGGGAAGACTGGGGATATATTTACTCCATTCTGCAGCAGAATCAATTCAGCATGGGCAAACCTAATGGACTGGGGTGCAAGGAAGGCTTTTTAAATGACAAAAGTTGGCGATAAAATATTACACTTCTGTTGTACATTGTGAAATACCAGGTGCTAATCTATACAACTACTATACAACCAAGGTCTGTGATAACTTTTGACGCAGTAAACAAAGCTACTGAACATATCATGACCAAGATAAAAAATATATAAAAAGTTCTGGCTTTAGATTAACACTTGTGTAGAAAGTTCCATGACTTGTGATTGCCCTCAGCAACCATTGCACTCCTTATTATTGTTCCCAAGCTGAAATAGCCCAAAAATGCGTAAACAGGGACAAAAAATAAACTAAGGATTTTTACTCTGGATTTTCCTTGTTTCATCCTGCTACCGTATGGTACCCCTGGAGGTGCCTTACAGCAAAAAACAGTTCAATTTGTAAAAATAACAAACTGTACTGGGACAAAACACTGAAATTTAAAAGTACTGGTCAGCCTACCCTCGTCAACATCCCACCGCACTGAATGGGCCTCGTTAAGCCCCTCTAACATTTCCGATGAGCAGATGGGTAAGTTTATCCAGGCACGCACAAGGACGGCCAGGGAAAACAAACAGATGTTGTGTACAAGTGTTCTTACCTTCATAACGGCCTTCCAGCACAGAAGGTAAAGTCGAGGGGCTCGCTGGGGAAAGAGAGTGAAATGCAAAATGTATAATTACAAAGGAGGGGGCTGCTACATGTAACAACGTGAAACCAAAGTAATTCACTGTCTTGTTGAGGGAAATAAAACAGTAATTTGTTTGGAGCGGTTAAAAGGCAACCAATGTGTCAGGTAAATGGGGATCTGCAAAATGAATGTCAGGTTCCAGTGACAGATTTTAAGGTGTTATTAGTGAAAGAGAGAGAAAGAGAGCAAGAAAAAGAGCAAAAAAGGAGAGAGAGAAAATAGAGAAAGCACTGAAAAATAGAGAGATAGAGAGATAAAGAGCACAGAAAGAGAGAGAGGGGTGGCAAAAAGAGAGAGAGAAAATACTAGGGAGCACTGAAAAACATAGAGAAAGAGCCTGAAAGAGGAAGAGAGAGGAAGAGTGTTAAAAAAGGGGGAGAGATAGAGTGCACACTGAAAGAGAGAAAGTAAAAGCTCTGAGAGAGAGAGAACTGAGAATGAGAGGAAGAATGTTGTACGAGAGAGTGCTGAGAAAGGGAGAAAAACAGAGAGAAAGAGTGCTGAAAGTAGGAGTAGTATAGGAGATAGTGCTGAGAGGGAGCAGTAGCACAAAGAATGAAAGCAAGAGAACGAGAGCTAAGGGACAAAGAGAGACTGAGAAAGAGAGAGAAACAGGAAGAAGAAGAAAAAGTGGAACAGAGAAAGAGCCAGAAGAATCAGTAAGAAAGAAAGTAATAGAGAGAAACAGGGAGAGAAAGAGAAAGGGGCATACAGAAAGAGATAGAAAGGGAGAAACCGAGAGTAAGGCTACGTTTGATAATTGTGGTTGAAAACGATCTTTCACAATCATTTCTAACGACAAAAGACTGAATGAGTGCTTTTCATACAGAGAGGGGAGGGGGAAGAACGACGGAGCAGCACCCCGCTGCGCTCTCTCCCGTTCACTTGTATTACGATTGTTTGTCGTTCGTGGATCCGCTAGGATGCATCCATGAACAACTTCGGACAAGTGCTGTACACACTTCAGATTCTCATCCGAAACAAGCCCTGAAGCGATTATCGGACAAGAATCATCTGATGTTTGTTCCTAGCCTAAAGCTACGTACACACGTCAGATTTTTATCGCCCGATAATCGGCATCGGCCAATTATCGGGCGAAAATCTGCCGTGTGTACAGTCGGTGTCGTCCATCGTCCGGACGACCGACCTGCCGGATCCACGGACGATGGACGACAGCCGATCCTAATGAAAGGGAAGGGGAGAGCGTGCAGCAGGGTGCCGCTCCGTCCCTCTCCCCCTCCCCTCTCCATAGAGCATGAACCGTGCTGTATGTACAGCACCGTTCATGCATCGTGCACTCACTTGTCGTTGGAAAGGATCGTGAAAGATCCTTTCCAACGACAAAAATTGGAAGTGTGTACGCAGCTTAAGTTAAAAAAAGCAGATACACAGCATGGCAAATGTTTGTTGACACCAGATCATCACACCTGTATGGGTTTGTTGGACTTTCCATTCTAAAACAATAGACATTAATGTGGAGCTCCTCTCATGAAAGATGTAACAGTCTCTACTCTTCTAGAAAGATTTTGGAGGGTGTTCGTAGGAATTTGTAACCATTCGACCTAAATAGCATTGGATGAAAATACCTGGCTTGCAATTGCCATATCAATTCATTCTGAAGGTGTTCAGTAGGGTCGGGGTCAGTGGAGGACACTCAAGTTGGTACCTTGGTATCAAACTCATCAATGGCTGTATGAAGCCGGTTTTGTAGACAGCACAGTCACGCTAGAGTAGAAAAGAACCTTCACCAAACTATTAGCCCCAAGGTTGGAATAGCACAATTGTCTACAATGTGTTTGCATGCTGTAATGGTAACTGTATGCATCACTGGTAACACATCAATTTCCAAATGTAATGAAAACTTCACATCTAACCATCACAACTTCATAAAATAAAGATGTGATAGGCAGATGTCCACAAATCATCACATTAATGGCAATGAATATGAAAACCATGCAACATGAAATAATTGGATTATGCTAGAATATTTTTAAAAGCCATCACTACACAATGTACATTGTAAACTGCATTGACATGACTGCATGACAACTTTGCACCTTTATTTTTACACCCTCTCAATGTTTGATTTTCTAGTTTTTTCATGGGAGGGGTTGCTATTTGGCTGAACAATGATATTATTTATTAACATGTCTCACCGTAACCTCACATACAAAAAATGTTACTGACTGTGGGCCACGAGAACTAAAATGAAGGTAATAGTTGGCTGAGCTTTTTGTCTCTGTAATGATCAGCACACTTGAAACATCTTAAGAAAGTACACATGAATGAGTTATAAAGGGCCCTTCGTTGCTCTTGAAAATAATGATGAAAAAGAAACAATATATCATAAGATATATTTTCCTGTCAGCTCTCAGCAAATAGTGACCTCTCACAGTCTATACACAGGAGACATCAATGTAAAGGGACAGAGTCAGGCCGTAAGCTGGGAATGATAGTGACACAGAGTCATGGAGCTATGAATTGTGTGGCCTGCACTTCATTATATAGATATTGCAACGACCGATGACAATGGGCAGCATGGTGGCTCAGGGGTTAGGACTCCGGCCTTTGCAGCGCTAAGTCCCAGGTTCGATTTCCAGACAGGATACTATCTGCATGAAGTTTGCAGGTTCTCCCTGTGTCTGCGTGGGTTTCCTCCCACATCCCAAAAACATGCAGCGAGGTTAATTGGCTTCTCCCTAAAAATTGACCTTAGACTACACTTATGACATAGAAATATGGTAGGGACATTAGATTGTGAGCTCCTTTGAGGGCCAGTTAGTGACACCACTATGGACTTTGTACAGCGCTGCGTAATATGATGGCGCTATAAAAATACTGTATAATAATAAAAATGCATGAGAATGGCGAACAGCAGAAATCACCTAATAGAGGATTCCAGTCATAGAAATTCCGGATAATTTTAAGCAGATACTTGCTGGACTGCAACCAATGTGCAAATTGATTTATAGTAAGGGGAGCTAGATCTTCAGTGTGTGTATTGTCTTATGAACATTTCATGTCCTGCTGACTACACCAGAAGGAAATGCAAAACCCTGCAAAGGGACAGAGACAGCAACAACATATTGCCAAAAGTTATGCTCTTATTCAAAAGATTCAGGAAAAAAGTTTTGGGTTAAGATCTACGTTAATGAAAACTGGTTACAAGTAATATGGAGGTTTCATTCTATTGCTTTCATTCGTTTAGGCTTCAATACTTCCTAGGTCACAAACAAAGAACAGGTATGCAGATACAGAATTCCATCTCAGTTAGAATGGAAACTTTATATGTGCCCTGCTAAGATAATTTGTACAGTATAGGTGTAATTACTTTTGAATAATGAACTTCTAAAAATATTGGAGCTAAAACCTAAAGAAAGTCGCCGGGAAACAAAGTCCCGATATAATCAATAATTTCACAGAATCCAATCACAACCTAATGTGTAATGTCCTCATTTTCCTGGTAAGCATAAAGCTCATTGTTGCTAATTGAAATCTCCTCCCTAGATTTGGTGGACCATTAGGATGAAAAAAAAAATGGTCAGAATAGGCTTGCAGAACTAATCCAGCTGGAAGATCCTTAATGAATTCTGGAGCAAATTCTGCAAATGTTGTACCATATTCAAGTAGAAGAACCGACGTCCAAAAAAAGAGGACATTGCACACTGGGAAGAATGTATTAAAGCTCTCTATACTGGAGAAGATATACTAATGGCGCACAGTTAGGGAGCATGTCCATTCCAGGTTTGTTAGAACACCCACATTTTCCCATGATAGTCTATATTTTCCTATTTTGGAGAGCTTTAATAAATCAGGTCCAATGAGTTGACCAGGGACTTCATTTCCTGGTAACTTTCTTTAGGTTTTACTGCTACTTTTTTAGATTGTTAGTGGATGGATTTACGTGATGACATAACCATCAGGTACCTAGCAGTACCTATTCACCATTGATACACTGATAATTAACCAGGGAAGGAAAAAATAGCAGGAACCTGTTCCAAGGTGATCCTAAGTATGCTGGAGCCTGAGGTTAATTACATCTACATATCAATGGTGAATTATTGGCCAGGTTTGACATTGCTGCCTTATAATTTGGTTTTATCTTCAACCTGTTCTCCTGATGAAGCAGAATAATTCATCCACATATTGCGTAGAGTGTATTTTTGGTGACCAAAAATGTTGTAAAAAGATTTGAACCATTGACTTTTCACTGACAGCGTAATTTGCTAAGCAAGAGATGTTGATTTTAATCAAGAACTAAATAAATTTTCTGTTTTTTTGTTATAATGATGTTTGATTATTGCTACAAAAACCTTTATTTGTGGAGTTTAATTTCCAGAAAAGGTCAGCCTTAGAGCCCTTCTCTCTCTCTACATGGGGGCAACTAGCCATAGATGGCTTTTTCCATTCCATATCGAAGGGCCCCGCCTACGGAGTATGCCACATCCTATTGGCTTGTTGATGGGAATGGAAGAGCTACCTGACTTGGCTGTAGAAGAAAGCACCCATTGATTTAAGGTCTGTGGTGGGTTTAATGTATTAAATGGGAGGGTAATGTCAAAGTTTGGTCCCAAAAGCTTTGCACCTATAATAATTTAACATCATAGCTTTCATTTATATAAATCAGGGAAAGAATATATTGCATCAGGAAAGCATATTTATGATCAGAATGTGCTAAACCTTTCACTAGTTTGGTAGAAATACCTTTACATTTTTCTACTTGTTCTAGAATTAGGTAGTAGGCGTGTTATGTCTTCATAAATTGGGGAATTGAAGCTGCAGTGGATTTATTGCCAAAATATCGAACATGTGGAAACCATAGAAGCAATGTAAGCTGCGTCCCTTTATACCTGGTGCAGCTTCAATCATACTTATATGCCTTACCTTAGGTCCAAACAAACAGATTCGTATGCTGCAGTTCACTTAGAATACATAATGGTATCATTTGTGACTGCAAATTGAGACAACATATCTAACAAAATAGCAAGTACTTTGAAACAAAATGTGGTACTTCACCTGCTAAACAATTTGTAATTGAGATTTACACAGCTCAATCACACAGCACAGTACTTTTGGCTTCTCCGCTGCAATTCAATAACCATTACAGGGCGTCCCATCTCCCCCAGGCATATGACCAGACTGTAAAATGAAAACCAGGGAACTAATGAGCTCATCTCTCCATCGTTTTGCCCTCCTGTCCTACCATGGTCCTTGTTAGCACATGAGCACCCAATTGTGCTCCCCCCAATCTGCAATCTGCTGAATAGAAACAGCAAATGGCTAATGCTAATTGAATCTTAGGCCTTCATACTACTTCAATGCAAAATAAATTATTTATTGGTTTATTCATGAACACTGAGCTGCATTTATTTGAATTTTTTTATGCGCCTGGAGTTCAACTTTAAACTACACACAACTGTACAAAAAGCATTCACGCTCTTACATAGCTGATATTTAGAATTCCAGTATTATGCATCTTTGCAATGTAAAAATGTTTTACAAGAAAGAGCATTTTTTCTTTCCTTCATATAAAAACTGTGGGGTTATCTTATGTGTTCTTGTTTTGATATAAACAGTAATTACTTGTGTTCTTTAAAACTGAGCGTGGGCTCTGGCTGTGTCCTCTACAAAGGCAATAAGTCTCTGCGGGAAATGCCAATGTCAATACTTACTGACACCCCTCTAAGTGCTGATCACACCTTGGATCTTACTTGAAGATCCTACAGAGCTTTCAGCTCTCATGAAAGTGTCAATGCTGCAAAGACATTGGCAATACAAACAGAGGCCTATTAGATCAGAGGACATGTGGGACACTGCACTCGGCAAATGCATTATAATTATGTATTATTTATAGCATATGCTGTATTCTGTAGTGCTCTCCATTATTCCATACAGAAAACATACACATAATCTGCTCTCTCCTATCTTTTACTACCTTGCTGTATAAATCTGGCAGTAGGAATAAAAAGAAAAATGAATATAATTTTAAATATATAATATAATATATGTTATATATTTGTGTGTATATATATATATATATATATATATATATATAAAATGAATATGTTACAATCATATGTTATTAGACTTCAATTTTGAGGGGAAGTCAATTAAGCTAACTGCATGTTTTTGGGATGTGGGAGGAAACCAAGGAAAAAACACAGAGAGAACATACAAACCATACAAACTCCTTGATAGTGTCCTGGCGGATATTCAAACCTGGGACCTAGCACTGCAAAGGCCAGCGTGCTAACTGTACTGCTTGATACTAAATGTCATACTAGAAGCATATTTATGCAATACCATTACATATGGTAGACTGAGGTTGTGTTACAAGAGACAGATAAAAATCAATTCCAGATAGTAATAAAAGACACAAATTCAATAATTCCATAATATGTCATCATTCTTCTCTATATGCAAGCAGTGCAGGTACCAGAAATTGACTTGATAAAAGACTCTTATGATCCTTGCAAAGCAGAGCCTTGACTGGTAGAGGAAGAATCAGCACAGGGAGCCTATTAGCTGTGCTGAAGGCCTATGTACTAATATGAAAACATGCTGATAGGGGGGAAAAGAAGAGTGATCCGTGTTTCTGAAAAATCAGCTTTCTGTCAGAAACTGTGTGGCAGAGATGTGTAGATCTCAGGACTGGGTACGGAAGATGAGATGTCAACAAAAGAATGAGTCAAGTTTTCTCTATGTGTTAAGAATGCAAAATAGAAAGTAAACCATTCCTGAATTGGATCACAAACAAATTATACTGTAACCTAACCTGCAGTTATATTTGACCATTTAGTCCTATCCAATAACCCGCTTTACATAGTTCAAGTAACTGCTGCAGAGCATCAAACAGAAGAGGTTTGAAGAATAAATATTACAAAGTAAAGGAGTGCAAAAGCATATAAGCCATAAATAAAGTTAATGGACTGGAAGGAATGTTCTATGAAGTGGCTGAGATAACAGAAGAGATGGGCTCTCAGGGAAGCCTAATGCATTCAATGCTAAGGAACAGTAAAAGAAGAGTAATCCTACTTCTAGTCAATCAGATCAGTAGATGTTCAGTTTCTGAAAATTGGTTGGGTTGGCTTTGCCAAATGAGGTTAAGCCCTGGATAGAACATCTACAAATTTAGAATGGAGCTCTAGAATAGACTGGATGAAACATTTTATAAAGGGGCAGACATAATGAAAGAGGTGGGCTACCAGGGACACGTTATGCATATACTACTAGAGAATATTTACATTGAATCAAATCAGTAGATTTTTTTAGATTCTAAAAATTGATTTAGTTGGTTTTGTTGAGTTTAAGTTTTATATAGAAAGTCTCTAGATTTAGGTTTTTTCAAGCTATAGGTGTTTAAACTCTAGACTGGATTTGATGGGACACTTTATAAAGTTGCAGAGATAATAGAATACGTGTGCTTCAAGGGTTGAGTGATACATTTGGTGCTAGAGATCATTTCCAGGCAATCAGATCAGTAAAGAAGTAAAATAACAATTTTATAAAAGGGGCAGAGATAATGAAAGAAGTGGACTTTTTGAGGATGCTTGATTGCTTCACTGCTAGAGAACATTTCCAGACAATCAGACAGAACATTTCTAGATTTATGCTTTTTCAAGCTATAGGTTGTTTAAACTCTAGATTGGATTTGATGGAAGGTTTTATTAGGTAGCAGAGATAATGGAAGACATGGGCTTCAAGGAATGGGTGATGCATTGGATGCTAGAGATTGTTTCCAGGCAATCAAATCAGTAAGTCTAAGCTGTACAATTTCTACTTTCCACTATTAAGTGGTAGAAAGTGGTAGAAATAATGGGGGTGGCTTTCAAAGGATGCCTAATGCATTCTTTGCTAAAGAACATTTCTAGGCAATCAAATCAGTAGGTTTTTAGCTTCTGAAAACTGGTTTGGTTGGCTTTGGTGAATGAGTTAAAGCTCTAGATAGAACATCTCTAGATTTAGGCTTTTTAAGCTCTAGAGTGTTTACGCTCTAGAATGGACAGGAGATAAAGAAAGAAGTGGGCTTTTCATGGATGCTGGATGTATTTCTTCCTAAAGAACATTTCCAGGGAATCAAATCAGAGAATGGGTTTGGGTTCTAGATACAATCTCTAGATTTAAGCTTTTTAAACTAGATTGGAGTGGATATTGGGCTTTCAGGAATGTCTGATGCATTCATTTTAGGAGAATAGTTAAAAACAGAATTCATATTTCTAGATACTCATATTAGTGAATTTTCAGCTTTTGGGTATTGGCTTGTTTCTCTTTGGTGAAGAATTTTAGGCAGAAGAAAATTTCTCCAAATTTTATTGTCCAAAACCATAGCCATTATTATGTAGTTTGTTGTCTCCTTGTGGCCATAACATCTTCTCCTCTCCTGGCGTGTGCCTGTGGCAATTTATCATCATTTTGCCACAAGAAAAATTGTGAGGTCGGCTATTGTGAAGTGTGAAAATCAAACATACACCAAAGGCATTCAATAGGTTTGAGAACAGGGCTCTGTGAAGGCCAAAGTATAACTTAAAGCCAAACTTGTGAAAATATGTTAAAGCTATTTTTGCTAAATTATCAGTCCAAAAAAAAACACGTGCTGAAATTTGTGTGCCAAAATCAAATGTTCTGACTTGGGTAGCCCAGATCACTGCTGATATTACCAACACGACATGTTGTAGCAATGCTATGGCTTTTGGATAAAAGGTGAAAAAGAGCACCTAAGAAGAATATTCATGCAAATGTAAAAGTTTACACCGATTACTGCATATTTTTATAACACAAATGTAGCAGCTTAAGTGAAAAAGAAAAAAAAAATCTTCCAGCTTCTTTGTCAGCAGCAATATCTTAGCAGGTGAAGATTACAATAAGATTCTTTAATGGATGAAAATTTACTTAGAGCAGACAATTCCAGCTAAAAATAAACCTTTCAAAATATGATAATTATAATTGCACTGATTTCTCCCTGCTTCTTTTATTAGTTTAATTTTCTGAACGTGCATAATTGTGCTCAGATCTGCAAGCCTGCCTACCCAGCTGTTCCACGTCCTGCACTAGGCGCATTCGGAAAGTAATGAACAGGCGGCATCCTGGTAAAAATAAAACAACCGTACATCTGCGTGTATAGGAGACGTCAAACTACAACGCCAGATATTGCATCACTTGACATCAAAGGTAAGTAATGGCACCAAAGGGCGCCTATGTCAGGTTGGGTGGTGTGCATCAGGAAATGTATTTTTTTTTTACAGGGTTGCTTTGGCAAATATTCATTGAACATTATCTAAAATATTATGTATTAAGTCAATATATATATGTTATATATTAAGTCAATATTAAATGACTTATCTAGTAACCAAAAATAAAATCATTGATAATAGCCATTATCAACACTAGCACACTAGTAAACAAAAATAAAAAGGTTTTGTAAGCTGACCGTGGCCCAGCGTAATTCTATGTAACACTTTTCAGAATCAAAGCAACGGGCGAAGCAGCTGAAGTCTTTTAATAGCAGCCACCAGCGTTAAGTCCTGTCACCTACGTGAAGTCACTTCCATCAGGATGGCTAAATTTAGACTGTGTAAGTGCTTTGGCGCCACAAGTTTCTCTTTCTGCCATGAAAAGGAGCGACGGTAACAATGCTGCCAGACTGCGAACATGGGGTCAATGCATTATTAATGTAATCAGATTATGCCAAGCGCAGCAATTTAAGCAGGAGAGGTCATTACAACAGAGTTATCGCTGCAAACCAGCTAACGTCCAAGGCTTGGCTCTCTCCTGATGCCTGTATGAGAGTTAATAATGTGATCACACAGACTGATAATTGGGGAATGATTACTGGATGAAAACACAGATTTAAACCAAGCAAAAACGCAAAACCACATGGCTGCAATTGAAAAAGTCACACATCTAAAAAAAAGTTGGTCTTTATTATGTTCAGGGACCTTGTTAAAAGAAAACTTTTCATGCTTTTTCATTATTGGCATAACATCATCCTGAAATGTAAAAGAATTTATCAAACTGTGTTAAAGTATTTAGGAGGAAATGAACTATGGAAGCTGCACCCAAAAATAAGCCTGAGAGTATAGGACTGGCTACCAGTGCTGGTGGTCACTTTGTAGTTGATAATTTCCCCATTAGTGAATTACCATGCAAGAATTATTGATTTTTTTTTCTTGCCAGAATTCGCACTTGAATAACTGCCAAAGATCTGGACAAAGTAAACAAAGATGGTGATGTGATACCAGGGTAAAACAAGGCAGGCTTTCTGAGTATGTGTTGGCTGGATAAACTAACATCAAAAGGTAAGGGGCAATGTAAATGGCAGGGACACGGGCAGTGTAAAAAAAAGTTGAAGTTCCTCTTTAAAAAAATCAGTATGACTGTTTTAGATTTTAAAGAACAGCCATTTTGGTCCATTTTATCATACCTTTTCAGTGATTTCTATTTTTTGCCTCTTTTGAACACTTTGTTATTAGAACCTGAGTTTCCCTGACAAAAATTAAGTGGATTCCCTTGCATAGAAGGATATATTTACCCTAATCTTTTGTCTGGGTCCCTCAGCAGCAATATTTATGCTGCGGGGTTCTGCTGATTTAGTTGAGCTGAGTTGCTACCCTGGCCATTTCGGACGTTGTGCTTCTCCAGTCTTCTCAATGGACCTTGCCAATGGACAGCCAATGGGAAGGGTTCTGTGGACATCTGATGAAGGATTACAGCTTTGAAAAAGAAATGGAAGAAGAAGGAAGCCAGAAGACTCAAGGACTGGAGTGACAAAAGACCACAACTTTGGGTAAGTAGAAAAAGGGTTTAGGGGGTGGTTTTTTTTTCTCTTTTTTTGGTTAGCACTAAGTTAATGGGGTGGGAGATAGATTTGTGATTTGCACATCATGTCAGGAGATATGGTTTAAAGGCTGAGCTCTTCCAACTGCCATTCCTTGCCATCCTAGAAACAGGAGGTCATCTGGGTAGAAGAAAAAAATGAATGAACCTTTCCTCAAGATCTCCCAAGGCTGTACAAGTGTTTCCTTAAAGGCACTGGTCACAAATGACCTTCTCAGAAGGCAGCAACATCACCGGTGCCTGAAAATATGCATGAGGGGTTAAATAGCATGTGTTTTTTCTTTGCGGTAAAGAGATTCCTTAGCAAACCTTACAAAATGTTTAAAAAAACAATGTATATGGCTTGAAAATAAGGTATTATTTATACCCAATGGTTCTGCATGAATGTCGATATCTAAAAACTTCATACAGCCATTTACAGCATTCGCATCTGATTAAAGATTGCTAGCTTTACAAAATGAAATAGCTGTAAAATGACACTTACCCCATCTCAACAAAAAATACAATTTTGGTAAATAGTTCAGCTGTCCCATGTGAGGTACAGTGAAAAGAATGCAGTGGTGCTCCTATCATACACCGATGGATTGCACAATGCATGAGAAGATAAAAGGCCTATTTTAAAGAAGAATTTAATGAGTTCTCTGTGACGGTAAAAATCAATGTGCTCTCCTGGGGACTCCTTTTGATAAAATCCCATTTTGCCTGGTTCTTAAGCTGCGAAGGTGCGCTCCAAGAGAGGTCACAAAAGAAAGACACAATTTGTACATTGTGTTTCGTATAGAAAAAAATATATATATCACCGGCTTTGGAATCATCTTGTTATTTCCAGCTTGACCCATGGTTTCATGCCTAAGTCTAGAACAAATAAAGTACACCAAGCTTTAGGGGAATGCCATTAACCCTTCATCTGGCTTGACAAGTCTCCAGCAGGTGTTTTTTTCAACCGATCACAAAACCACTTTAATCTAAATGCAAATATCCAGTTTTTAGAGGCTGTTGTTCAAGTTGATACTGAGCCAAATTTGTTTGGCGATATTCCTCGGTGGCTACATTGTCTTAGCATAAGTTTTTCAGAAACTGACACGATTAGTCGCGGTGACGAGGGCATACAGAATTTTCCTTGCCAACTCCATGGCCCTGGTATAAAGGGACCCTGTCTAATGTTGAAACATGATCAAAAGGAGGAGCTCTTAAACTCAACTCTTCGGTGTCCCGCGTGTCCTACCAATCGCTTTGGCATGCCACAAGTACAGTATTGTTCAAAGTCTAAACCCACTCTGGGTTCCTTCCTCCAGTCCCTGCCATCACTGCTATGTCCTGTAGTCCACTGCTATGTCCAGGGAACACAGTTATCCAATACTTGGAAGTGTTGAATGCAGATGTCACCAATGAGGCAGTAGCGCTGCAATGGTGGGTAGGTGGGATACACTTCTCTTTCGCAGAGTACTATTATTTTGTTTTTTTTATTACCACATAAGCTGCAAGCTTGAGGATTTAAATGTACCATTTAAAAGGTTTTGTTATATATGTTTGCTAAGTGAAAAAAAATACCTGTTGCTCTTTTCAGAAACTCAGAGCTGTCTTGAGACTTGGCTCAGTCTATTTGGCATTCCTAGTTCTTATCAAAGGCTAAAGAAAGATACGCCTTTATTCTGTTGAGATCTAAAAGTAGGAGTTGTCTAAGAAGTCGATCAAAAAACACTGGACAAGGCTGAAACTGACTAAGTCAATAAAAAAGCTGTGTAAAACATGGTTTTCTGTTGTTGGAGGATCTTCCAAGGGACACAACTTTGGGTAATGTGTATGGATTGCAGATATCTATTGCACACATTTTTTATTTGCCCCTGACATGGTGGCAGGTGGGGAGGGTTACACCGTACCCACGCCAACCCAAAACAGAATCATATATTTTCCATGCAGAACTAACTCCAGTTAGCCTAAGACAGAAAAGAAAAGTATGCTATGCGTTATTAGCAAATGTCTATTTTTGTTTTATATGGTTTCGTTCCACAGATATTGATACAGAATAAGTTCCATTGCTGAAATTTATCAAATATCAAAGTGGGAGATTTGTTATTTCTAAAACTAATATGATGGTTCTAGAGTTCTAGGGCAAATGCACGCTCAACATCTAATTATAAATACCAGTGCCAGTGCAGTGTATTGAAGGGCAAGGAAGGTGGGGTAGATGCCACAGACCAGGCATAGATTCAATTCTTTGCAGACAAGCAGTGAACCAAGGATTATTAATAATATTATTATACATAGCGCTGACATATTATACAGCGCTTCACAAAGTAAATAGCCATGTCACTAACTCTGAAAAGGTCAGAGGGCTAACCACTGAGCTACCATGCTGTGTTAGATTATGGTAAGATTGAAAAAAACTTTTGGAGCAACCACAACCTGCCAGCAAATTACAATACGAAAGTAATTTTCTAACAAATCTAAACTGTGGCCTATGGCCTATGTAGCAAAACATTATGTTGTTACTTTTTACCATTACTCTTTTTTTTCATTAGATTTTTTCCTGGTTATAAAGACAAGGTTAAAACAGAAGTTGGCAATGTAAAAATAAACCTCACACCCCCAGAATCTACATCTTCCACATTAGAAGTTGCCCGTGGTCAGCAAAACACTAGTGTCGGTTAGGAGTTGGGGGACACGGCTGGGTGAGCACTCCATGTCTCACAATTAATTTTTTATCTTCAAGGTAGCAGTCCCCGAATATTTGAGGAGAATGAAAGGACAATATCGGACTCGGCTTCTCTGTTCTGCTAAAGTTGCTTCTAACCCGCATTTGCTTTCTGCGTAACAAACAGACACTTTCATACTCCAAACCAATTATTTGCACAAAAAAAAAAAAGCCACCGAGCTTTATACATAATCTCTGGCTCGCACAGCCGAGCGGCAAAGACATTAATGGACTTAAATGAGGATTTACACACTCCCAACTTTAATTTTTTTTCCTTGCAGAGGATAACTCAGTATCTTGTCTCTGTGTGAACAGTGGGGAGTTTAGAGAAAATATAATTGGCTCGTAGACTTTATTTCTTTTGTTAGGCTACAAAATTTTAGGAATGAAGGCAGCACTAGTAAACCCTCTATCTCTCTCCTTGGTAAATTAAAGTCAATTGAATTTTCCAAATAATTGGCTGCATGCATGCCAGGTCCAAAGTATGCAAAGTCTTATGGTTAGTCACAGTCTGAGTAGAAAGCCCTGTGCTCTGTCTACAAGATGCAGAGAAGGACCCTTGCTCTTTGTATGGAAGCATGAGTCTCTCTGGAAAGATTCAACAAACGCCTTCCCACCCAGAGCTCTCCAAACCGAGGAAAGCACAAGCTTTGCTGCTTGTAGAGCTATCGATCTGACTCAAAGAGTGTGGGGGGCTGGCGAGCGAAAGGCCAAGTAGGATGTAAAACTGCCTAGCTCCTGCAGTTCCATGGGCAATTTACTGTCCCAAACAGAACACAGAGCAGCTACAAGCACAGCCATGGGTCAGAGGCAGCTGAGGAGAATGCAGCTCCGCATGAAATTAGCCCATTATTTACTCACTCTAGGTCCTCTACTGCTGTAGATGCGTGCCAGTCTCCAGGACCCTGCACCGAGGCAACTTCATATCCAGCATCCATCTCTTAAAATGAAGTTACCCTGTGAACTCATATTTTCTGGACATGGACTCCTAGCAAGCCTCTCCATAAAATCAACGGCTAGCACCTTATCACAACTAGTCTGCACCAGCAAACTTGTGTGGCATATGAATCTCTACCTCCCCTGAAGAAGCTAAACAGCAAAACGTATCAGGCACTGAGATTGCCCCATTCTTTGTTCAAATACGGTGCAGGATTAATATGGACCATGCACATAATTATCAGCCTAGATAAGATGTAAAGAATATGTACAGTACTATTAAACGATTCTTTGCTCCTAAAAAAATAGTTTGTTAGGTTGCCACTAAACCCCCTTTTTTTGGTGATTCTTTGTACGGTCATTGTAAGCACAAATACATTTTGAACCCGTTTAGGAGGGCGGCAACAAACCATCACAGTCCTACAGGTCAGGAACTCCTACTCCTATGTAGATACTGTAAACTCCAAGATCACTGTTATGGGGGGAAATTAAAGCTAGGGTGACAAAGGTAGAACAGGTGACAGATGACCTTAATAAACACATTGCAGAGCACTCAGGATATCTGAATGAGCATACTACCCTATTTTACAACCTGCTTTACCATCAAGATGACATAGAGAACGAAGGTCACAAAACAACATCAGAACAAGTGGCCTACAAGATTAGATTAAGCATAAGCACTTGCCCTCAGCTATTTAAGCCATAGAGGAGTGAGCCTGACCTCTGCATTGAGACCAGTGCAGAAAACAATGGTCATTCTCTGCAGAATTATGGCAGATGATAGGCTTTCCTACTTAAGCTAGGTACAGACTTGCAATAATTATCGTTAGAAAACGTATGACTAACCATGTACGATTATTACACAATTTTTTTTGAACAATCGTATTGTGCACAATTCTGTACATGCTGTAGCGATCGTTCAAATATAATCCACCAATAGTGTACACGTGCTAGATACGATCCTTTGAACGATGCAGGAAGTGTACTGCAGAAACATCCACGATCACTGAATGACCGTACACACAATAGATAGTGAATGATCGGTATCCGGTCGTTCGTTTCCAGCGACAATCTTCATTCATCGGTGTCGGTGGTCAGTCGTTGTGCACTTTTTTTGTTAACGATTATCAGACGATCGGTCGTTAGTCATTCATTTCCAACGATAATTATTGCAAGTGTGTATGCAGCTTAAGGCTGTGGCTTCGTTAAGAAAACAACCTGTAAAACATTAAACCCATTTTATTTGGTGCATCTGGGGATGTATTTAGTTGATTTTAACTGAAAAAAAAATGGCTTTTAAAGTGATATTTGCCCCCAGCTGACTAAGCAGGGACTCCCCAGCAGGGAGATTGAGCTTTGTTTATTGTAGAGCTATAGGAAAGAACAGCAGGCAGCACAGCTTCTTTTCTGGATTGAAATTATTTAACCCGGGCCCATCACATCATGTTCCCATGCCCTGTAATTTGGGGAAATTGCTGAATTTGGGATGCATTTAGGATCCACCTACTAATAGAGGAAGAAGAGGGTCATGAACACCTGTGATATGACCTAGCTGAAAATGCCAAGTAAAAAGTTAAGAACAACAATTTTTGGGTAGGGAAGGGGGGAGGATAGGATCAAAGGTATGTTGGAAGAAAGAAAACCTATTTATGTTTTATTGAAACAGCTTAGGAAAGACTGAACAGTCATTAAAATCAGACATCAAAATGTGCCAGTAAAATATTTCTTATTCTACTATTGCAAAAAAAAATTTGGAATTTGGTTTCGCTAAAACCTTTTCTCATCATCTGAGTTTAAACAGGTTAATCAAATTGCAAAGTGTCAAACATATGGAAAAGTATTTCAATGAAAATCTCCTTTTCTAACGCAGAAATGGCCCATTGGACCGCAGCAGGAATATAAACAAGAAGTTTCCTGTATTTGATTAGTGTAAACCAAAAAGAGATTTTTTTCTTTTCTTACTGCTTTAAAATGCTCAAAGGAAGCGCCGAGGGAGAGCAGTGCAGACGTTGGAACCCCATGAGGACCAGCCAAGCAAACTAAATTGATTACAATGTGAATAGAGCACTCGATAGAGAAGATGGCCTTTCAACACTTGGCTGTCCCAATGCAATTCAGAGTCTGCTGTTTTGTAATAAAGGCACTTGATGTGGCAGATATGTATTTTTCACAGCCGCCACTGTGCAGGGCGAGTTGCAAGTATGCTTAAAGCTGTTTCAAAAACATGAGAAAGAAATTCCATAGAAACTGGTATTTTAAGGGGGAATCTAAACCTAATCACTAGAATCTGATACAAGCGTTACTCTGTAACCGCAATTATATATTTTTTATTTTTAAATCAGATTTAATTAAAAGAATGTCTTGTGATTCTACCACTGGCTCAGAAGTTAGCACTCTGGCCTTTGCAGCGCTAGGTCCAAAGTCTGAATCTTGTCCAGGACACTATCTGCAAGGAGTTTGCAGGTTCTCTCTGTGTTTGCGTGGGTTTCCTCTAAATATTCCGGTTTCCTCGTACACTCACACTATACAAAAACTTGCATTTAGGTTAATTGGCTTCCCCCCAAAAAAATAGACCAGGCATGGGCAAACTACAGCCCAATTGGGATGTTTCTCTGGCCGGTGCCACCCCGAGCAGGGTCAGGGGAAGGACCCTGCTGGGGGGGGGGCGCTCCGGCCAGAGCGGACACGTCCCCCGGATCTGAGCCTGTGATAGGAGATTGGACGGGCTGTGTTGCCCCATCGCAAGCTCAGAGATTGTGAGATTTGAGATTGTGGCCCCTGACTAAAAAAGTTTGCCCACCCCTGCTCTAGACTGTCTTAAAGACATATGACCATGGTAGGGACATTGGACTGTGAGCCCTTTTGAGGGACAGCTAGTGTCATTACTATGGACTTTGTAAAGCACTGCATAATATGTTGGAAATATTAAATACTAGATAGTAATAATAATAATCATTGTTCAGGCATTTCCTGGTATGGGTGACAACTGTTTCACAATTGTGTTCCTGCACTGTCCCCGTCGTACGTACCCCAGATCGAGACTAAAAGCTGCTTGTGCCAGCATACTTTGCTCAGTCATGTTCCACTATTGGAACAGGGGAAGCTGGGCCATAGCAATAATGGACAGCTGACACTGAGCTTTTCATTGTTTTTTCAGCCACTCATTTGTTCTATTCTTATCTCTTTCTATAACAACATTAAGGAGAAACTAAACTCAAAACTCCTGAAAAAAAAAATACTACACTTACCTCTTCAATCCCGCAGGGCAGTCCGATCAATTTGGGAGTGTCTTGCATCTGGTCCCGTGTCATCCCGGCATTTTCTCCTCTTTTTTTCTGGTTCTTCATCATTAGTCACCCAGAAGCGAGATCAGGTGAGATAGGAGGAAAAAAAAATTTGCCAATTTCACTGCACATGCGCAAGATCGGCAAATTTTTCTATTTGCACGAGGTGGCTCCTTCTGCCCATGCCAGGAGGAGCACCCAAGAGCTTGACGTAGGTATCCCGGGAGGCTTTGTGCTCCCATTCATTCTTGATCGCCTAGGCGAATAGAATTAGTGGGTGGTGCGTAAAAAAAAAAAAAACAACCAAATTTTTACCTGAAAAAAAATCTGAGTTTAGGTACCCTTTAAGTGTAATAGGGTAATTAAAATATGTCTGTAAATATATCTCACTACCCTTGTCCTTGTGATTGCTGTTTCCTGAGATCATCAGGATTTATTGCCTGGTGGCTTAAAATAGCCACTCATATATCCCTTCCATGGCTGCATTTAAAATAATAAGCCAGAAAAAGCAATTCTGCAAATACAATATCAGTTTACAAGTACAAGATTTAAGCTGTGCTTAAAGCCATTGCAGCTATTTTTTTTCCTGCTTCTAAATTCCAATCAGCCGAGTAAAACATGTTACCCAATATCCTTGTAAATTGGCTGTCAGAGTGATGGAAATTTTTCAGCATGTATAAGGCATATCTTAAAAGACTTTAACAGTCATAGAGTCTTACTGATTTCAACACCATTAGACCCTCTTTTTCACATCAACATTCAAGCCTGACAAATGGTCAATAAAGCCTCAGAGGAGGGAAGAGGTCACATGTCCTCCTATAGCTGGCAAAGCTAGTGGACGTAAAAGTAGCCAAAATCCATGGATGGGAACCACTTTAAGCCAATTTCATGTCCTCCAAAAAATTGATGTACTGACTCTCTATGGTCAGTCCACAGGCTAAGCAGCAGGGAATAAAGATTCCCTGGATGTATCCATGTACATGTAAAGAAATATTGGAATTGGAAATTGGAATTCTTAGAGTGTGACTTTTTTTTGTTTTTCTTCGATGTGTTTAAAGGTATTTATTATTGTTAACTAATATTATATATAAATAGTCTTTAGACATATTACTAACTGTTCCTCAAAGGGGATCACTAATGTTATGTGTAATAGGGCAGGATTCAAGATAAGATGGAGCAACCTGTTACCATAAGGGTCAGATGAAGTGCACATAAAAGGATATAATCTTCCAGCGGATGTCCAGCTTGCTGTTGATCTCTTGACCCTTTGCCAATTGTCTTTCCTCTTCTATCTCCTTTGGGTTGGCAAACTGGAGGCTATCGTCCACTATTTCTGAAATGTTTTCGAAGTTGAATTTATACACCTGGATGGCCATTCTGAGAAGACAAAACAGAGGTGTTTAACAATATATGAAACCTGAAAATATCTTAACCAACACTACAGGATTCCTATATGTTGTCTGAACTAACAAAAGTTTCAGATACTGTCTATTGTCCCTTTCTATATTAATATACTGCACAAAGACAACAAACAAGAGACACTGATTTGTTGTTATAGGTGAGTGATGCTTTCAACCTATTTGCCATAAACAGTCTTGGGTATGGCATATCACCAACTAGTAACACCAAATATTCAGTAAATATTCAGTAAATTTAGACATGTTTCATGAGATGATCAGAGACTGCAAAGATGTTTTGCTGGAGATAGGTGACATGCTTTAAGAGACACATTGACAACATCATTGCTATCTCTGCACCATATATGTCAAAACTTTGAAATTATTGCTCCCTAGAGCACTTTAAAATTACTTGTTCCACATTGCATAATTCTCTCAATCTATTAAAACGAATGTAAGTAAAAAAAATGGAAAGACAGAACAGAAAAAAGTAAAGAAATCAACCAGGGTTCTCCAACTCCAGTCCAGGGCCACATACAGGCCACAATTTTGATATAAACAGTCATGTCTGACTCTTTGTAAACCATTACTTACTAAATTTATTGCTGTCTGCTAATAGATTTTTTTTTTTAAATGTGTAGATCCTTGTCCTCAAAGACTAGAGCTGGACCAAACCAAAACTATTAGCTACTGGAAGCCAAGAATATTCTTTTGGCAGCTAAATTGACAGAGGTCCCCAGGGCTGCCCAGTAAGGGACAACTGGCCATAAGCGGAAGGTTAGGCACCAGGGGGTTTAGGTGGTACAGACAAGAGGTCCTTATCTAAGTCGCCTGGCTATTGAAGACACAGAAATATACACTAGATGGGCCAAATAGGTGAACATTCCCTCCAAATGATTAAGTTCCGGTACTTCCAGTGAAGGATACTTTTATTACTATAGCATACAAAGACAATTTAAATACTTCCAACAACAGTTTGGAAATATCACTTTGTGAAGTTAGTTTTGAGCTTTTCTCCTGCTAGTTAGAGGTAATTGAGATTCAAACACTCAAGGAATCCAACAATTACTGCTATTACTTCACCTGTTTAAATGCACCAACATGGTCTGCTGGGGCCATTTCCTCTTTGCCCCAAAATTTATATTGATAGGCTAAAAGGCAGAGACACATCCTAAATCAAATGCAAACGGGGTCAGCCACTCCCTAATATCTACAAATAAAGGATGTATTTTAATTTAATGCAAAATTGTAGGTATTGGAGGTATACAAGTAGCACTGTAACACTGAGGACCCTTTCACATCTATCTGGTCCATTCTGGTATCTTGTGTGACCATTTGAATAGGCTACCAATGCACCACAAAGCATCCATTGAGCATGCACTATTTTCCCCAATGTGTGGACGGTTTTCACCCCACAACTGTAGGGGCCTAAACAAAGACCTTCATATCTACATCTAGGAATATCTAAAAGACCAAAAAGTATTGGGTTTACATTTTGATTACATCTTTATGTGTAAAAAATATATAGTAGATAGCCTTAAAAAAAAGTCCACTACAAGTCAGCTATAGTCCAAGCGTGTCAAAGGATGTCCACATATGGCCATTACAAAGAAAGATGGCTCATAACATAACAGACAGGACAAGAAGCTTGCGCACTCTGCTCGCCCTTCGCCATTGCTAAGCAGCTCATAACGTTGGCAACATTGGAAAAGGCAGAAATCAATGAGCCAGAAAAGAATAAATTAACTATATTAAGCATAATAAAAGTCTGTACGACGATTACGGAAGGAGAGGCAGAGATAGTGAACTACAGGTTTAAAGTAATATGTTCCAGCCTTGCAAATGTTTAACAAGCAATTAAAAGCTAATTAACAACATCAAGAGCTGTTTGTTTTTGGACTGATTTCAATGCAGAAAATACAGGGTATGAAATAATTCAAAGAGAGGGAAAAAAAATAAAGAAAATATTTATTTAAACTCCAATTCCTATCATGTTTTCATGCAGTACAATACGTCACAATTTTTGAAAGGATCAGTATTAACATTGTGTTAGTTTTATAAAGAAACCATAAAAAAGGCTATAGATGTTCAGTGCAGTCGACAAGTACCCAGCCACTTCAGAGCTCTGGTTACCACTGAAAACAATGGGGGTGTCAGGAACTCCACAGGCAGGTCATGTGGTATCATGCGAGGCGCAGAGTTTAAGGGACACCAGGTCTTCACCAGGGCACCCCGCCTAGAGGCCACCGGGCTCTTTGCTGCTGAATGTCACCAGGGTGCAACCTTCAGGGTCACACTACCTGAGGAGGAAGGCTGGAGCGGCCTCGATGTGCAGACAGGCAGCAGACTTATGCAGTCTGGTCAGGGCAGGCAAGTCAGACAGACACTGTCAGAGTCCAGGCACAGGTCAGGCAGGTGGCAGGCAGACATGGTCAGATTCCAGGCACAGGTGTGGCAGGTGGCAGGCAGACATGGTCAGATTCCAGGCACAGGTGTGGCAGGTGGCAGGCAGACATGGTCAGATTCCAGGCACAGGTCAGGCAGGTGGCAGGCAGACATGGTCAGATTCCAGGCACAGGACAGGTAAGGTGGCACACAGACGTGGTCATATTCCAGACACAGGACGGGTAAGGTGGCACACAGACATGGTCAGATTCCTGGCACAGGTCAGGGAAGGTGGCACACAGACGTAGTCAAATTCCAGACACAGGACAGGTAAGGTGGCACACAGACGTGGTCAGATTCCAAGCACAGGTCAGAGCAGATGGCAGACAGACATGGTCATATTCCAGGGACAGGACGGATAAGGTGGCACACAGACGTGTTCAGATTCCAGGCACAGGTAAGGGAAGGTGGCACACAGACGTGGTCAGATTCCAGGCACAGGTCAGAGAAGGTGGCACACAGACGTGGTCAGATTCCAGGCACAGGTCAGGAAGGTGGCACACAGACGTGGTCAGATTCCAGGCACAGGTCAGAGAAGGTGGCACACAGACGTGGTCAGATTCCAGGCACAGGTCAGGGAAGGCAGCAGACAAATGTGGTCAGAATCCAGGCACAGGGCAAGGCAGGCAGAAGACAGACATAGTCATATTCCTGGCACAGGACAGGTAAGGTGGCACACAGACGTGGTCAGATTCCAGGCACAGGTCAGTCCAGGCAGCAGACAAATGTGGTCAGAATCCAGGCACAGGGCAAGGCAGGCAGAAGACAGACATAGTCAGATTCCAGGCACAGGGCAGGGAAGAAATCACAAAGAAACAATGAAAGGTAGTTGTTGCAAAGTCACAGCACCAGCCACCCTTACTGCTAAGGTTACTTACTATTCCTTTAAAAAACTGCCCACAGACATGTGAGACTCGGAAGTGGCGCATGCTTTGTCAGCCAGAGATAGTGAGTGCTGCGCTTGGCAGCTCGAGGGGGCACACAGGCATGGGGTGCAGCAGGGCGGTTTAGCAGGGCCGGCTGTAGGGAACCGACATATACAGTGACAGTGGGTAACGTAAATCCCAATTTTGTAAGCATTTAAAGGAGGTGTAATTTTTCAGAAGTTTCATCCAGCACCTCAGGGGCAGTCTGCCACTAAACACTTCCATTTGCATAACAAGGAATAGCATAGCGGTTGAAAGAGTCCTGAAGGGCAGCAGATGACCCATGATCCTTGATGACATGTGGCATTAGTAGTAACTGATGAATGCATGTCAATACTTTCCTGTTACTGTTCACGGGGCGCACAGCTATTAACACTAAGTACCCATCAATGCTCAACTGCCACGTCCAAACTTAACCTTGAATAGAAATGGGCTTAAACTCTTTAAAATCTCTTTTAGGTGGGCCAGTCTTTTGATCAAGAAAAAGTTCATTTTTAGCAAATACATTGAACATGAGGAGGAGACCCTGTCCAAAAAAGCTTACAATCTAAGACAGTGTTTATCAACCTGGGTTCCTCATTAAAATTTGTGATTTTCAGTTGAGTTTTACTGATACAAATTATCTTTTTGGCTATCTGTAAGGGTGACATTCTTCCCAATGGCCTGCAATGTAAGAGGAATTCTTCTCACTGACCACCACACTACTGTGAGCTGTGGACATAGTAATTATAGAAGGGTTCCACGAAGACCTAAAATGTTTTTCAAGGGTTCCCCCATGTTAAATAGATTATAAAAAGCCCTGATCTCAGAGGTATGTGAGTAGCATACAATACACCCTTGACTTCCATTACCATCTACGCCTGTTCCTTAGAGCTTGCTGAGTCTTGTAGTTCTCATTCAGCTGGAGGCCTTCCTGGGATGATAAGCTCACACACACTTTGCACATAATGTTCTGCTTTTATTTTTAGCTCGATTCCCGCTTGCAATATGTGCAAATCTCATTTAATGAGAAGACTCTGGACATTCCCAACAGACACTAAATAAAGTATAAGAATCATAGCAGCTGTTATCCACAGACTGGACATAGATATTCTGATCAATGGTAGAAAAAAAAAAAAAAACTACCAGTCCCAAAAGCTGGACGTGGCATCGTCCGCTACACCTGTTACAGCGAGCTACATAACGAGCTGTACTGACAACGGTATTAACCGGTCTGCAAGTTCACAATGTAAACAGATACGTTCCCACACGCTAATTATAACCAACAAGATTAATCAACCTCCCCCGGGAGGCAATTGTGGATTCCTTAACAATAAGATGCACAGCGGCTCAAATCGAGTAAACAGATAGGAACAGAGAACCATTATTGGGTCCAGTGAAGAGAGTGGGCAGCCCTGAAGATACAACACATTGCTGTAAAGAGTTTCCTTTAAAAGACTACATGTAGAGAAACAACTGCAGGCACTGCAATGTTTTTAGATATTTTACATTAAAAAAAATATATATATATCAAATATTATAAAGTTAGAATTAAAATTCCAGCTGCAAAGGCTAAGGTCCAATGTCCATTCCATTTTATTCATGGGATTTTACTAGAGCCAGCAATACAATGAACATTTTTCAATACCAATATTTTATTATTTAATAATAATAGCTAAGTGGAACTAAGGTCCCACTTTGGAAATTTCCAATGAGGCAGGTGGTTATGGCAGAAAGGGACAGGCAATGTCCCTTCTGCAAGAACAATTCTTATCTGCCTGATCCCTGCCCAACTGGCGAACCAATTTCTCTGCGCATGCAATTACAGCTTCCATTACGGGTGGTGGGACGGAATGAACTCCTGTGTGATTGCAAGGTGGCATAATCGAATGCAGACGGGCAACAGGTGAGTATCACCTACCTTTAGTTTCGCATTAAGTCTTTTCCAGTATTGGGTCCCAAGTCCCAAGCTATTTTACCAGAGTTTGTAGAGATTTCTTCAAGTACTCTAGCCTCCTCTCACATGTCAAAAATGTCCTGGTAGGTTAAACTGGAACTAAAGTAAAAATAAAAAAATTACACTTACCTTTACTTCTGCAGATTCCTCGATTCCTCTAGGGCTAACCTGGATTGGATTTCCTAAAATCATTTGCTATTATTTGGAAAATGTTTTCAGTCCTGGACCAGATCCATTCCAGGTTTGCTGTATCATCCAGGTTCTCCCATGACAGACCATCTTCTCCAGTCTTGGAGCGCTTTAAAAAATCAAACTCTGTTTGGAATGCTGGATCCTGGTCAAAATGTCCTTGGAATGTGGACTGATGCCCACCCTTTAAGACATATTGGTATTTGTATAACTTCTTTAAAAAGCATTGCTCATTGTGGCTGATAGCTCGCAAGAAGATATTGAGGCAGGGTGCTGTGTAATTTTTAGTAGTCATGTACAGCACCCTGCTGACACCTCCCAGCAGTTATAGTCTGCCTGTATTGCACAGATGCAATGCAGTAAAAAAAAGTTTATGCTTGCACAGGTCAGTTTCAAATTATTTTCAACCGATTATTAGAAATGAAAAAATCCTATATATTAAAACTGATGTGTTCTATTAAAAAAGACTCCAACTGGTATCCTAGTTTGCATTCATTTAAAGTGAACCCGAGCTCCTTTTTAAAGCTGAATTTCATTCTACTTATTATTTTGACTTCCTTGGTTTCCCCTTCCCTCTGCATAGAGAATCACAGAACTCACAAAAACCCCATGACTACTGGATCTAAAGAAGGTTTCCATTTAAACATTTCATTTGCTGGGGAAATAAGGGGAAAAACGACCAGGGAAAGTGAAAATTCAGCTTTCAGCTTTAAAAAGTAGCTCAGGTTCACTTTAAAAGGATGCAAAGTAAAATACCTACTGGAATCTTTTTCCAGCTAGAAGTCAATTTTTAATTCAGATGATTTTTTTCAATACTAATTATCAGTTGAAAATACTTTAAATACCAACTTGTGCAAATTTTAACTATTTTGCTTTTAAATAACTCGGATGGATTCCAATTTTGGAAAAAGATTTTAAACTCATATAAATAGCTGCAAAATCCAAAAACAAAAATCAAGCTGAAACCAATAAGCCGGTCCTCCCCAAAACCTTTATAAATATCTTCTGTAATATCTCCTTTCTTCATAAAAGTCTCCCTTTAGGCAAACAGAACTCTGCAGAGTAATGAGGTTTGGAGTGCTGGAGAACTGTATACAGAACTGTATTTGTATTATCTATGACTCAGCAGTCGGGCCGTCTGTATGAAAGTTATATTCTGTGATTATTTTTTCGCAGTGCATTTCTAAAATCTTTCTCATTGTTTCCTTCACGCCACCAAACAGATCAAGTGGGGATACACGTTGGGTTCATTCTGTTCATTGCCATTGTAGGCAATAGAAGCTATCGTTTTACAAATGACATGCATTGCAATATTTTTAACTGGGTGCATTTGAAATATTGCACATAAATGAACTTGGCGTTCCGATAACTGCAACTTTGTGATATTGAACTACAGAATGTAGATACATACAATGCTTATTAACCCAGAAAGAACACAGACCTCAAATAAGGAAGATCTAATCCCCAACTAGATGATATTGCTCTTTGTGGTCTAAAACCATGTTGGCAGGTCCAAGTCGGAGCGCAAGCTGCTTCTTATGCACCCAGGAGTAGCAATCTGAATCTGCAGATCAATGCAATCACAAGCATTGCCCTTACATTTGCGATGTGGTATCGTTCTTCCTCCAGAGGAGGGAAACTAATGGTGCAACCAGAAGCAAGATAATGCTTCCAGAAACCATGCTGCAACTCCACAGTAATGCAAATGCATGAAAGTTCATGCACATGGTTCCCATTAGATTCAATGGAATTGTCTTGGGAGCCACAGCAGTTTTCCGCAAGTCTGAAAGACATCTACGTTTTCTAAAGAATTGGCAGTATTCTCCCCAGCCTCTTTTAGCTGGGCGCACCACCCAGCACTTTTCAGTAACTACCCAGCTGTTTTTGTGGGGTTACTGAAAAGCTGGGTCACAATACAGGGGTGCTAGACAGGGCATAAAACAAAGAACCTGGAAAAATAGCATAAACAAAGAGGCGGGAGGGCATTAGAAAGCTGGAACAAAGTATAGGGGTGCGGTAGAATGATGACACATTACTGAATTCTAATGCAAGAACAACTAGGAACACTAAATTTTGTTTTTTTGTCAACTTTCTGACCATATGTCACAGGTTCTACCCACTCAGCTGAAATTTTCTGGGAAGAACACTGATTGTACCCCCCAAAAAAAACAAAACTCTTTTCCATTATTTTGTGCGCATCTTCTAAAGCTTTCTTTTAGGCTATCTATAGCTATGTTTATATACGGCATCTAATGCAGCAGATGCATCTATCTGCATATATCTAAAGCAGCAGATGCATCTTATTACCTAGTGTGGGCTTTCTGGGGATGGCACCCCCTGCACCATAGTCCCTGGTTGAAGCACACAAGGCCGGGTGATGCCACTCAGCATTTGCAAGACAATGATATGAATTTGTCACGCCATAACATAAAAAACCCTACATGGCCACACGAAGCTCCCATGCACTGCAATATCACTAATTTTGTAGCTTTCCCCATAGGGAATCATTTTCATAATATGTGTAACTAATAACTTTTACTCCTAGTAATTAAAAATGTATTAGTATGAAAAAGTTACTACTGACTTAGCATTTCCTAGGTGTCTTGAGCATGTAAGATAGTACTAGGGTTTCTTAGAAAGCCCACATGTAAGTGTTTGAAATATAAATAAGGCTCTAGGCTCTCTGCTTTCTGGCTATACTGCATCTCCCAAATATTTCCTTTCGGCACTCCTAACAGAAGTTTCTCAACTTTGTGTACATGGCGGCTAAACAAGGGATTGCAAAAGCCTGCAGAATGGGTAAGAATCCAGACTGGACAACATAATGGTCTACAAGAAGCTGACCAGCATTCTCCCAGATACCCATGATCGATTCATGGCAATCTAGATTACATACCGTCATCCTGGCATTTTTTCACCAGAGGCGCTGACTAGACTATGACCACACACCCAGACATGACTTGTGTGCCCCGGATTTTGGCTGCCTCTTGACCCTCTCCCCTCCTTCCCTCCAGTATTTGTTCTCTTTCTTGTCATATCTTTTCCTCCCTATTATGTTTGTTTGTTCCTCTTGTCACTGTTGTATTCACATCACAGCTTTGGTGCCAAGTTTGATCGATGTACAATCAGGATTAATGTACTCTTTTTTTTACCCAGGCCTGCTTCCTAATCCTGACGGACGCTCCTGCATATGGATTGCTGTAGACTTAGCCATTGGACTCTCCAGGGTGATGCCCTGGCTGATCCGTCACCTACTCGTTACCCCTTGATCCCCTATGTTTGTTAATCCCTCTCTCTACCTATTGTTATATATATTTTAATCTGTTCTTGTGGTGACTGTAAATCCAATAAAGACCACAGGCAAATAAATATAAATAATACAATTTTGCTTTAAAAGCATGCAAACTATGCAAGAAAAAACAACTAAAACACTTTTCTTTACAATGTACAAATAAAATTCCTCCTAAACCGGCATATCACAGAATAACCGCTTTCACATAAATAACATGAAAATACCCCCAGAACAGTCCAAACTCAGCCGCAACGATTATATCAGCAGAAATTGGAGGAGGGAGAAGAGCATTTTGAAAACTATTAGAGAATATTACAAGCGGAGCCAGCACAGGTTTCACATCAAAGATCTCTTTGTTGTTATTTTGGGAGATGAAATCAGCAGCGTGTCCTGCTAAAAAGAAAGGTGGAGACTGGATATGTAAATGGAATTTATGAGGATCATGTCAAGTTCAGGACTTCGATGTAAATTACAAAAGCACTTGTAATAATAGGAAAAAAAATGTAGAAGATAAATATAGAACTGCTAAAAATAGATAAAATATGGAGAAATCAGCAAAACGTAATATAAGGTATGGAAACGAACGTGACATAAGCTGAATAAAAAACAATATATTTTCCAGCTGTTATAAAAATTTCAGGTGTTTGCAAAGCTTGGTGTAGGCTATAGATCTATTTATAAACATTCACTTGATGGTTGAATAAACTAGAGGGTGAAAAAAAAAAGGAATAGTAGGAATGGGCAGCTGAAGGGAATGGCATAACCTGGAGTTTCAACAGGTAGAATGAAAAGTAACAGGCTGTGCATGCAAGCAACTACCATTGGAGGAAGACTGAATGACCCTGTTATACTCACCTGTCCCAGGTACACTGCAGGTGCTGCCATCTTCTTTTTACTCCTTTTCGTTCCAACCTTTGGCCATCTTGATTTGCGGGGCTAGGACGAAGCAACTCCCATGCAGGGGTGAGGCACCTATTCAGCTGCAGTATCCTAGAAAGCTCAGTGACGTTTGTAGGATGTGACCAGGCAGATAGGAATGCTTACTTAAGAAGGGGCATTGTGTGTCCCTTTTAAGCCCTGCCTAACTGTAAGTCCCTTTTCACACAGTTAGTCACCTATTCACCCATTAGCAGCAGCAAACCGCACGGCAGATCAATGTGTTCGCTCGCATTGCTCTTGCATTTGTGGTAGAGATTCTTCTTCCAAAGGAGGAAAATAACCACACGGCCCTTTGTTGCATCCAGGAACCCTACTGCAAATGCAACCACATGCACAAAATGGTTCCCAACTGCTGGAATGCGCCTATGACAAAATGCAGTGGTCAACCACAAAGGAGGAGAAGCAACCATACGGCCCAACGGGACATGGTAATTACAGGAACCCCACTGCAACACAAATGCAACTACATCCACATAATGGTTCCCAACTACTGGGAGCATGGATGAGCCCAAGATAAGACACAGTGGTGAACCACAAGTCTAAAACGGCCCTTATTGTTTCTGACCACCAGCTCTTCAGAGGTTTTTACACTTCCGACATTCACCAAAGTCAAACTAATAGCACTAACCCAGCAGTTATCTATTCAAGTTTTTATCTGAGTCCCTCCATAACATAGCTTTAAATCCCATTGACCTTGACAGTAAAGGTTGTTTTCCGCCTTTCATAAACAGGGTGACAACACTGTTTTGCAGTGAAATCGCAGAGCAGCGCCAACACCCTGTAGAGTAGATTTAGGGCCATTTAGGCTCAGAGACAAAGCCCAACTTCACCAAAAAAGTTTACCCTGTACAAAAGCTGACCCTGGGTGAGATACCCAACACCTGTTTTGTCACATTTTTCAGGACAGCTTGACTTGCATGTAAATTTTGAAAAAAAACAATAACATATGAAAATACTAAAGCAGCAATATGCTAATTTTAGACCAGGCAAGATCACCATTGGATGCCTCTGCTCCTCCAATCAATAGAGTGCTGCACATAGCTTCCTGAAGGCTGTGCTAATGTTTACATATAATGCTGAGCTTCAACGGTTGAAAGAATTGAAATACAATTAATGAAAATGCAGGCCATGGAGGCTGGGAAGGAAAGGGCTAGATGATGTGGGACAGGAAACCTGGCAGGCTCCATCTGATTTGCTGCAGCTTCCTATGCATTTTGGGAGAAGCTCAGTTTGCAGTGAATATAGATTTTCTGTACAAGAGAGAAACGTATACAACTGTGCAAGACTGAACGGAAGGCTGGGGGCAGATTTAACCACATACAGTTTCTAGAATAAAATATTTTCTGGACTTTAACTGCACATGTAGAAAAAGTGATTTTGGTTTTTATGGCTGCAGTGGAAGAAAAAATAATTTACAAGCAGTAAAAAAAGAAAAAAAATGGCAACCAGCAATATTCACTGCAGTGACAGTGCATGCTGGAACTTGTGGCTCTTTGGTAGCTGGCAGTTTCCTGGGTTGGCCCGTATTACTGGTAAACAAGTCCCTATGTGCAGCTCTACTGCAGCGATCAGAAGTAAGAGACGGCGGTGAGAGGGACGTCAGCACTTCACAGTAATATATATTTTACTGCTCTCAGCAGGAGCTGTTTTTCTGTTCTTATTTTCCAACTCTGTCCTGGATGTTTTCACGCCGACTGCTTACAAGATGCGAGGAGGTGAAAGTAGACTTTTCAGAGTCTAGATGTAATATGAAAGTTTATCAGCAGGGACCAAACACTAACGGGGGTCTGAAAAAAGTAGGGAACACGGTGCTCCAGAACTTCCCCCACGTGAAGAACCCCCTGTGTGTCCGTGTGAAGAACACAACATCAGATAGGAAAAACAACATCAGAAAAGTTAAGAGGAAGACAGAATAAACCCCACTTGTAGATATCGATAAACAACTAAAAAAACTGCACAAATTGAATTATTCAACAAATATTAGAGGAAAAATAAGGTACAGAAGACAGAGAAGCCATAAATTTACACTGAATTGGAAGCCCAAATGTCAATCTTGGAGTAACTAGAGGGCAAGGAGGAAACTACAGGTCTAGAAGTACTTAGAATAGCAAAACGCGTTAGCTTCAACTAAACATCAACCTTTAAAAACAACTACTTTTTGACTTTAATGTGATGATGTTCTGAAAGATGGGGTTAGGAGGGGGTCCCCACTTCATATGAGATCCAAGGAGGCATTTAGGAAGGGGCCAGGGTTTGGAGCAAGTGACAAAGTGCGCTCTTTATGAACCCTTCTACTGTGCCTGAAGCTATATACACATGTCAGATAACCATCGACCGAGAGAAATGGTCGGGCTCATCTTAAGAAAAAATCTCACATGTACACTGGTCCCCTGAAATCATCCATCAGTACATGACAGCAGATTTATTAACTACTGACCAGGAATGAGCACTGTGCATGGAGAAGAGCCCAGTTGGGTGTTGCCCAATCGTCCCCCTCCCCTGTTCATAACACAGAATGGCCATGTTTATACAGTATTCATTCACCTGTCACTAAAAGCTATCACAAGATCGTTTCCAGCAACAATCCTCTGATGTCCATTTAACATCTCTACGGGGCTTTTAGTGAAAAGTGCTGACTGTCAGAGGAGGTCATCTGAAGTAACCTTAACGTGGGGAGTTGACAACAATGTAAGGTGTGAGCAACATAGTTGTGACTCTGCAGGAGGAAGTTTCATGGATTTGCAGGAACACCAGATTCATATTCTTCAAAACATAGAGTTTTGCTAAATAGCGCAAACATAATTTAGTTGGTGTAGAGGTTTTGCATGTTTTGTGTGCATCTTTTTATTATAGAGGAGGGATGTTTTTAAATAAAGATTGTGAATATTTTCACATTCTGAATGGCCGTAGGCTAGCTGAACATTATGCCCTGTCCTCTGAGCCCAATGCAGTCTTGTCCTCATAACTTGGTGCAAAACGAATACACGTGATATAAGGCTTCAAAAGCAGCCACCCCTTCTAGATGCACCAAAGAGAAGGTTGCAATTAATAAGATAAAATCTATAATGAAGGTAAATTTAGGAGGTGTTCAACCTACTCAAGGGAGGTAAATAAATAACAGTCTACTAACCAGGTAAGGTTCCCATCTTTTTATTATAGGTCACAGCTTCTGGTACATGCAGATTAGCCCAGCTAGACTGCACACTACATGAACTATGGTGGAAACACATATATTCTATGAGAATATGCCAATAGACAGCAGGTACAACACCCTATAAATTAAGGCAGTGTTTCTAAACCAGGGTTCCTCCAGAGGTTGCTAGGGGTTCCTTGGGCTATGAGCAATTTGTGGCTCTCAGGTCAGTTTAAGTGACACCAATGGTCTTTTTGGCTATCTGTAAGGCTTTTGGCTATCTTCTCAATGGCCAGCAATGTAAGAGGAATTCTTCCCATTGACCCCCATGTTAACATACTGTGAGCTGTGGATATAGTAAATATAGAAGGAGTTCCCCGAAGACCTGAAAGTTTTTTCATGGGGTACTCTCATGTTAAAAAGGTTGAGAACCCCTGCATTAAGTTAATTTTTATTAGGGGGTACTGTGGTGATATCTCAATAAACAGCGAAACTACTACTACCCATATCTCTGTAGTTGGCTGCATGGGCAGGGTTATAGTAGTTGAAATGAAAGTGACTGTTGGTTATAACGTCTGGAACTACTGATTGGCAGTTGGGGTAGAGTATGGCTGAGTTTGGTAGTATTAGCTATAGAGACGCAGAGCAAACCCAGAAACCACCCAAACCCCTGGTGTTTGACTGCAGACAGCTCTACATGCGAAAAATGTTATAGATGAGGGGACTGATCTCTCAGCTAACACAAAGAAGCCTGCACTAAAGTATTTTATTCAAATTGTTTTTGATTAGTTCCTCTACATATTATTCTTATGTACCCATCCGCCAGCAGCTTGCATTTGGTTTTGCTTTGGTCATTCTGCTTATTTTCCACACATACCAAGAAGCCAAATACCTAACTGCTCGAAGGTGCCCAAAGAAAACCCACTCAAATAAAGGGAGAACATGCAAATCCCTCCCTGACGGTGCCCTGGCTTGAATTTTAAATCAACCATCTTTTTTTTTATTAAGGGACATGGGCCTCTATTGTAAATGTGGGCTTCTATTGCAGTCCTGAGAATGCAAAGAACAGAAAGTTCTGAAGCATGAAAGTCAGTACATTAGGCACTCAGAACATGTATTGATTAATATTTGTGGATTTCAGCAGATCTTGCACAAAAAAGAAAAAAAAATAATTAAAAAGATAATACATATCAATGTTTTGTGCACTGTAAGCAAATGAAGCTTGGATTTATTATTATCAAGCTACACAGCAATAAAAACTATACAAATAAAATTATAACAATGACTCATTAAAGTCAATGGAAGATTGTCCTGCAATCTTAGCAATATTATTTTTGGTTCTGAAATGGCGAGTAAATCATCTTACTTATCGGCCCTAAAGAGGGTCTGCTAGTAGAAGGCCGGGATTAATGAACTCTGTTTAGATGGTGCCGAGGCAGCAAACGGTAATATCAGCTGTCAGCCTTCCCTGGAACGAGTCCTATATGAAAAGCTGGGGTCTGCCTGGACTCTTATACTGTGTCAGATGAAAGACAAGAAGCTCTTTGGAAAATGTCACATAATCTTGTCTTACGTGCAGAAAAAAATTGAGCCTTTAATCAAATAGTTTGGGGGTGGGGAATGATTCAACAAAAAAAAATAAATCTGAATGGGGAAAAAAGAAGGTGAAATGAATCGAAATAGAACTATAACAATACACAGCATTTCAGTGCGGGTTTTCCACCACCAATAGTTCAGCACATAAATTGGTGTCAAGGATTGTATCATATGAATATGCCATCATGTATGTAAGTCAACTGCCATGGTAGCATATTGCTGTGATAGCTTAAAACCCAATTCCTGTCTCCTACCCCCTCACCATCAACCCAAATGGAATGAACACTGAATTTTTGGCCATATCTGCATCTCATTGTTGCCTGTGAGCAATGTAACTTCATTGTCCATGGGCATGAAAACAAGTAGCCTGCAACAGGAGTATTCTGGGAATCCTGTTCCTGAAAAAGGGTAAACTGGAAAATGTAACTACTCAGCAGATAAGCTGTGCTTCCTTTATTTGTAGGTTAATATTCTTTTACTTTTAAGAATTCTCTGACTCATGTGGACAAATGTCTATGGTTTATCATACCTACTTGTATGGGCAAAAATATATAGAAACTATTTCAACTAATAAGATTGGATTCTTCCAGTGAAGGGTACTGTTAATGCTACAGCAGAAAACTATATTTTAGACCATTGTGCAATTTCAATCTTGTCGAGACCATGTGGTGAACGCCCTTTTCAGTTCTAGAATGACTGTTCACCTGTGTACATCAACGTCATAAAAAAACACGTCTTCTTATCCAGCATTAGTACATTTCCTCACAAATGCACTTATGGCTGAATGGGTATAAACTTCTAGAAAACACTCCAGTGGTTCTGGATCTCCAGTCTTCACTCTCCCCATTCAGAAGAGCAAAAGGCTGATAAAGCTTTAAAATAGGGAGAAGGTACTCTATGGTTCCATGTCATATCCAGCAAGCTCATATACCTGTGTGCACAAATATCCTAACCTGTTTGGAATGAATTAGTATTTTCTATAACTTGGTCACCTACCTGCAACATCCGCTATTGCAAACACATACAAGTGACACAAGACATAGCACATCTATATGGAGTAATATTATAATTTTGTTGCTAAGATCCATAAAAGTCTGCAGTTTAAAGATGGCTGAAAGCAACCTAATCACCATGTGAATGGCCAGCATAAAATACTTTTCATTTTCAAAAACCTCATACCTCTTAATCCTCATGTGAAACTGTCTCTAAAGAATAGTTTTTGATACCAATACCAACCAGATTTTCTATTGTTTTTCTCCTACACTGTCCTGGGAAGAAGAAAGGAAAAAGATGATTGGTCCCGAAGGGCAACAAAATCTGCTTCTGCATTGCCTGCTGATTTCTCCAACTTTTTCAAGGTTCTTCAAAGCCAACTAATAGTTCTCATTTACATTTCTGGTATATGATGTAAAGATAAACCGCTATATCTTATATTTCCAGCAAGATCTCCACAGTTCAATTTCTGAACTACACATCTACCATGGTATTTAACAAGAGCCCTGTAAGCTTTATATATTTTAGGGCCAGGTCCTGGATATTTTACCACCTGTGATAGGGTGTCACAATGCTTCATTGGAAAGGTGTGAAATTGTGTTTATATTTCAACCAGGTTCAGGTAGGAAAAAACTTCAGGAAAGGTAAGCAAGTATTCCATAGTGGTGTTGGGATATTGCAAAACCAGTTTAGGGTTCTGTAGCTGGTCAGGGATAAGTTGGGAGGGATCCCTGACCACTTGGTCCATTACAATTGTAATCAAATAACACTGACTTAAGCCAACCCAACTATATAGCTGCTCTGTCTGATTGACTCATCTACTTATACATCTCTACCTCCAAGACTTTCATGACAGTGAGAATACTGCTGACCCTTGCTTTCCCAAATATTTTAGTTACCAATTACCAATGCCCACAAAAATTTACCGGTGGCAGCCTCGTACAGTCCAATTCGGCTCAGCGTTTGTACTGGTAGCAAGCTGTATGGCCAAATTGCAATTTCCATATAACAAGGACACAATCACATACACTCTCTTCAATCTACATATACAGATATATAAAAAACATTGCCATAAAAATTCCAGAATGGTCTTTGGAATCTATGACAGCAAAGAAGAAAAGCTTCTTCGTCACCACCAGTATCAAGCTGAGCTATAAATATTACATTTACAGATGTATTGGAGAAGATACTAATTAGATTTCTGGATAATTAACATGACATTTTCTGGAGAATCAGTGTAATTAAAGGTTATGAGCATTACAGCTTCGGTGGATATTATTCGCATTTTATATTGCAAGACGATTGATTTTGTGGCAAAGGTCTGGGAGCTATGCGGCTTCATTTTAACACAAATACAAGTTTTGGATTTTATGCTGTAAAAAACAAACAACTTCCTCAAAGGTTTGTCTTTGGAGACCAACTCATTTATTATTCCCAGTATAGTTAAGCAGCCACCTTAAAAAGCAGCTTCATGGATCCATCGCTGTGCAGAGGCACCAAGAAAAAAGTACCAAAAAATAGAAAAACCAGCCCAAAATAATGTATAAAGCATATCAAACATATTGAATATTGGATTTTATTTTTCTTCATGTCAATTTCTTTTGTTCAGCCCTTAATAATGAGGACAATTTAAAATGAGTAGGTTAAGTTGGCACAATTAAACATTAAAAATATTAATAACAATAATAATATTATCGTTTGTGCCGTGAATCTCACATAACTGAATGAAGTTTTGTTATGTCCTCCTGTCCTTGTGAGCTGAATGAGAGTACATCAATCTGGCCCAGGTAATTAGGAAATAAAGATTGTAACCTGGACCTACAACAATTGTTTCAACTGAAGCTATTAAAACAATCATATGAAATGGTCAACTGCCTAGGAAAGTGTGCAGCCAGCAGTGGATTCTTTTAATGGCTGGCTGTATAATCAGACTGTAACATGTGGGCAGTGGGAGAACAAAAAACAAAATGCTTTTTTACGAGGCCAAACTTTTTTTTCTGATCAACCTAAAAAACAAAAAAAGTGATGGAAAGAACACCAAACCTAAGCTGTGTGTCCTATAAACTGAACAGTGTAAGACTGCTCAAGGTTGCAATTAATTCCTTGAATTAAAAAGTAAACAGTCAATAAAGCATTGAACATTGATTCGGGCTTCCTGTTTTTCCTAGGTCCTCTTCTAAGTAGTATTGTCAATCAACAACAAGGTATGGGTGAACTAACCCAAGCACAGTTTTCTATGGATTGGTTACCGTTTTTTTCTACTGCTTTCCTGTTATTCAACCAGCCCTGTCTTCTAACCTGCTGTTGACCTAGTTGGTCTCCTAACCATGGCTTGCTCCTGCTCATCTCTTGCTGACCTGGTTTCATTTTTTGACCATGGTTTGTTCTTGCTCATCTGTAGCTGATCAGGCTTTTCTATGGACTACAGGTTGTGCCTGCTTATCTGTTGCTAACCTGGCTTGTCTCCCGACTATGGTTTTTTCCTGCTTATCTTTTGCTGGCATGGCTTGTCTTCTGACCATGGCTTGGTCCTGCTTATCTGTTGCTGACCTGGCTTTGTTTCTTGATCATGGCTTGTTCCTGCTCATCTGTTGCTGATCTGGCTTGTTTCTGGACTAGTTTGTGCCTGCTTATCTGTTGCTGGCATGGCCTGTCTTCTGACCATGGCATGTTCCTGCTCATCTATTGCTAATCGTGCTTGACTCTGAACTACAGCTTGTGTCTGTTTACCTGCTGCTGACATGGTTTGACTCCTGACCATGTCTTGTTCCTGCTCATCTATTGCTGATCATGCTTGACTCTGGACTACGGCTTGTTTAAGCTTATCTATTGCTGGCATGGCTTGTCTCCTGACCATGGCTTGTTCCTGCTTATCTGCTGCTAACATGGCTTGTTCTTGCTCATCTCATCCATGCATCTGGCTTGTCTACTGATCTACGGCTGCTCTGCCATCTCTCTAGTCCATCAGTGGTCTGCATCTTCTGTTTGGGACTGTTGGCATCCATGCCACTCTGCACCCCCGCACCCTATGTCTTCTGTCTCCACTCCAGGGGCATGTGGACTAAAAGTATAAGAGATGTCTTCTAATCAATTGAGTCTTTGGCCCTGTACACGACAGAGCTTTTTTTTTCTGAAACTTTACTTTTATATTTCATGGCCACTTCAGAAGCAACTGGTGCAAATAAAGTATACCAATGTTCTTTCCAGGAGGAGACAAATTATTTATAATTTTCAATCGAGCTGGGATTCATAGTTCCTTAGAACTTTGCTAACTGCCTTCTGCACAACTCAGCAGATAAAGGAATAGGCTTCCAGGGCTTTGAACTTGTTCAGTAAGAGCTACTGAAGTGGAACGTGAAGGTGAATAATCTGCAGAGAGGATTTACAGAGCTGTAATAAAACATTCCGAAGCCGAGATACTTCTCAAAGCCAAGTGTTCTACTAAAGACGCAGCAAAGGTCCCGGCTGGTTCCTGAGGTCTCCGGATTCAATAAATATATTACAAATAAATTATGCTAATGCTATAGAAAGAGAGTGTCCAACTCCAGTCCGTGGAGGCCACATACAGGTCAGGATGTACAAATTTACAGCCCTTTGTTAGTAAACTATTAGTGAGAAAATACTATATATATTTGCAGATCCTGAGCCACAAGAGATAGACAGCCCTGATATAGAAGAAAGATTTTGTCATGGAACTAAGTAAATATAATTTATTCTGTGGAATAATATCAATATTATCTTTATTATTTGCATAAATATCTAAAGCTTTAGGGACCTTGTTGGAAATTTCATTATTTGTAACAATGCTTTCAGATTTTACTATTCTATTATATATATTATTAGATACAATTACCAATAATCTAATTTTTATATTGTGTTAATGAGAACAAAATGTTAACTAATATTATTTATAATATATAATATATCTCCATAATAATATTTAAACCTTTGCTTCAACCAATAAGTACCATTCTTCTCTCTTTTTTAATTTTTAGTTAAAGTTCCGCTTTATGTCCTAGTTACCTTGTTGGAAGATTGCAAGATAAAATTTATATTAACATTAATAACAACATGAACTAGTTAGATGCATTGTGCTTTGAGATAAAATAATAATAACAACAAAACATTTTAATAGGACAGAACAGTAATCTAAAGTTAATGAACTGGCTGCAATAATAATAATAATAATAATAATAGGAAGAAGAGCAATAATAATAACGTAGCTTGAAAATTTAAATTAAAAAGCAACAGAAAAAGAAATAAATAAATACAAAAATGTGTGCCAGCAGTACAGATGCTGAGTACCCGCTCAACCGCACTGTTCATCTCTCAGCCCTGATACACAAATTCTTCCATAAATCATCCCTTCCGGACTGTCACTTTCAGCGGCTCGCAAGCAGTGCAGCACTGCCAAACCTGTACAGGATGCCAAAGTGCCTTCAGCGTCTGGATGCTTTTGTCCAGATGATAAGCAGTTGAAGACTTGTGGAGTTGGGGGTGAATGTTATATATTTTTTGGTAACTTTACATAAGTAATTTCGAGAGTTTTAGAGGGATACTGTCAGTACTGGTTCTAAACTATGTTTATATACTGGAAATGAACACTACAGGTAAATGAATAATCCTTGATCTGAAAGGGTGAGCACAAACGTTTTATATCAGCCCTTTTCAACCATTCGAACACAGGGCAACCCTTGAAAAAACATTTTGTTCTTCAGGGAACCTCTGCTATATTTACTATATCCACAGCTCACAATACATTATTAAGGTGGTCAGTAGGAAGAATGCCTCTTACATTTCTGGCCAGTTGGAGGAAGAATGCCATCATTGGTGTCACTAAAACTGACATGAGAGGCACAAACCGCTCATCGCACCAAAACCCTTGGCAACCTCTGGAAGAACCCAACAATTCCAAGAACCCTAATTAGTAAACACTGCTTTACACTAAATATACACAACAGATGTGCGGAAAGTAAAAGAAGAGAAATCTGTAGTGCACTACAGAGCAACTTCCCTATGGGGTAACAGTAATTACACTTTATGTGCCTCCAACAGGGAAATTCCTTTATGCCTCCTATTGAACATTGTCATCGGTGCATTAGAAAGACACAGAAACATTTACTTAGTGATAGGCAAATCAACTTCATAAAGAATTTTGCAGTGTTAGAAAACAAATATGTCCTGATTTTTGCAGAATAAAATGGAAAACCTATCAAGGACTGGAGTGTCACAGATCTGTCAGCAGAAGAACCACACATTGATAAATTATGGAACATGTCAAAATTTTACTTTTTACAAAGAGAAGTCTTAGTGTTTTATTCCCAGGAGATGGCTACCAAGCCTCAAGACCTCAGAGCTGAGATCAATGACACAGCCATAGACCGCACTGAGCAATCCAAGCATTTGGTATACTTGAGAGTCTAATTATTATAAACTCCAGCTTTACTCCATCTGTCAGACAGACATTGCGGCTAACTCTGCACATCTTCCTCCTACAAGCCCTGCTACACATTGAGAATTTTTTATACTTTACTTTGCACTCTTCAGAATACTAAACTGTTTCTTTCAGCCTGAAATATTTGTGATGACAGATGATTGACAGGTGATGATTTACCAGGTAAAAGTAGACATCAGGCTTGCTGTGGGAGGCCCTTCCTGCAAATTGATGGACGAGTCACTGGCGATAACTATACGTGAATTAGTTCTTATCCAAATAGAAGATGGAAACCGTAGAAGGCAAAGAGATAGGAAACAGAAAATTCTATACGTGTTGTTAGCCTCAATATTCTGATCTGCTATATTGCAAGCAAGCATAGGAAAATCCATAGGTAAAGCACCTAATTTCGCATGTCTTCTGGGAAATAAAAATGTTGCTGTATACAGATAGGTCAAAAAATTTTTGGACAGAGACAACTTTTTTCTAATTTTGGTTCTGTACATTACCACAATTAATTTTAAATGAAACAACTCAGATGCAGTTGAACTGCAGACTTTCAACTTTAATTCAGTGGGTTGAACAAAAAGATTGCATAAAAATGTGAAGAACTAAAGCCTTTTTTACCACTTCATTTCGGGGGCTCAAAAGTATTTGGACAATTGACCTAAAGGCTATTTTATGGGCTGGTGTGGGCAATTCCTTCGTTATGTCATTATCAATTAAGCAGATAAAGCAAATGTTTGTATGTGAATATTCTTGAATGGCCAAGTCAGTCACCTAATCTGAACCCAATTGAGCATACATTTGACTTGTTAAAGACTAAACGTCAGATAGAAAGGCTCACAAACAGACAGCAACTGAAAGTCGGTGCAGTAAAGGCCTGGCAGAGCATTAAAAAGGAGGAAACCCAGCATCTGGTGATGTCCATGAGTTCAAGACTACAGGCTGTCATTGCCAGCAAAGGGTTTTCAAACAAGTTTTAGAAATTAACATTTTTTTTTTCAGCTTTTTAATTTGTCCGATTACTTTTGAGACCCAGAAATGAAGTGATTGTGTAAAAAAAAGGCTTTAGTTCCTCACATTTTTATGCAAAAAATATTAGGTCCAAATATTTATGGACCTAACTGTATGTGCTTCATCTATGGATTCAGCAGTTTAGATGAAGCTGAATTTCAAGAGAAAACCTTTAACCTTTAACTAACATTAATGCTTCGTATAATCCTAACACAAACCTTCCCTGTGACCCCAATACTTACCCACTCTTTTCCTAATAGACTGATTATGTAGGACAAGGGTTAAGCGCAGAAGCAGCAGTTTCCACCAGGTCAGTTTCTCCTGCACGTAACCTTTGTCCTACACAATTAGACCATTAAGAAAAGAGTTCTCTTCCTCTACCTAGAATCAATTCTACAATATACAATACCATAAGGTTCAGTAGAGAAACCCCTATCCAGTCACAAAAGAGTATGCTGGAAGATAAATGACTTTCTACCATGTTATCTTCTAAAGAAGCCTAACTGCGAAACGTATCAAAACCACTTCATGTTATTAAACACATAAACCTAATTTTAGTGCTATATTTATTTTGATAGTTGAACCTTGCATATATTTGGTGCAACACTAAAATATTAAATCTCTGCTTTATGCCAAAAGATCTCTCTTCCCTGAAATCATCTCGAATAGGTGTTCAAAGTACATCTTTTTTTCAACTTAGCCCAATAATAACACCTCCTGTAACCCAAGCACTATGTCTACCTGTAACCCCTAAACTAACCTCTGGGTAAACTTTACTATTTTTGGAAAGCTTTCCACCAAATTGTGGAGTAAGTCTGTTAAAATGTGTGCTCATTAATAAGAAAAGGTCCTGACGGTCAATGAGAAGATCTCAATCACAATCAGTGTTCCAGTTCATTAAGGTTGAGGTCATGGTTTTGTATAAACCACTGGAGTTCCTCGACACCAGATTCACCAACTTTTATGGAGCTGGTTTTGTGCAATGGGGCAAAGTCATGTGGAAACAGTAAAGATTAGTCACCAAACAAAGTTGAAGAAGCACATTTGTTTAATGTGACTTTGCATGCTGTAGTATTAAGGGGACCCTTCATTGGAAACACCTGAATTTCATTACAGTTTTGGCAGGTGTGATAGTCAAGCGTTCACAAACCTTTGGCAATATTGCATACAATTGCAATCATCATTAGCAAATCCTTGCCCTCTTTCACTGAGGTATCACCAGTTGTCAGTAGGACAAAGAATTAACTAGAAGCTATCATTGAAGTGACAAATACACATATCTAAATTTTAAACCTAAAATGACCCCTTAAAATCACTAAAGCTGGAAATGACTGGTTATACAGCTTGGCCTTTGTGGTTCCTGACAAAATGAAATGTTGTCTTTTTAATAACCCCTCCGCTGACACTTTGCTTAATCCTTTTTAGACCACCCAAGCTATTTTTAGCATTGGCAGGATGCAAGAAACTGCTTTTAATAGATTACAGCGTAATGAAGGAAATAAAAGATAAAAATAGCACTTATGCACTCCGTAGATTTCAGATATACAGCAAGAGTATCCAGAGGCCACAGTTATTATGTTTTATGGGATACGGTCCATAAAGGCAATTATATTAATTAGATAGATGTATTAGGATTTCTGGAAGGGGTTCAAAATCTCCCGTATTCCAATTATCCTTTGATGGTCAAGATGTAAGGAAGGAACTGAAAGAGAGCTCACATAATAGGTGTATTACTGCTTGTTATGTCAAGAGAACCTGTCCACCATTTTAAAATCAGAAGGTCTGTCTGTCTAAGTGCTTACACAAATACATGCCTGCTAGCATTTGTGTGCGTGTGTGTTTGATGAGCACTGCCTGACTTGTGATGACATCACTGGGTTTAAAATAAAATATATGACAACAAAAAACAGTAAATGAGCTTTAATAAAGATATAATATAAACTCTTTGTAGTTGCAGGCAATATGGATTCGCTTAGCATCTCAGCAGTTATGGTTCCTTTGTTGCAAAAATTCTGCAGGTCAGCTCCCCATTTGCTTTCCCCACAGTGACATAGCAGCTTAGCTTCTCTGCTTCCCCTACTGGACGTCACTCAGCAGCTCAGCTCTCTGTGCTACCCTTTGCAATATCAACATTCCCCCAATTCCTAATGCCAACCCAAATCATATGCTTTGTGAGCAGATTTACACAGGGTGAGCTGAGCTGCTGAGTGAGTCAATTATGATTGCTTATGCTGTGAATCTTGATGATGAATTGCTCCACAGTGTCTGCAGAGCTCATAGAGGGCTTATTCTAAAGCTCTCATGTCCAACATCTGGTCAGGTCTATTTAAGTAAGCCATGATTGTATTAACAAAGTAAAACAATTTTCAGGGAGGTACACAAATAGTATTATTAGGGATGTCTCCCTACTAAAGCAAACAACACAGCTGTAATCGTACCTGCTGTTTCAATAGGACTTACAGGTTCATAATTTTAAATGATTGACAGGTTAACATTAAAATTAACCTGTCAGGTTGTAGTTATAGTTGACACTGTCTTTATTTTTTAAAGGTCTGGTATAGGAAAAAAGTGTGTCATGGCAACTATATACCCCGAGTAATGGCAAGACTTGGTCCAGTAACAGATATACAATATTTAAAGCTGTGTAAGGGCCCTTTTAGAGCCCTTACACAGCCTGTCTCCCATTCTGCTCTTTATTACAAGAAAATTCTTTTAAGATTAGATATGACCTCACTGTCACTTATAAAATGGCATTTAACCACTAGAACTTACCGCTGGCATTCTCCGGCATGAAGGATCAGTTCCTCGTTGTCCTTCGCGCTGATGGCCAGCTCATGTTCGGTGGAGTTAAATACGTCAAGAAGGAGATGGCACTGCCTTGTGCTAAAAAAGAAGGAAGGAAGAAGAGTCAAAAGAACTCACATTCAGGAACACAAAAACATCACAATCCTCGCTTCTCAGCTGTTCAGAAAATGTATTGGCCATATAAACATTTATAAGGCATAAGGCATAATGCATTTTTTAGGAAAGCAAGTAGGATTATAATGCTCTTTTTCAGGGTTTCTCAACCATGGTTCCTCAAGACCAGGGTTTCTCAATCTTTTAGCATGGGGGAACCCCTGACATGACTTTCAGTTCTTCAGGGACTGCTCACAGCTCACAGTATATTAGTGTGGTGGTCAGTGGGAATAATGCTTCTTATATTGCTGGCTCGTGGGAAGAATGTCACCTTGGTCTAAATTGCTCAACGAACCCCTTGCAAGCTCTGGAGAAGTTCAAGGGTTACAATTCATTCCAAAGGTCTTCATTAGAGTTAAGGTCAAAACTCCCTGCTGGCCACCAAGGTCCTCCAAAAAAAAACATATCAAACCATGTTTTTATGGAGATGGCTTTGTGCACAGGGGCACAGTCTTGCTGAAACTGAAAAGAACATTTACCAATTTGCTGCACAAGGTTTCAGTGGGTTAACTGCCATGTTCACTGGAAACACCTGAACTCAATCATTTGGAAGTCCATATTCATTCAACTATGTCGGTAAGGTGTGGTGGTCAGGTATTGCACCTTTTGGCTATATGACGAACATCCCGTTTTTGTTAATCAGTGGCGTATCACTCTATGATAGCCTTTATGTAAATTTTTAGTAGCGGTAATGTGATGATCAATTTTCTAAGAACTGGTAACATCACTGAAGCATTCCTATTTATCTAGAATTACTTCCCTAAGCTAAACACAAGATGGATTCTGCAAAGGCAACAGTTCCTATAATTGAAGGTCATGGGTCAAGTGAACTGTAATTTAACAATACACCCATGTGGGATTTAGCCTTCTGGATGTGGGATTATGACAGCAGAAAACTCAATTATCCCAAAAGCAATATGTTCAACAAAACATTACATTGCATCGTGAAGAAAACACATCCCGCTGCTTAATCCATTGCGGTTGTTTAAATGCTGTAATAGGACTGTGGATCAAAAGCAAATGCTTGTGAAGACATAAAGAGCGATGTAAGCATCGGCATAATATTTATACAGAGACACAAATTCTAGGGGGGGGAGGTTGCTAAGACAAGCTGCATTGTCAGATATGAACAGTTTAGGCAAAGCAAACAAAGGAGAATCTCTGTGGATGGGTGTGACTTGGGTAAGTAACCGGGTGGTGAGTAACCCCTTTTTTATGGATAATCATAGATACATTTGTTACCCAATACAAACTACCAATATTGCTTCTTGAATTCACTGCTCAGTTTGCCAACAGCAAAGTCCATGCAAACAATCATTATCCAACTCTAGATATATAACAAATCTTGTTGAAGAGAAGGTTAATGTGGACCTTAGGAAACATAACGATTTAGGGAAATCTAAAATATATGCAGATTTAACTTCAGCGGTGCCAAAGAACTTCCCTTGCGTTGAAACCCATAGTTGTAAACCTGCACTGATTAAGGTTTAATATGTAGACTTTGGTGATGACACCACTGTGGTGCTCACTGTTCTCCTTGCTGGAGTGTAAGTTGTAACTAAATGCTGCTATTGCTTCACCCATTCTGTGAATTTGTACTTCCTCTACCCTTCTGCTTCTTGAATCAAGTGGGTATTTCTGATATAAAGAAACAAAACAAAGCTAAGATATCTGCACCCACACTAAGAACAAGAAATGGTAAGTCAGTATTGGGGGAAAGATCCAATGAAAGGAGCCTATAGTCTATAGTTTCTTATCCTCTGCTTGCCTTTTGGGAACATTTCTCTTTAAAGTACATCTGCTGCCCAAACATTTATTTCTTTCAGTAAAGGATAGACTGGGGAAGGGTTAGAATCAAAGTTATGGTTTTACCTAGTTATGGTTATGGTTTTACCAAAGTTATGGTTTGTGACCTAGTTTCTGTCTCCTTGTCCCAAAACCAGGATGTACAGGTAAATCTCAGAACCAGTCTGAGTCACAAATGGGGAATAAACTAATTTTTTTTAATTGAGAGTTGAGATGAAAATCTGTATAGGTATATTATATGTCACCTTGCTGAAGATATCCAAATCTCAGCCATAAGGCTAGCAGTGGAAGGAAGAAGTGTCTAACATAACCTCACACTAAAGATATATACATAAAAGTTTAAGAAATAGGAGTGCCAAGGAAAAGGAATTGCACTGATATTTTTCGGGAATTCAAGATGAAAGTGATAATACTGCTTAGGCACAATTACCTTTTCTGTGTGTTCCTCTAAAACAACAAATCACATTGTGAGTTCAGGTCCACTTTATTCTTTTACGTTATGATTAAGATTAGGATTAGGATTAAACAAATTAGGATTTGCATACACATAAATCACCTGGAAACCTGGATGAAATTATAATTTTTCAATGTAGATTCCTTTAAAAGAAAATTCTGCTTATGTATTTTTATCATATGCTCAGATGGAATTTTCCAGATTTGTAAAAGGTCCAATTCAAAGAAAAAAGAGAGAAACCTCACCTTGTAGCAGGAAGTGTACTGACACGGGTGAAGAATACTGAGGGTTCTACATCTACATGCAGTCCAAGGGACAAGTTGCGGTAATAGCCTTCCACATGGCCCGGCCCTCCAGAATACTTAAAGTTCAAGAACCCTTCCAGGGTCTGCAAAAAGAAAGAATAGTGTGGTAAATAAAATCAAATGATTTTTAAAAGATTATCTCTCACAATAATCAAAATGTGCAAAAAAACTTGTCACAAATAACTAATTGGGTACAGATTTTTTGTGGGCTGGAATTCCGAACTCCACATACTCTATTTAAACTATTCTAACTGGCCACAGTAATCCACCAAACTCTCCCTCATGAACACGTCTCAATCCTGACTGGCAATGGGGCTAATGAGGATGTTTTTTAGGACATTACGATGGTGTTAGGTGACGCTTATGTGCCCGATCTCAGCTGTGCTCCACCTCAATATACCATGTCCTGTTTATTCTCTCCAGCGGTGGCACTGGCAGCAGCAAGGAGATCAATGAATTGGTTGAATGTCATCTGCTCAGCAGCATCCCCTGCTTTCCTGTAGCCGTGCAGCCTGAGATGTACGTTCTCAGCATCCCTAGCACATATTCTGAGGCTGTGCATAGCTGAATAGGATTTTAGGAGCAGATAAGTCCCTAGCTTTATCCTGCCTTGCCATTGGCTGCCGGGGCTTTATAATCTTTTTACTCACAGTCACCAGCCTGTTTTCTGACCCTGACATTGTATGCTGCCTGGACTGACATTTGCTTGTGACCCCTGACCCTGTTTTGTCTTTTGGATACCTTGTTTGGCAGAAGGTTTACCTGTGTATGACCTCTGACTTTGTATTCTTGACTTGCGTCTACTGGACCCTTCTGTACGGCATTATCTATGGGCTCTTGGTCCTCTGTCAGTCCTTCCTTATCCATCCTTTGCGCACAGAAGTCCTGGGGGCAACCGTGTGCTGGGATGGTGCAACTACCTCCTGAGGTTGAGCAGGGGCCTGCTATAGGAGGAGAGTGCAGAGATAGATTGGGGGACTGGTGTCTGGTGAGTGCTGGCTCTGAACCTGGGCCTTATAGATGGGCCAGATGTTGGTATTTTTCAACCATTTATGAAGGATTTATACTTTTACAAATTTGCTTAAAACTTCCTTAGCCCAATGTTCTGACTTACAAATACCAAAATAACATTATAGTAACTTTACAGTATAGAGAAATTTTTTTTGACGTTTGCAAGTTTACCGTTAGTAAGAGAAATACAATTTCAGAAAGCCATTGCACAAAAACATTATTGTTATAGAACCTGTACCTTGTGTGTCAAAAATCACTAAAATTTTAAACATAACTATGAAAATAACTTCCTCCAAGCAATCCAGACCTGAATATTTACCATAACAATACTTTCCCCAATCCACAGTCACAAAAACTTCCACCCTGCTGTTTTCCATAATTTACATTCTTGTCTTGTGATGGTCCCTTTGTTGAAGTCATCACACCTGTACCAAAATTGGTGAAGGACTAGCAACCACTTTATCAGGATATCAGTCCTTTCTATGAGCACCTTCATTTAAAAGCTAGTAGAAATGGTTTACAGCAGTTGCCATTTTGTTTGATTCACGTTAATAATATGTCCATGGCTGGCTGCAGCTAGAATACCTTCCCATATTCCAGCCCGGAAGATTGGAGGCCTTGGAAGGCAGCGGTTGCTGGACCACTTAATAAGGTATCAACACGTATTAGGTTGCTTACAAGTGGAGAAAGGAAGCAATATTACTGTTATATTTTATGGTGGCCTTACAGTAGGGCAAGACTACTTTTATATTTCCATATGAGGTCAGCTTACAAGGCTGACTGAGCTTAAATGAAAATTTTTCACTTAGGTCCAGAAGTGAACAGGGAGGCAGGGATAGTATCAGCAGCAGGAGGAAGATATATTAGATGAACCATTCAATGCATATGCATAAGTTGTTTTACCAGTCCTTTAAGCTTTATGTTCTGAATACATTAAAAAAAAATTGAATTATAGGAGAAACTCATCTTGCTTAGTTTTGCTTCCCTGAGCCTCTAGAGAACACCAACAAACAAGAAAACAACATATGCTGCAAAATTCCAGGTGTCACTTAAAAAGATAAGAGGACCTACTAAGAATATGAAACGTTGTACAATCTTTTCTTCGTTTTTTTTTTTCTGTAAATTTATGACAAGGGTTTTCTTGAAACATTAATTTAAAAAAGAAAATTTGAAGTGATAAAAAAACATTGTGAATTAAGAATAGTTTGCTGGAAAGCACAAAGCCTCCAGTGATAAAGAAAAACAATTGCTGGTGTATTTTGTTTTAATTTTCTTTCTTCTGTAGGTGTTTTTTGAATTGTAGTTGTTTGGCCTCCTATATGTAGATGCAAATCTATGTTTTCTTATGCATTTATAGTTTCTGGCATGAATTCAGGTTCGTCAAAGGTGGTTCATCTTGCTAAAGACCTTACAAATAGTCTTCATATGTATTAGTAGGTATTAGAGTTTTAGCATCAAATGTGACCTTGTCTTATGACACAAGAGTCTTAATATACCATAGATCATATACCACAGAGCCCAAAATGGAAAGATTTACAATATATTCAGGATGAGTTAGATGTCTAACTTCTCTGCCATGCACTGTGGTTTCTCCCGCTAACTTTTATATCACTGAAAGGCACAGTAGTGATAGTGGGGTTTATGGGTTGAACCAATGATCTTGGAGCAGGGTCACAAGCATTCTGGACAACCAACATTTTGGATAGAGTGGGAAGGGTTGGGCTCTCAAGTTTTCATTGCTATTGGTGTTCTCAGTAGAAGGATACATCCATTAAAATTGGTCACCACTGTTACCAAGAAGAAGTTGGAACCCCGGTGACAAGAGAATATGAAATGTGCAAGACTAAGTTTAAGGCTGGAGTTTGGATTTAATAGCTGCCCTGACTTTCTAGAATGGTCTTCGATTGTCCTATTCAGCTTGTTCCTACATTCTGCACATGAAAAGACCCTTAAAACCAATCTTTTCAAACTTGACTACCTGTCTTCTGTCCCTCACTACTCACCCACCAATCTATACCTCTTCTCCTATTGTATGATACTTCCCCCAAATCTTAGATTGTAAGCTCTTCTGAGCAGCGTCTTCTCCTGCTGTTTCATTGTTTGTATCTGTGTGGCATTTACAACTCCTATTAAATGTACAGCGATGCGTAACATGTTGGCGCTATATAAATACTATTTATTAATATTATTATTATTGTTATTATTATTATTATTATTATTATTATTATTATTATTAATAATAAAATTAATAAAAATAATAATATTAAAAAGGAAGGCTTAAGTTCGGTAAGGCCTTACGAACTTTTGCATACAACTGTCTATCTCCAAAAAAAATTATTATAACAGGGGTTTACTGGGATATAAATCAGATGGTTGGGTCCCACAGGGATCAATTTATTGTTATTTGTTTTGAAATTCCCACTATGGAGTGTCAGAGAAGATGTCATATATCACTGGGAAATCAATGCGGTCACTTGCCTTTGCTTGATATAAACAAACTTTGCTTTATAGCAGACAGATCATTGCCCGACATGAATGACATCACAGCAGCCGCGTCTTTCCAGGGCTGCTCTCCGGAGTACCGACCCTCGTGCTCTGTACCCCTTGTCCTCACTTGTTCATACATTAGAAAAAGACTGAAAGCAAACCAACTGAAAATTCAATCTACTGAGTTTTCAAAGTTGGTTTTAAACATTAAAACCTAATCACTAAAAAGTTGTCTTTGTTTTAAAATGAAATTACATTTTTTTAATGATTTTAATATCCTGACCCCATTCCTGCATTAACATTTTTTTCCAAGTTCTCTTCTCTGGCGTCATCTCTGATTTGCTCCTTAGTCCAGGACTGGAGGACTTCTTTGGGCAGACAATAACGCCTGGTGAAACCTAACAGCACGTTGCACAGTTTTTTAATGGCCCTAACCTCTAACTCTCTCCTCCTTTTAGGATTCCTCCTGGTAGGGATATAAACTGATTCATTAATTGTGCTGATTCTTAAGTGAAACCATGTAAAATGAAAATCAATTAATGTATACTATCATTACAAAATTGCTCTTTTACAGTTACCAGATTCCAATATTATGCTACAGGGGCTACCATGCTAGAGGGCTCTTTTAACCTGCACACAATGTTCTGTTAAAAGCATCCTAAGCCATGCTAATGGAAGCCGGGAGCAAGACCTAGTCCATATTGCCAAACTCTCTGAAGACCTTGAGAAGCACGTGACCCGTGGCTATTACACTACAGCTTCTTATTAAATCAACGCCTAATTAAACGGTTCTACAAAGAGCTAACACAATCCTATTTCACAAGGCTTCAGGGGATTGTTAAGGTTGTTAACAAATCTGTAACATGGTAATCACAAAATGACTAATTGCAACCTGTCGACAAGTGGTTAATCATTTCTGTACATGGCAGACAATTATAACTTGATAGATTGACTGCAGCATGCAAAATAGTATACAAGGAACGCCTAGAACCTTAAGATTCCACAGAACCCTGCTTGTGGAGGCTTTGTATTGATCTAGTGTGCTGGAGGGGGGCAGTGTTATGGTCCTGGGTGCCTGTGGGGGCAGTGTTATAATCTGGGGTGTCAGTGAGGTTTGAATTATAATCTATGGTGTCTGTGGGGGCAATGATTTCATCTGAGGTGTCTGTGGGGATAGTTTTATGGTCTGGAGTGCCTGTGGGGGCAGTGTTATAATCTTGGGAGCCGGTAAGGCCAGTGTAATAATCTGGGGTGCCTGTGGGGGCAGTGTTATGATCTGGGGTGCCTGTGGGGGCAGTGTTATGATCTGGGGTGCCTGTGGGGGCAGTGTTATGATCTGGGGTGCCTGTGAGGTTAGGATTAAAATCTAGCGTGTCTGTCAGGGCAATATGATCTGAGGTGTCTGTGGTGCCTGTAGGACAGTGGTCCCCAACCTTTTGCAGCTTGCGGACTACTGAATCTAAGCATGCGCATGCAGGGTCTAGAGTCCTCTGTCACCCAAAGGGTAAGAAACTTCCCCCTGAGTGATGTCATAATGCCAGAACCCATCCACTCTCCCATCTCAGGCCTGCTATGGGCGAATGGGTGGGATGTGTCCAGAAACACAACCCAACCACCGCCCCGAGCCTGCGATCTGCACGGGACTCTGGCCTGTGAGACCCCCAAGCAGGGTCCTTCACCTGACCCCGCTGCGGGGCGCACTGGCCAGAACTGTGGACCACCGCTGGTCTCCATGCTCTTGCGGCCCACCTGACAGATGGCCACGGCCCACTAGTGGGCCGCGGAATGGAGGCTGGGGACCTCTGTTGTAGGGAACAGTGTTAAGATTTGGGTGCCTGTAGGTGGCAGTGTATGATCTGGGATGTCTGTGGAAGCAGTGTTATGATCTGGGGAGCCTGTGGGGGCAGTGTTATGATCTGGGGAGCCTGTGGGAGCAGTGTTATGATCTAGGTTTACCAATGTGCCAAAAAAAAATGAGATCAGCTGACTCCCTGAACATACGAAATGAACAGTTTTTTCAATGGTTTTTTAATTCCGTGATGACACAGGCAAGTTGCAAGATGACCATGACAGGATTCATCAGACTTTTGATTTGGGTGAGGTAGTGTATATTTGTTTGCATGTTATATATCAGTAGAAACATATATCTAACCATCTGAGAAATCCTCAGCCATCTCCATCCTATAGAAATATATTACACATTCTGTAATTGTTACAGCTACAGGCATCTAATGACATGGATACACATCTACACATAATTCAATTCCTTCCCTGAGTATTTTTTCACACGCCTCTGTCAATTAGAACTCAGACACAGAAACATGATAGATATCTGCACACTTTTCATCTGCAAAAGGTAATTACAACACCCTCCGGTCAGGCTTTTTATCCTGGAACGTAGGCGCCATGATGTCACCAGCGAGGAGGCTTTCCCCTGCTGGGCCGGGAATTAGGCAAATTATCAGCTGAAGAATATTACAAAGAGCGGGATGAATGATATAAACAGATACAAGCAGAGTTCTCCTTTCTGAAAAAGACGCCATTGCAAGTAAAATGTGTGTTTAAGTTTAAAGAGAACATCAGTACTCTGGAATGTACTCCAAATAGTGGCAATGGTGAACCATGCCTGAACAACATGTGTCAGAATGGTGGATTTTAGTCTTCGTGATGAATGTACCAGGGTGACAATACAGTAGCAAAACTACAGTGTTCTGCCTAGCCCCTTTTAGCCAGGCGCACCACCCAGGACATTTCAGTAACCACCTGGCTGCTTTTGGGTGGTTACTGAAAAGATGGGTCACAGTACAAGGGCCACCACCTGCTTAAAGCTTCTTCCCATCCAGCTTTAAAAACAATATAAAGGGAGAAAACTTAAATAGGTTTTGTTTATTCATTTATTTAGCATCCCAATATGGAGCGGGAGAGATGGTTCAATGAGTTTAGTTTGGAGGAAATTGAGTGGCCTCTACTAAGCCCTCACCTCAACCCTACTGGACACCTTTGAGATGGACAAGGATTTCAAGCGAAATCCTCTCATCCAACATCAATCATTGACTATACAAATACTCTTTGGGCCAAATGGGCACAAATTCCCATCGACAAACTCCAAAATCTTTTGGAAAGCCTTCCTGTAAAATTAACAAAGAGAACCACAAAGGGGTAAGACTTCAAATTAATTACTATATAGCATGACCTCACTCTCGCCTAAAAAAAAAATTATCCTGACCCTTTAACACCTTCATGATGGGTATCTTGGGTCTTTGTTCACCCACCAACAGTCAGTCATGTGACTAATGACATGGCTGTAGCCAATTTATGGGCCACATACTCAGTAAACTTTCCAGAGCCCCTCTCCCCATGTTTAAATGTTCTAGCAGTTGAACCTATTTGATGAGGGCCCAGTACAGAAGTACCCCTTTTGTTTTTACTTTCCTGATGGTGGCCCTGGCTCTGGGGCTTGACAAAGATCAAATGTTCATTAAACTGCTGCCAACAATGTCATGATCAATGATGAATACCTTTTTATTATTATCACTATCTTGTATTTATATAATGACAGCATATTATGCAATGCTTTACATGTCACTAGCTGTCCCTCAAAGGGGACAATCTAAAGTCTTTAGTATTGTCATATGTCATTACAACACTAAGGTAAATCTTTGGGGGAAAGCCAATCAACCTAACTGCATGTTTTTGGGAAGTGGGAGGAAACCTCGAGCATACACGGAGAGAACATACAAACACCATACAGATAGTGTCCTGGCCAAGATTCAAACTTGGGACCCAGCTATGCCGCCCAATGAAGACACAGTGCCTTAACAATAAAAAATATGTAATTGAACCCTTTTTATTCTATATTCTGTTGTAATGGGCAAAATTATGTTGCCTTTTCTTTAAATACAATTAAAGAGAATATGGGGAAGAAAAGAATTAGTTAAAAGTTTAATCCAGACTCTCTAAATTCTTTAGGTGTCCCAACCTGCTCCCAAAATAAATTTGTGAGCTTTCTTGGATGAGATCTGCAGCAGACGGAGGTTGGGAGACAGCCAGGTGACCCAGATGAAAACACCGCAGTGTCTGCTCCGCACTCCACATCACATCTAATTAGGGAATTACACACACTTATGAAATGTGGAGTCCTGGTCATATTGACAAAGCCAAGATAAAGCCTGGCTGCGGAGATGCAAACGAGACACTTTTTTAAACTGATTATTTTTTTAGTCAGTGTGACAAAAGAGCCAGTGGATTTAAATAGTCCCTGTCACCTAAATCAGAACTTTCAATGTGATATTATGTAAACTGCTATTGTTGACATATAGGTATGGATGATGATTGCCCGCCATTGCAGCCTGTGACGTTACCTGTATACCAACCCTTGCAATTCCTCAACTTATAGAAAGCTGCAGATTGCATTTTGGCCAAGATAATTATCATGTCCATTTGTGTTTCTCTCCAAGTCAATGAGCAGCGAAATTGTAGCCCCCTTCCCTACACAACCAAGCCCTTACGGTGACATCCAGCAGGACCAAAATAGACTGCGCTGAGCCGTATAGGGACATAAATAATGCAGTACTTATTTGATTTTCTGACTCCGTCCACTCAGCGGAGCTGTCCCTCCTGAAAAGAAACGCTGTTCGATAAATTCAGGAGAGATTAGAAGGCATATTTTAAACCTGCAGTGGCTAAAAATAGCTTGCCATGTAATAGAAGATTGGACGCGATCTGAATGCATACAGCTGCAGGCAGGCCCGCTAAACGTGGCCATTAACAGACAGTTGAATGCAGGGTCAGCGAGCAGCAATGAAGCATCGCGTACAAGAAATGATACTGAGATGATAGGTAGCATGCTATCCTTTCTTTTTTTTTATCACCATGTGCTTTTTATTTAATTTTCAGAATGCAGTAAATGAAAAGTTTAAAACAGATTTAATTTGTTGTTACAGAGAATTTACTATGATACAAAGGACGGGGAAGCAAAATAGGCAAAACACTAAATTTTGTAATTGCTATTCGGGAGGAACATTTAATATAAAAGTATACTATAATGGCCAACAGGTTAAATACATTCTATGTTGTGTGGTTGTGTGGATGGATGTTCTGTGTTCATGGATGACAGAAGTAAATGTGATTGGTTTTAGGTGCCAAATGGCACCTAAAGTACACAGATACACCATCGGCACTATTAGTTATGGAGGAATTGCAGAACGCTGCAAACTTGTCAAAATGAACTAGAGCACTGTTTCCCAAACATTTTAACATGGGGGAACACTTAAAATAACTTTCAGGTCTTCAGGGAACCCTGGGCCATAATTACTATATCCACAACTCACAGTACATTAGCGTGAGGGTCATTGCTGGCAATTGGGAAGAATGACACCCTTACAGAGGTACAAAGTGCTCACTGCTCAAGAAACTCCTAGCACAATCTGGAGGAACCCTGGTTAAGGAACACTGATCTAGGCACACAAGGGTCAGTACATGCTTTTTATATGTAAAATAAAAGAGACATCAGACATACACCAGGTGATGGTCACAGACTGCTGACATGCTGCTTGTGTGGTTGGAGAATGGAGACATAATGATACTTGGTACAAGTTACATGAGATTGCTTGAGATCACTGCCCTTACTGACCCTTTGCTATTAATATTTCAACGCCTTCGTTGCTGATATCCAAGAGTTGCAGGTTTGCACCAAGGCCCAACTTATTCCTGCAAACCTCACTGTAGTTATACAGTAAAGTGTATCCTATCAATGCCACCAATATAGATGCCATCATCAATGACATCTATATAAAGCCTTCGCAGAATCAGCAATCTTTGCGGTGTACTTATGCCCATTTTCAACCTGACTATGTAACCATACGCTTATAGTAGAAGTGTGCCTGCTACCTTGTCTATCTATAAATAGAAACTTATCACTTCCCAAATCACATCAAATTATCAAAAAATGGAGGTCATCCATACCACTATCAACACCGCCAGCCAGTCTCCCTAACACAAAGGATACCATCAATGAGACAAGTGTTCAGTTTTGTTACATAGGTATATCACGTTCAACACCAGGGAAATAAACACATCCCAGATTTTTAAAAAAACCCTATTAACATAGTTGATCCAGAGGAATGCAAAAAAAACCCTGGTTCAATTTGCTCCAACAAGGGAGAAAAATTCCTTGCTGATCCTATAAGGCAATCGGATGTTCCCTGTATCAACAGTCTCTCTTATCTTTACTTTAAATCTTTAATCCGCAGTTATATTCCGTGCTTCTAGAAATCATCCACCTTTTTCTTAAAGCAATCTATGGAACTTGCTGGAAATGAGGAAGCCGATTCCCCATTTTCACAGACCTTACAGTGAAGAATCCCTTCCTTATCTGGAGCCTAAACTTCTTTTCCTCCAGACACAAAGAGTGCCCTCTTTTCCTTTGTTGCCAAGTCTTACTACTTCTACTTCTCAGTCCAGGAAATTTTCATTCATGGGCATTTCCACATTCAGTTTCATTGCTTTTCTGAGAGGTGGAAGGGGGAGGGCCAGTATCCTGATATTTTCCTAAAAGGGATCTGTTATAACAGGCAAGTTTGAATAGAAGTTTAAAAAAAAATTGTAAAGCATTTGACACACAAAAATGTTTCTAAAGGTCGTGGAAACGATTTAGAGAATGTCCTTTTCTTTTCCACCATAGCAGTGCTCATTTGCACAAAACCAGCCCCATAAGAACATGGTGGGGGGGGCATTTAGTATAGTAGACCTAAAGTCTCCTGCACATTGCCCTGAACTTAACTCTATGAACTCATTTGAGATGAACTGGAATGCCAACTGCAAGCCAACTCATTCCATTTAACACTACCTGAGTACCTGAGCTCGGGAATAATCTTTTGGCTGGATGGACCCGGAATCTCCATCAAGGAAGCAGAAGATGACTTTGGTGTTTTTCATGGTGCCTGATCCTCCTAACGATAAACTCAAATGAAAGCATTGTCTCTTTTTGATGGGAATACTTACCTAAAGTTTCCCACTTTCATATTACTTTGCATGTATGCAATCAACATATACATCCAAACATCTAATGCTAGGTCAACTTTAAGCGCAGCTTTTAAAATCAAAGCCTTGCCAATCACCGACTCCACTGATTTCTTTGTGGCTACCAGCAAGAACGCCTCTGCCATCCCTGGGCGGTATGCATGTAGATTGAAAACTTCATTTACGTTTTCTTTTTCTCCGAATATCTGGTAGTTAAAATGTAATGATGCGATCAGACTAATCAGTATTTTTTATTCTCTAATGGTCTTGGCACAGTACAGGAAAAGCAATCGGGCAATTTAGCAGTGATGAATTTGCCAGGTGGTGTAGCTTTTAATGACAGCCTCTCCGGGGCCTTGCCCTATTAGCACTAACCTTTGAAAATTTTGCAAGTGCAGGCAGACCTAGGCAGTCATTTAGTAGCCATTGATTTTCTGCTCAGAAATTTTCAGGTCTTATTTGTGTTTATTCATCATTGCTTAAGCTGAAAGAATGTTTCTCTGCAGAGCCAGAGAGGATCTATTCAGGTCAATGCAGCAAAAAGATCAACGAACAATGAGATTATCAAATGGCTGCTGCAGGGTGGCTCCCATTGATCAGCTGTTGGATTGCCCATTATAAATGCTTTAACTATTTTCAAAGGAAAAAAAACAGAAAAGCAAAAATAATTGTAGATGAAAATTATAGTAAAATAACAACACATCCATGGTAGTTTTTAAAAGTTACTGAAGTTTATCATAACTTGCTGGTAAGGTTAATGAATAGGTGGTATCACTGATCTCTTTTGAACAGATGGGCTGTGTTGTCAGTGATGTCACTGATGCCTAATAAATGGATAGGCTGAATTGTCA